>NC_052157.1:105098657-105436491 GCF_902713615.1 Scyliorhinus canicula | reverse complement strand
TCGTATAATTACAAAATGTACTTATCAGTTGCTAAATTCTTCAGAATATCCGCAGATCATGAAAGGTGCTACATGTTCGCAATTGCTTTCTTTACAACATAGAATAGAATTTACAGTGCAGAAGGCGGCCATTCGGCCCATCGAGTCTGCACCGGCTCCTGGAAAGAGCACCCTACCCAAGGTTAACACCTCCACCCTATCCCCATAACCCAGTAACCCCACCCAACACGAAGGACACTTTTGGACACTAAGGGCAATTTATCATGGCCAATCCACCTAACCTGCACATCTTTGGACTATGGGAGGAAACCGGAGCACCCGGAGGAAACCCACGCACACATGGGGAGAATCTGCAGACTCCGCACAGACAGTGACCCAAGCCGGAATCGAACCTGGGACCCTGGAGCTGTGAAGCGATTGCGCTATCCACAATGCTACCGTGGTGCCCCTAACCAATGACGTATTCTTGCAGTGTAATAACTGCTATGATGCAGGCAAACAAGATAATTAATTTGTGCACAGCAAGGTCCCATAAATCCCAAAAGAGAAAAATGATCAAGTAAGCTGTTGGCCATGGGAGAAACGATGGCCTGAAAACTGAGAGGTGGCCTCTGCTCTTCTACAAATGTGCCGGTGGTTATATTATAGTCATCCGAGCAAGCAGAGGGGAAATTCTTTTATACCTTATCCAGAAGACAGTACTTTTGACAATTGAGCACTCGGTCTTTTGCTGTACTAAAGTGTTAGCATAGGCTATGTGCCCATATCCTGGAGAAAGCTTGAACCCATAACCTTCTGACTCAGAGGCAAGAACACTGCCACTGATGCAAAAGCTCAGTCTTTAAGCTTGTGCATATTATGCCTCCATGCAGAAATCAATGGTCAGAAGCTAATACGTTATCATTGTTTAGTTCTCTCTTACACAGATGTTTTTGTATTTTTAAAACAGCGTTGTTCAGACAAGTGACCATCTAAAAACATTTTAAAAAGGAGGGAGAAGGGTTGGAAAACAAGATTCCGGACAAGATCTCTCAATGTGACCTAATCTTTGTGGTTAAAACAGTGGAATATCATGAGGCTACAATACTAACAATACTAATCCCATGCAGGCTAGTTACTTCCTTTAAACTTCAGCTCCCACTGGGAACTTAGGAAACATATCAAAATGTGATCAAAAGCCATTAAGAACATGCTGTACCGAGTTACCTCATCTCAAAGAAAGCAGAGGTGGATATGTTAGTGTTGACTTTGGTAACCCAGGGCAGGACCAGAAGCAGCCTGTGGAAGTTTGCTTATTCTCTCAGCTAACTAAATATCTAGAAAGTTCTCGTCAGATAAAGGCCAGATAAGACTCCACTGTGATATCATTCACGATCATTTAACCTGCCAGGTTTAGACTTTAAAATTATGTTGAAAGGAGAAAAACTTCAGATATCATCTGATTACCACCGTGCTCAAAATTTAGTTTGTTTGTTAAGGATGCTAAAATAGATTCTCTCAGAAACACCTCCCCATATGACAAAAGAGTTATCTCAGGCTTGCAAGTGCATGGGTTTGGAGCACTGCCAAGTGAACTATAAATCACTGAACTAAAGATATAACACATGCATGAAGTTATCATCAAAAGCTAAGCAAAAACGTAGGCCAATAGATCAGATTAAATGTGCTTTCAACGTTGCTAACTGCGGGCAGCATGTAACATGCTGTCACACGGACACCATGGTGTGGATCCCAAAACTAGGAACAGATATCTGCCAAGAGAGATCTTCATTAACTTGGTGTTCAATCTTTAAAGTTAACCCTCCATACACATCCAAAGAAAATATGTTGATATAAAAAATTGGTATGTTAATTTCATTCATATATGTCCACTGATAGAAACATAGAATAGAAAATAGGAGGAGGCCATTCGGCCCTAGGAGCCTGCTCCACCATTCATTATGATCATGGCTGACCATCCTTTGTACAGAGACTAGCTCTTGGCCTTGAACTCCTGCATGCCTCCTAGTTGCTCGCCGAGGGAGGCTTTCTGATCACACACAATCTATTTTTGGACTATCAAAATACTCCCCACATCAGAGTCAGAAATACTTCCTGCTGCACAACTGGTGCTGAAATATTTAATCACCTGCACAACTTCTTCAGTCAAGAGAAGATGGGTTAATTTGCTGCGAATCATACAAACAGAACATTTCCAATAAAGAAGAAACCCATTTGGTCTAATCTAAAAGCCATGATTGAATTTGCCACCACCAAAGTGCTTTCCAGATCCCAACACCTAGCTGCGTAAAAAGGATTTCTGCATGTCATTCCGGTTCCTCTGCCAATCACTTTAATTCAGCGTCCTCTAGTTCTTGACCCTTCTGCCAATGGGAACAGTTTCCCTTTGTCTATTCTAGACCCCTCATGATTTTGAACACTTCCATCAAATCTGTCCTCAATCTCCGAGTGAGAATACCCCGGTTTCTCTAATCAATCCGTATTCTTCATCCCTGCAACCAATCCCATAAATCTTTTCTGCACCCTCTCTTCACATTCTTCCTTAAATGCAGTGCCCAGAATTCAAGATACCCAGTTGAGGTTGTCCTGTGTTTGATATAGGTTCATCATAACTTCCTTGCTTTTGTAATCTAGAATTCCTTTTTAAAAAAAATTTAGAGTACCCAATTCATTTTTTCCAATTAAGGGGCAATTTAGTGTGGCCAATCCACCTAGCCTGCACACCTGTGGGTTGTGGGGGCGAGACCCACGCAAACGCGGGGAAAATGTGCAAACTCCACACAGACAGTGACCCAGAGCCGGGATCGAACATGAGACCTCGGCGCCACCGTGCTGCTCCCTGTAATCTATACTTCTATTTAGAAAGCCCAAGATCCCGCATACATTATTAACTGCTTACTCGACCTGTCCTACCACCTTCAACAAGTTGTGCACCTATACCCCAAGGCCTTTCTGCTCCTGCACTCACTTCAGAATTGTACCCTTTGTTTATATTGCCTATTCTATTCTTCCTACCATAATTTATCATTAAATACTACTTGTTGGGCAATCTAGAGTGAGAGGTCACGGATATAGGTTGAGAGGTGGTAGATTTAGAACTGAGATGAGGGGGAACTACTTCTCGCAGAGGGTGGTGAATTTGTGGAACATGTTGCCCCATAGTATGGTGAAAACTGAGTCATCAAATGGTTTCAAGAAGGAGATCGATATACTTCTGATTTTAAAAATTGGGTTAATGGGACATGGGCACCAGGTGGTGAGCTGGATTTGAGACCAGGAAGAGGTCAGCCATGATCTGATTGAATGGTGGAGCAGGCTCGAAGGACTGATTTGATGACTTCTGCTCCTAATTCCTATGTTCGGCACTAAATATTATTGCTCATTTGTCCACTCATTCCCCCAGCCTGTCTATGTCTTCCTGAAGTCGACCACTATCCTCAACACTTACAAGCTTTGCAACACCCAAAACTTTTGGTGCTGATAGAGTCTAGTTTTACTCATATAGTGGCCAGTTGAATGCATATAACCAATAAGCAAAATATTAAGAGTATCCTGAATGTGGGAACTCAAGTCATTTTTCATATAACAAAATAACCATTTTATTCCATTGTATTCAATACTGAGAACTAATCGTCCATTTCAAATCTAGTGGAAACAAATAACCTTTGCCACCATTTTGCTGCACTTCCCTTTGAAAGAACAGTGGGAGGGAGGAAATCTTACAGAAATCCCATCTGCAAGTGTTTGGAAGAAACTAATGATGATTTGCTGTTGGATGCATGAGCACAAGGGAAAATATTGATCACAGAATGATGCGAGAAGGTGCAGCAACATTTCTCTACTGTTATATTTGATTCCCTTTGTAAATAACGTCAACATTCCATTTACCTTTTTAATCACTTGCTGCACTTGTATACCAACTTTGTGATTCATGTGCCAGAATACCTAGATCCCCCACTACTTCAAGAGTCTGTCAACTCTCCATTTAAATAATATTAAACTGCTTTCCTATTCTTCCTAACAAGATGGACAAGTTCGCATTTTCCCATATTATACTCAATCTGCCAATTTTTTTACCCACTCACTTAACCTATCTAAAACAATTTGTAGAAAGTTTGTTGTCCTCTTGACAACTTACTTTTCTACTTATCTTTGTGTCACCAGAAATTTTAGCTATGATACATTTGGTCCCTTCACCCAAGTCATTGATAGATTATAAATAGATGGGGCCCAAGCACTGATCCCTGTGGTACTCCACTCGTAACAGATTGGCAACCTGAAAATGACCCATTTCCCCCTACTCTTTGCTTCCTGTTAACTAACCAATCATCTATCCATGCTAATGTGTTACCTCTTACACTATGAACACTTATTTTGTGTAGTAACCTTTGATGTGGCATCTTATCTCAGCACCTTCTGGGAATCTAAGTGCACCACATCAACAGCTTCATAGTTATCCAGCTTACTTGTCCCTTCCTCAAAGAACTCAAATAAATTAGTTAAGCATGGCTTCCCTTCCACAAAACCATGTATACTCTGCCTTATTATATTCCCTTTTCCTTCAAGGTACCATGTCCTAAAGGGTATTTAGCAGCCATGAACTTCCATGTTAATCTTGATCTAGAAACGTGGATCATCTGATTGCAGAATAACTTTCTAAATATTCTATTGTAGTCAAGCATTTTCTGTAGGACAAAATGTTAAGTGAACTGGCCGATAGTTTATTGCTTTGAGTCTCATTCCTTTGAATGGAGGTGTTACTTTAGTGAGTTTCCAATCTGCTGGGACCTTTCCAGTGCTATTAAGATATTTGATGGAGAGACAATCACATTATAGCCACCACAGCATGAGTTCATAATCACACCTACAGCCAGTATATCCCATGTTATGTCCCCATATCTATTGTGCCACCTCTGCCTATTGTGTAGGGAAGCTAAGTTGGCAGGAGTTTTGCCAACTCAGCAGGAGATGCCAGAGTTCACTGTGTACAAGTGCAAAGGAAGGGTTATTCTCCATCCATGTATAATCCACGAAAAGGCAGGAGAAAACACCTTGGTAAACTTACGGGATGAAAGACGGAGCTTCTGATAGTGTAGCACTCCCTTAGTACTGCACTAAATTATCACCATAGAACCACTTAAGTAGTCTTTCAAAGTCAAAGTTCCAAACAATATGACTCAGCATGGTTAAAAGAAAATGGGTATAAAGCTGAAGTTAAATTGCAGGCTGAAATAACAGGTTTGTGAAAAAGAAAAAAAAGGAACACGGTCTTGTGAAGGAATACAAGATTGATGGGTGTGTACTGAAAAGGTTTCAGTGCCAATAAAACTCTTGGGGAAGGGCAATAGTTTCAGCCTGAATCTTAACTTGCTTTTGCAGCTTGATTCACGTCATCTAAATAGAAAATAATAGAGCACTTAAGTTTTTTTTTCTCTCAAGGGTTTAGGAGAATGAAAAGCTTCCATTTACTTCAAAACACAACAGCCTGAACCTTTCCGTAATAAAAAGAATGTCCAATTTCTGACTGATCTGGCATTTGGTTTTCCAGTATATAAAGGTTATGTAATGTAGACCGAGTGAATTATTTATGTTGGAAAATACCCTGTGAGATAATAGAGAACTTTAAAACCAAAGTTACAGGAGCTAGGTACATCCTTGAAAAAGATTCATGCTCTTTCTAAAGATACTTGATTTTATAGGATCGGAATCCCCTCCAACTGGAAAATCTAGGGGTGTAATTTTCAATTCATGGAAATGCTTTGACCTCATGATTGGAACTATCAGTTACAAAAACCAGGCTGCAGTCAGCAGCACAAGGCTGGGCACCAAGAGGTTAATTTGGACATTTAATAATAGAGTGACTCATCAAAAGGGTTTGGACATGTCAGGGAACAATGGTAAAATCAAATGTAAAGCGCAGTACGGGCCCTTCGGCCCTCGATGTTGCACCGACCCGTGAAACCATCTGAAGCCTATCTGACCTACACTATTCCATTTTCATCCATATGTCTATCCAGTGACCACTTAAATGCCCTTAAATTTGGCGAGTCTACTACTGTTGCAGGCAGGGCGTTCCACACAAATACTACTCTCTGAGTAAAGAAACTGCCTCTGACATCTGTCCTATATCTACCACCCCTCAATTTAAAGCTATGTCCCCTCGTGTTGGTCATCACCATCCGAGGAAAAAGACTCTTACTGTCCACCCTATCTAACCCTCTGACTATCTTATATGTCTCTATTAAGTCACCTCTCAGCCTTCTCCTCTCTAACAAAAACAACCTCAATTCCCGGAGCCTTTCCTCATAAGACCTTCCCTCCATTCCAGGCAACATCCGAGTAAATCTCCTCTGAACCCTTTCCAAAGCTTCCACATCCTTCCAATAATGTGGTGACCAGAACTGCACGCAGTACTCCAGGTGCGGCCACATCAGAGTTTTGTACAGCTGCAGCATGACCTCGTGGCTCCGAAACTCAATCCCCCTACTGATAAAGGCTAGCACACCATATGCCTTCTTAACAGCCCTATTAACCTAGGTGGCAACTTTCAGGGATTTATGTACCTGGATACCGAGATCTCTCTGTTCATCTACACTACCAAGAATCTTGCCATTAGCCCAGTACTCTGCATTCCTGTTACTCCTTCCAAAGTGAACCACCTCACACTTTTCCGCATTAAACTCCATCTGCCACCTCTCAGCCCAGCTCTGCAGCTTATCTATGTCCCTCTGTATCCTATAACATCCTTCAGCACTATCCACAACTCCACCGACCTTCGTGTCATCTGCAAATTTATTAACCCATCCTTCTACACCCTCTTCTAGGTCATTTATAAAAATGACAAACAGCAGTGGCCCCAAAACAGATCCTTGCGGTACATCACTAGTAACTGAACTCCAGGACAAACATTTGCCATCAGCCACCACCCTCTGTCTTCTTTCAGCTAGCCAATTACTGATCCAAACCGCTAAATCACCTTCAATCCCATACTTCCGTATTTTCTGCAATAGCCTACCGTGGGGAACCTTATCAAACGCCTAACTGAAATCCATATACACCACATCAACCGCTTTACCCTTATCCACCTGTTTGGTCATCTTCTCAAAAAACTCAATAAGGTTTGTGAGGCATGACCTACCCTTCACAAAACCGTGATGAGTATCACTAATCAATTTGTTCTTTTCAAGATGATTATAAACCCTATCTCTTATAACCTTTTCCAACATTTTACCCACAACCGAAGTAAGGCTCACAGGTCTATAATTACCAGGGTTGTCTCTACTCCCCTTCTTGAACAAGGGGACAACATTTGCTATCCTCCAGTCTTCCGGCACTATTCCTGTCGACAAAGACGACATAAAGATCAAGGACAAAAGCTCTGCAATCTCCTCCCTGGCTTCCCAGAGAATCCTGGGATAAATCCCATCTGGCCCAGGGGACTTATCTATTTTTACACTTTCCAAAATTGCTAACACCTCCTCCTTGTGAACCTCAATCCCATCTAGCCTGGTCGACTGTACCAGAGTATTCTCCTCGACAACATTGTCTTTCTCCAGTGTAAACACTGACGAAAAAATTCCATTTAACGCTTCCCCTATCTCCTCTGATTCCACACACAACTTTCCACTACTATCCTTGATTGGCCCTAATCTTACTCTAGTCATTCTTTTGTTCCTGATATACCTATAGAAAACCTTAGGGTTTTCCTTGATCCTATCCGCCAACGACTTTTCGTGTCCTCTCCTCGCTCTTCTTAACTTTCCCTTTAGGTCCTTCCTGGCTAACTTGTAACTCTCAAGTGCCCTAACTGAACCGTCATGTCTCATCCTAACATAAGCCTTCTTCTTCCTCTTGACAAGTGCTTCAACTTCCTTAGTAAACCACGGTTCCCTTGCTCGACAACTTCCTCCCTGCCTGACAGGTACATACTTATCAAGGACACGCAGTAGCTGTTCTTTGAAAAAGCTCCACATTTCGATTGTACCCATCCCCTGCACTTTCCTTCCCCATCCTAAACCTTGCCAAATAGCATCATAATTGCCTTTCCCCCAGCTATAATTCTTGCCTTGCGGTATATACCTATCCCTGCCCATCGCTAAAGTAAACATAACCGAATTGTGATCACTATCACCAAAGTGCTCACCTACATCTAAATCTAACACCTGGCCGGGTTCATTACCCAGTACCAAATCCAATGTGACATCGCCTCTTGTTGGCCTGTCTACATACTGTGTCAGAAAACCCTCCTGCACACACAGCACAAAACCTGACCCACCTATAGTACTCGAACTACAGTATTTCCAGTCAATATTTGGAAAGTTAAAGTCCCCCATAATAACTACCCTGATACTCTCGCTCCTGTCGAGAATCATCTTTGCAATCCTTTCCTCTGCATCTCTGGAACTATTCGGAGGTCTATAGACAACTCCCAACAGGGTGACCTCTCCTCTCCTGTTCCTAACCTCGGCCCATACTACCTCAGTAGACGAGTCCTCAAAAGTAAAAGAAGCCTTTACCTGAAGCAGATTTCCCTGTACAATGGCACAAAGGTCACAGCAGTGCAATTACACTCAGGCAGATAAGGTCTGTACCATGGACAATAGTACTGGAAATAGTCATTTAAATCCTCATTAACCTTGAAGCCAAGGTGATGCTGTAATTGCTCATACAATGATAACTGATGATATTAGTTTGGATACAACTTCCATGGAAATCCCAGATTGCTTCAACCAGCAGGAGCTGAAGATATTTGTCTGGACTTCGCATGGAATCAAATAATTGAACATTAAAAAAAATAATAATTTACAGGATGTGGGTGTCGCTGGCTGGGCCAGCATTTATTGTCCATCGCTAGTTGACCGTCAGAAGATAGCGGTGAGCTGTCTTCTTGAACCGCTGCAGTTCCTGAGGTCGAGGTGCACCTGGTGCTGTTAGAGAGCGAATTCCAGGATTTTAACCCAGTGACAGTGAAGGAACATGGGAACAACAGGAAATAGATTGTGACATGTCGGAGTTAAATTATTATAAAATAGTAAATCCGAGTAGCTGTGCTGCAGCCAGATGGAGGGTCACGGCTGGTCAACTTGACTCAGGCCTACTGTCAACACCAGGCAGTCCAGCCGTGTTGGGGCTTGTAAGTTTCAGCCAAATCGTAGTGATATTGGTCTGAGGACTTTGTGACGGTTTGGGGTGAAAAGGTGGTGTTTTCTTTGCTGGTAACTAGCAATTTGTTTCAGCCATATCTTGAGTAATACTGGTCTCAGGGTTTTTCCACCAGGGTTCAGGATAAGACCTGGTGTTTTGTCAGTGTTTTTTTGTAATTTAAAACCACATTGTGGGGTCTTCTTGTGGAGTTAGTTTAAGCCTGAGTCGTGGTAATTTTATGTTGGGTATTGGTTGTTTAAATTTTGGGGTTTTGTACAGTGCGGTTGTGGGTGATTCAATAAAGTGATTGTGAATTATCCGAAGAAACTTGTCTCGCTGGTTCAAACCTTACACGCAAGTTTGATGTCACTAACTTGAGTGTGGGAAGGACTCGGAGGTAGAAAGAATTCTGAACACAAAAATCGCTAATGGTATGGTAATTAACTTCTTTAAATAAAAGCTAAACAACTCCGGGTGCTCCGGTTTCCTCCCACAGTCCAAAGATATGCAGGTTAGGTGGATTGGCTATGCTAAATTGCCCTTAGTGTTCAAAAAAGGTTAGGTGGGGTTACTGGGTTGCGGCAATAGGGTGGATGAGGGCTTAAATGGGGTGCTCTTTCCAAGGGCCGGTGCAGGCTCGATGGGCCGAATGGCCTCCTTCTGCACTGTAAATTCTATGATCTCTGATCTATGTCAACTGGGCGGGACTTCAGTTGCTGGGTCAGAGCCTCGATGGCCTGTTGACTTGTATTCCAATCCCACACTTAATAGGGAAACATGCACATGCCACTATTTGAATTTCCAAATAGTTTAACTGGTCAATAACCGTATTCACCACTCAATTTATTGCGACAGACCTGGGAAACACTGCTGATGGGTCGGATTTAAAGGGCTGGCATGAAATACAAAAGCAATCATACACTCAATACATCTTTCAGCATGAAAATGCAATCGCTTTGCACATTCATATTATACACACATAGACAGTGGGCAAGAAACTGCATTGTTGAAAAGGGTAACCATGTTGAGGTGCAGGGAAGGGATGGAAATTGTCACTAGATGTCTGGAGGGAAGTTGGAAAGATTTTGCTCACAGATATAGACTGTTCCCTGGAAAATAAGAGCACTTTCTATCTCACTACAAGTAGATAAATAAATATGATTATTTCCGCACAGTAGCACAGTGGTTAGCTTCACAGTGCCAGGGACCTGGGTTTGATTCCCGGTTTGGGTCAGTGTGTGCAGAGTCTGCACGTTCTCCCAGTGTCTGTGTGGGTTTCCTCGGGGTGCTCCGGTTTCCTCCCACAAGTCCCGAAATACATGCTGTTCAGAATTTGGACATTCTGAATTCTCCCTCAGTGTACCCAAACATGTGCCATAGTGTGGCATCTAGGGAATATTCACAGTAACTTCATTGCAGTGTTAATGTAAGCCTACGTGTGACACCAATAAAGGTTATTATTACAGTTCATACAGAACTAGCTATGTCCCATGGGTCAGAAGCTCTTTAACTCAAAATATTAAAAAAGTTAACAAAAGGTGAATTAATTTACATGATTCCTTCTTCACAAAACACTTTTGCAACAGTACAGTTATTAAAGAATTCTGTTGGAACATGTTTAAATTCAAGACGTTGGTTTGGTACGACCCTGCAAATTAAATAATGGCACAGTGCTTGTATTTGAGGTTACTCCCAGCGATGATCTTATTAAATGATGGAGTAGGCTCGAGGGGCTGAATGGCCCAAGCCTGCTCCCGGTTTGTATGTACTACCCAGAGTCCTCCCTAACCTTATTTCCTTGTGTCTGATCCTGGGTGGGTAAAAAAACTAGCTCCCAACTCCCCAACAACTCTACTTTCAAAATTCAAACTGTTCATGCTTGGCTCATCCATTCACAATTACAATTCTGCAGGTATTGATGTGCGCAAAGACATCCTCACCCACACCTTTGATGTCACAATCCCATTAAAACATTCTTTCATCCTGCGTATGTTTGTCTGATGCGATCCATCAAGTGTGTTAGAATAGTGGGTGATAGTGGGTGATGTGTAGTGATCAGTCTCCCATTAGTATATGGCCCCGACATCAGCAAGTCATGTTGTGCCTCCCCACTAAAACTAGCTAAACTACTGGGGAATAATAGAACATAGAAAAATACAGCACAGAACAGGCCCTTCGGCCCACGATGTTGTGCCAAACTTTTGTCCTAGATTAAGAACAAATTAATCTACACCCCATCATTCTATCGTAATTCATGTACCTATCCAATAGCCACTTGAAGGTCCCTAATGTATCCGACTCAACTACTTCAACAGGCAGTGCATTCAATGCTCCCACTACTCTCTGGGTAAAGAACCTACATCTGACATCCCCCTATATCTTCCACCATTCACCTTAAATTTTTGTCCCCTTGTAATGGTTTGTTCCACCCAGGGAAAAAGTCTCTGACTGTCTACTCTATCTTTTCCCCTGATCATCTTATAAACCTCGATCAAGTCGCCCCTCATCCTTTTCCGTTCTAATGAGAAAAGGCCCAGCACCCTCAACCTTTCCTCGTAAGACCTACTCTCCATTCAAGGCAAATCTCTTTTGCACCTTTTCCAAAACTTCCACATCCTTCCTAAAATGAGGTGACCAGAACTGCACACAGTACTCCAAATGTGGCCGTACCAAGGTTTTGTACAGCTGCATCATCACCTCACGGCTCTTAAATTCAATCCCTCTGCTAATGAACGCTAACACACCGTAGACCTTCTTCACAGCTCTATCCACTTGAGTGGCAACTTTCAAAGATCTATGAACATAGACCCCAAGATCTCTCTGCTCCTCCACATTGCCAAGAACCCTACCGTTAACCCTGTATTCTGCATTCATATTTGTCCTTCCAAAATGGACAACCTCACACTTTTCAGGGTTAAACTCCATCTGCCACTTCTCAGCCCAGCTCTGCATCCTATGTGCCTTTGCAGCCGACAACAGCCCTCCTCACTATCCACAACTCCACCAATCTTCCTATCATCTGCAAATTTACTGACTCACCCTTCAACTCCCTCATCCAAGTCATTAATGAAAATCACAAACAGCAGAGGACCCAGAACTGAACCCTGCGGTACGCCACTGGTAACTGGGCTCCAGGCTGAATATTTGCCATCCACCACCACTCTGACTTCTATCGGTTAGCCAGTTCGTTATCCAACTGGCCAAATTTCCCACTTTCCCATGCCTCCTTACTTTCTGCATAAGCCTACCATGGGGAACCTTATCAAATGCCTTACTAAAATCCATGTACACTACATCCACTGCTTTACCTTCATCCATTTGCTTGGTCACTTCCTCAAATAATTCAATAAGACTTGTGAGGCAAGACCTACCCCATACAAATCCGTGCTGACTATCCCTAATCAAGCAGTGTCTTTCTAGATGCTCAGAAATCCTATCCCTCAGTACCCTTTCCATTACTTTGCCTACCACCGAAGAAAGACTAACTGGCCTGTAATTTCCAGGGTTATCCCTATTCCCTTTTTTGAACAGGGGCACGACATTCGCCACTCTCCAATCCCCTGGTACCACCCCGTTGACAGTGAGGACGAAAAGATCATTGCCAATGGCTCTGCAATTTCATCTCTTGCTTCCCATAGAATCCTTGGATATATCCCGTCAGGCCCGGGGGACTTGTCTATCCTCAAGTTTTTCAAAATACCCAACACATCTTCCTTCCTAACAAGTATCGCCTCGAGCTTACCAGTCTGTTTCACACTGTCCTCTCCAACAATATGGTCCCTCTCATTCGTAGTGTAGCCACCTGGGTTGGCCACTTCCTCACACAAAATGGAAGAACGCAAAGATTACAGGGAAAAATGGACATTGGCAAAAAAACAAGCAGTCTGCAGAATCCCCTGTATTCTAGCTGCCACAGAAACCAGACAGAATTGTAACTAACGAGCTGCGCATATTAAATGAGCGATTCACGGTGATTCCCAGGCACAATGGACACAACAGTTAACTGCAATTGAAACATTCTATGGAAGGTCAGACAAGAGCTCTCCTTGACCAGCCTCCCAGCGCTCTCCTTGACTAGCCGGCCCTCCCAGCAGAACACCGTTGCAGCAGAAGAACCTCGAGAAGGAGAGGCCTGGTCAGCAGCCGCCATCAAGTAAGTGTCATACAACGCACGCTACGAGAGTAGACACTCCTGACCCCTTTAGTCCACACCAACTGGAAGCCTGCGGATCCAGGACAAAGCAAGAGGTCATTGTTCCCTGATCCGGCAGTTCCCTTATTCCAGATAAGTATTGGCCTGTTAGTGGTAGGAATAGCCTAGTCTTTTAGTTTTATATGCATAATTAGTAGATAACTGTATTATAATAAACGTGTCCTGTTTGAACTTACTAACTGGTGTATTGAGTTATTGGTCTGAACTTGAACTTGAATCGTGTGGCGGTATCTTAACGATACCTGGCGACTCTAGAGCTAAGGAATAAAACAGAGCCAAATTGAGTGTAAAGCACACTCACCCAGAACGAGCAACAGTAAATACTGAAGAAAAGTACTCGTTCAAGACCTCTCCTATCTCTTTAGACTCAATACACAATCTCCCGCTACTGTCCTTGATCGGACCCACCCTCGCTCTAGTCATTCTCATATTTCTCACATGTGTAAAAGGGCTTGGGGTTTTCCTTGATTCCACCCACCAAAGATTTTTCATGCCCTCTCTGAGCTCTCCTCATCCCTTTCTTCAGTTCCCTCCTGGCTATCTTGTACCCTTCCAGCGCCCTGTCTGAACCTTATTTCCTCAGCCTTACATAAGTATCCTTCTTCCTCTTAACAAGACATTCAACCTCTCTTGTCAACGATGGTTCCCTCACTCGACCATCTCTTCCCTGCCTGACAGGGACATACACATCAAGGACACGTAGTATCTGTTCCTTGAACAAGTTCCACATTTCAATTGTGTCCTTCCCTGACAGCTTATGTTCCCAACTTATGCACTTCAGTTCTTGTCTGACAGCATTGTATTTACCCTTTTCCCAATTGTAAACCTTGCCCTGCTGCACGCACCTATCCTTCTCCATTACTAAAGTGAAAGTCACAGAATTGTGGTCACTATCTCCAAAATGCTCCCCCACTAACAAATCTATCACCTGCCCTGGTTCATTACCAAGTACCAAATCCAATATGGCCTTTCCTCTGGTCGGACAATCTACATACTCTGTTAGAAAAGCTTGCTGGACACACTGCACAAACACCACCCCATCCAAACTATTTGATCTGAAGAGTTTTCACTCAATATTTGGGAAGTTGAAGTCACCCATGACTACTACCCTGTGACTTCTGCACCTTTCCAAAATGTTTCCCAATCTGTTCCTCCACATCTCTGCTGCTATTGGGGGGCCTATAGAAAACTCCCAACAAGGTGACTGCTCCTTTCCTATTTCTGACTTCAACCCATACTACAAGTCTGCAGATCCTCCTCGAACTGCCTTTCTGCAGCTTTTATACTATCTCTAATTAACAATGCAACCCCCCGACCTCTATTACCACCCTCCGTAATATTATTGAAACATCTATAACCAGGAACCTCCAACAACCATTTCTGCTCCTCTTCTATCCAAGTTTCCGTGATGGCCACCACATCGTAGTCCCAAGTACCGATCCATGCATTGAGTTCACCCATCTTATTCCTGATGCTTCTTGCGTTGAAATATACACACCAACCCATCTCCGTGCCTGCAAGTACTCTCCTTTGTCAGTGTTACCTTCCCTACTGCCTCACTACACACTTTGATGCCCTAAATATCGTCTGCCTTAGTTGCTGGACAAGTCCGGTTCCCATTCCCCAGCCAAATTAGTTTAAACCCTCCCGAAGAGTACTAGAAAACCTCCCTCCCAGGATATTGATGCCACTCTGGTTCGGATGCAACCCGTCCTGCTTGTACAGGTCCCACCTTCCCCAGAATGCACTCCAATTATCCAAATACCTGAGCCCTCCCTCCTACACCATTCCTACAGCCACGGGTTCAACTGCACTCTCTCCCTATTCCTAGCCTCGCTATTACGTGGCACCAGCAACAAACCAGAGATTACAACTCTACCTGTCCTGGCTTTTAACTTCCAGCCTAACTCCCTAAACTTATTTATTACATCCACACCCCTTTTCCTACCTATGTCATTGGTACCAATGTGCACCACGACTTCTGGCTGCTCCCCCTCCCCCTTAAGGATCCTGAAGACATGATCCGAGACATCCCTGGCCCTGGGAGGCAACATACCTTCCGGGAGTCTCGCTCACGACCACAGAATCTCCTATCTATTCCCCTAACCATTGAGTCTCCTATCACTATTGCTTTTCTATTCTCCCCCCCTTCCCTTCTGGCCGCTAGGGCCTTCCCCCTATAGGTCATCCTCCCCCCCCCCCCCCCCCCCAACAGCATCCAAAATGGTATACTTGTTTTGAAGGGGAACGGCCACGAGGGATTCCTGCATTGTCTGCCTGTTTGTTTTCTTTCCCCTGAATGTAACCCAGCTACTCGTCCTGTACCTTGGGTGTCGTAACCTCCCTGTAACTCTTCGTCTATTGCCCTCTCTGCCTCCCGGATGATCCGAAGTTCATCCAGCTCCAGTTCCCTCACACGATCTCGGAGGAGCTGGAGTTGGGTGCACTTCCCGCAGGTATAGTCAGCGGGGACACCGGTCATATACCTCACCACCCACATCCTACAGGAGGAGCATGCAACTGCCCTAGCCTCCATCCCCTCTTATCTTACAAAATATAGCTGCACTATGGAGCAACTGGAACTCCGCCCTCCGACTCTGCTCCCAGTCAGCTGCAGTCTCTGTAAACTCCCGGGTCCCTTCACGCTTTGAAGAAATGTAGGAAATGAAATGAAAGGAGTTCCTTCCTCCCCCCTAACCTAACTTCGTCAGTCACCAAACTCTCACCATGGCACTCAAATGCACCCAAATTCAGCACAGTGCAAACAAAGTCTGCACTGTAGCTAGCTCAGATTTAAACTGTGACTCTAGCCTCTGAAAACTGGCCGAATCCAATTAACTAATTAACAAGCTCCAGCTGCAAGTAGCTACAAGTAGAACCTTTGTTTAAACCTGATTGAAAGTTCACCTTCTTCTCAACCAAACAGCAACTTTTAAGTTAATTAACTAAATAAAAAACTAGACTTTAGATAAAAATTAAAAAATAAACCCTTGATATCCCTCAGTCACCAAACTCTCACTATAGCACTCAAATGCACCCAAATTCAGCACTCAGTGCAAACCAAATTTGGCGGATATCTGGTCCCCAGACATGTGGCATAAAAAAAACCTGATTTGTTGTCCACAAACCAAACCTCGAGCAGTGGGTAAATAGTTCCACTGCCTAGTGGATGCCTCAGCAGAGAAGGCAGCTAAGGGAGTAAACCCCAACAGAAAATCCAGAGTGCAGTCCATTAGCTAGTAATGTCATCTATCGGGCAGTTTTCCGGCAACCCTTGCAGCAGACGCAGTTGCCATCCTTTTCTTTAGATAATAACGTCAGGGGGCAACCTAGGACCCCTATATTATTTGCCTCGGCCTGTGCCCCGGAGAGGACATTCCAGTTTTGTGATTTACGTTGGCACAATATGGGAAGAGCAGTTACCAGTTGTAAGCTCTCGCCCAATTGGCGTAGATGACGAGTGCTAGGAGTTACTTCTATGGTGAGAGAGCACATTGCACCTCATTGGATAGCTACTGTCCACCTAAGGCTGGGCAGCCACCAATCAATTAGGTGATGCTTGCTTCAATGAGTGTTTTGCTCTCAGACTCACCTTTCATCAAGTGGGTTGCTAATCTGTGCACCAGGCAAGACTAACTCAGTAAAGAAGACAAAGATCTTTCACATCACAAACTGGAATGCAAGGACAATACGTCCTGGTCTTACTGATAACTTTCTTCAGGTTGATGCTACATGCAAGCCAGCTGTTGTTGACAAAGAACTTACAAGGTTTGATGTTGGTACTCCTGCGCTGCAAGAATCTGTGCTCGCTCAAACTAGATCCATTATAGAGAAACACTACACATTCTTCTGGCAGGGGAAAACTCAACAGGTAATTTGTGGCAACTTCTACAGACTGGATTTAACAGGAAAGGGAACACTACTCATGATGATTGAACCCACCACAGAAGGTGGAGAGAGGCCTTGTGACAAGGTGTCCTGAAGAAATCCAAGATCATCCCACTGGCACTAGCAAGATCTCATCATCACAGATGCACTTCAACAGTGTCCTCATCACTCGTAGCTGTCACAGCCCTGACTGTGACAATGACCATTCCCTGGTGTGTAGCAAGATCAGGCTTCAGCCAAGGCGACTATACCACTCCCAAAAAAGAAAGGTAGTCGTTGGATCAACACTTGCTGGACCACTGACTGAGAAAGGAGTCAGGAATTCCTCAACAGCTTTGATCAGATTCATTCAGATAACAACACCCAAGACCAGAACATGGTGTCGAAGTGGAATTACCTGCGCAACACTATCCATAACTTTGCCCTCACTGCATGTGGGAAAAGAGATGCGAGGAATATGGGACTAAAATGGAGCCAGTTACTGTAATCAAGACGAGAGCCTTCATGAACTACAAACAAGTCGCCAGCAAAGAACATCTAGATGCTTTCAGAGCTGTCTGAATCAAGTCTCAGCAACAGCATACAATCTGCTGCTGAATCCAGGGATGCTCAGCAGGTTGCTCAGCACTGCACCAATCAATAAGGGTTGAAACTCAACAGCAGCATATGACCTGCTGCTGCATCCGGGGATGCTAGAGGATTTTATGAAAAAATCAAGGAAATAACAGGCCCAGCAGCAAGCAAATTAGTCCCCTTGAAGACAAAGACAGGGATGATCATCACTGAACCTTGGGGCAGCACGGTAGCATAGTGGTTAGCACAATTGCTTCACAGCTCCAGGGTCCCAGGTTCGATTCCCGGCTGGGTCACTGTCTGCGGAGTCTGCAAGTCCTCCCCGTGTGTGCGTGGGCTTCCTCCGTGAGCTCCGGTTTCCTCCCACAGTCCAAAGATGTGCGGGTTAGGTGGATTGGCCATGCTAAATTACCCTTAGTGTCCAAAAGGCTAAGTGGGGGTTGCTGGGTTGCGGGGATAGGCTAGATCCTATGATCTATGATCCTATGATCTATGATCCTATGAACCTAACAAGCAGATGGAAAGCTGGGTGGAGCACTCTTTCAAACTCCATGCAATGGAGAACATTGTCATTGAAGAAGCTCTCAGCACCAATCCAGACTTTCCTGTCATGGACGGTGGGCAGTGAGCCCACCATAGTCAAGCTCAACAAGGCCATTGGCCATCTTGCCAGTGGTAAAGCCTCAGGAAACGATTGCAATCCACCTGGAATCATCAAAAGTGTAAATCTGACACTGCCACAGTAGCATCGCCATCAATCTTTGGGTGTCTGTTGGCAGGAAAAATTTGTGCCTTGCGAAATGCAAAAACAGTCTCATTGCATAAAAACAAAGGGACTCACGGTGACTGCGACACTTACCCACTTACTGTGGTATCTCCTTCTGAACTATTGTGGGGGAGTATTGTGACCAGATTGCAGACCCTGGCATCAAGCATCTACTTCAAGTTGCAGTACGACTTCAGAGCTGGCCCAATCCACGCCCACCTTTTCCCGATATCCCCATATTTGACAGGAGGTTATAATTTTGTTTGGATGTTGTTGACAAAAACAAGTTCCATTTACCTTCACTGCCTCAAGTTATTTTCCATCAACAATGGAAGATGGCTCAAGAATGCAAGTCATTCTAACATTCCTTGTTTTAAATACATTTAGAGCATCCAATTCATTTTTTCCAATTAAGTTGCAATTTAGCATGGTCAATCCATCTATCCTGCTCATCTTTTTGGGTTGTGGGGGCGAAATCCATGCAGACACGGGGAGAATGAGCAAACTCCACACAGGCAGTGACCCAGAGCCGGGATCGAACATGATACCTCAGTGCCGTGAGGCAACCGTGCTAGCTACCGTGCTGCCCTCTTACATTACTGACCTACAGAGTAAATGCTCTGTCTTTCTGTCGATCAAACGAATCCAGAAGTTGTAGACACAGGTGCAGGATGTAGCCTGCCATCCCATTAGGCCCCTCCCACTCTGGATAGGCCTGAACTCAAAGTTCAGGTTTATCAGAAATGCATAAATTTCTGATAGAAAGCATTAAAAACATCTTGGAATGTATTCACCGTTTGGGAGCCTACCTCCCGCTGCAAGTGAATTGTGTTGAATTCATGCTCCTGCTGGGTGCGCCATGCAGTCAAAATTCAGGTCATGCTAATGGACCAGCGTGAAACGCGAGTTAATACTGGCCCCGCTGGAGTCTGATTTGCTGGGGCTGGGATTTGCCTTCCAAGTGCTTGACAGTTGGAGCTGGTTATAGCACTCCACTCACCACAGACTGACGGCTGCACGGAGACCTGCCACCGATTCTGGGATTCGAGATTGACCGAATGCAGGATGCCATTGAGGAGAGGTGGGGCGGTGACTCAAATCTGCCCTATGTAACAGCGCCTGGGAAAAGGTGGCAGTGGCTGTCATTGCTGCCAGCCTCACCAGGAGGATGGGCACACAATACGGAAAGATGATGAATTATTTCCTTAGGGCAGCTCGGGTGAGTTCCCACGTCTGTGCCCCTGGCATCACTTCTATCTCTCACTCCTCACATCTCCCCCAATCCCCTAGAGGCCAACAAGTCACCTGCCTGCATCCCTTATACCCAACCTCCACCACACCCAAACACATGTATTGCCCTCTTCGGCCAGGGGCCTTGCACACACATGTCACCAGCTGCAGACCCCCCCATAGAATTCACCTTCCAGCATCTCACTATGTCCTTTCTGGATCCCCAAGGATAAGGTAGTTCACAATAGGCATGAGCGGCATAAGACGGGAGGGTGAAATTGCTGACATTCGGGTCCAGACCCCTTCAGAGGAGAGGACCCTGTAACCCGCAGGGAAGGCCATGAAGAGGGCAATGATGGAGGTCAGCATCCGCCAAACAAAGGAGACCCAATGCGACGCAAAAGTCCCTAAAGCAAGTGAGTCACCCACCTGCCACAGACCAGTCCTTCCCAAGATCTCACCCAATGTCTTTTGTCTTGCAGACTCATCAGACAAGGCTGAACCATCTGGGGTCACTGCTCCCCAGCACACCCTGCAGCACCACTCCAGGGAAGACACCAATGTTTTGATTCTACTGTCACCAGCACTCTCTACTATTGCAGACTGGATGGGTTATGCTAGGCTTCTAAATCACCCTCTAACGAACACCACATGCATGCTGCAGCACATTAGGTGGAGGCAGAGACTCCCGAGGGATCGGACAGTCGGAGGGCTGCCTGATCCCATGGAACAGCCAATGCCCAGACAAGTGTTGCGCTTCTGCAAAGTATGATCTAATCACTGGTGCAGATGCAGAGCTAGAATTTGGATTGGATTGGATTTGTTTATTGTCATGTGTACCGAGGTACAGTGAAAAGTATTTTTCTGCAAGCAACTCAACAGATCATTCAGTACATGGAAGAAAAGGGAATTAAACAAAATTCAAGATAACACAAGAAAATACATGAGAATACATAATAGGGCAGGGGTGGGCAAACTACAGCCCGCGGGCCGTATGCGGCACGACAAAGGTTTTTATGCGGCCCGCCAATGAGGTGCCCGGAATCATAACCAGCATTTTTGAAAAGCCGCCGGGGAAAAGCCGCTGAAGTAAATGCGCTTATTCAATAAGCGCATTTACTTCAGCGGCTTTTCCCCGGCGGTTTTTCAAAAATGCCGGTTATGATTCCGGGCACCTCATTGGCGGGCCGCATAAAAACGTGCATAGTGGGGTGGATGAGTGGGGCTGTCTCATTGGTCGGTTTAGTTGGGTGTGCGACCAATAGGAGTCCAGGTTACAAACAATAAGCCTTATTATTGTTTGTAACCTGGACTCCTATTGGTCGCACACCCAACTAAACCGACCAATAAGGCAGCCCCACTCATCCACCCCACTACGCACGTTTTTATCGTTGACTCGGCTAGGCTGTGCTTCTGTCAGTGTTAAGGATCAGCACAAGCAACTTGACACCTGATTTCAACAAACTGGTAAATGACTGCAGTCAGATGCATCATTCTCATTGACATTGTTCTGTTACTTACTGAGTTACTTCGTTTTTCAAATAAATGTGCTTTTTTTTCTTTAAAGACCTTTTATTTTGGCTATTTAAAATATTAATTATTTTACTTAATATACTATGCGGCCCTTTAAAATTGTGAATTTCTGAATGTGGCCCTTGCACGGAAAAGTTTGCCCACCCCTGTAATAGGGCAACACAAGATATACAATGTAACTACATAAGCATTGGCATCGGTTGAAGCATACAGGGTGTAGTGTTAATGAGGTCAGTCAATAAGAGGGTCATTTAGGAGTCTGGTGACAGTGGGGAAGAAGCTGTTTTTGAGTCTGTTCGTGCGTGTTCTCAGACTTCTGTATCTCCTGCCCGATGGAAGAAGTTGGAAAAGTGAGTAAGCCGGGTGGGAGGGATCCTTGAATATGCTGCCCGCTTTCCCCCGGCAGCGGGAGCTGTAGATGGAGTCCATGGATGGGAGGCAGGTTTGTGTGATGGACTGGGCGGTGTTCACGACTCTCTGAAGTTTCTTGCGGTCCTGGGCTGAGCAGTTGCCATACTAGGCTGTGATGCAGCCCGATAGAATGCTTTCTATAGTGCATCTGTAAAAGTTGGTAAGGGTTAATGTGGACATGCCGAATTTCCTTAGTTTCCTGAGGAAGTATAGGCGCTGTTGTGCTTTCTTGGTGATAGCGTCGACGTGAGTGGACCAGCACAGATTTTTGGTGATGTGCACCCCTAGGAATTTGAAACTGCACCATCTCCACCACTGCTGACAGGGGTGTGCACAGTACTTTGCTTCCTGAAGTCGATGACCAGCTCTTCAGTTTTGCTGGCATTGAGGGAGAGATTGTTGTCGTTACACCACTCCACTAGGTTCTCTATCTCCCTCCTGTATTCGGACTCGTCGTTATTCGAGATCCGACCCACTATGGTCATATCGTCAGCAAACTTGTAGATGGAGTTGGAACCAAGTTTTGCCATGCATTCGTGTGTGTACAGGGAGTAGAGTAGGTGGCTAAGTACGCAGCCTTGCGGGGCACCGGTATTGAGGACTATTGTGGAGGAGGTGTTGGTGTTTGGGGGTGCCAACAACTTCCTGCGTCTACAGGTGAAGCTGGAGGAGTCCAACCGCCTACAGGCGTAGGAGTTGTTGCCAACAATGTGCAGTTCCCATGCCAACAATTATACCCATAGCAACACTGAAAAGGTGGCAACTGCAGTGGAAAGCCTGTGTCATGATGTCAGAGCCATGTGTCAGGGCGTCCCAGGCTTCAGACACATTGTCCTGTGATGGTTGAGGAGCAGGACAGGAGAGCCCAGTTACAGGCGGACGTGCCCCGGGCACAGATTGACATTGCTACGGTGCTCCAGAGCTTGGCTCATTCACAAAGTGTCATGCTTGAGGGAATAGAGACCATTGGTCGAATGCTGACTGACCTTAGCCAGTCACAGAGACATGATCAAGGCAGTGAGGGGCATGTTGCGGTCTCAGTGTGCCTTGGCTGAGGACATTAAGACAATGGCTCAGACCAGGGCAGGTCTCCAGGACTGGCAGCGCCTGGTGGCGCTGGCACTTCCAGAGTGACACACGAACTTCGGCCGGGACCATCCAGGACGGCCGCCAAGGGCAAAGGACGGAGGGTGAGACACGCAGCAGGCCACCTCAACTACTGATGTGTGCTGTTTGGAGAAACGGCAGGACTGGTAGGCTATGGAAGAAAATCAAGATAGATGGCGCTTAAATTGGCACGGGTGTAGTAGATAGATGATAATTTGCGGTTAGGGCACACCATTGTATTTAGTAACTATTAAACACTTTGCACCATCAGTCCCGACCTGCCTGTCTGATGGGTGTGATTGATAGCCTGGGGAAGGGGGGTGTATGGCCATGGTTACACCCTCACTGAGGTGTTGCAGCATGTGGGCAGCAGTGTAAACCCACCTTGCATAGATAGCAGGGCTGGTTTAGCACACGGCTAAATCGCTGGCTTTGAAAGCAGACCAAGGCAGCCAGCAGCACTATTCAATTCCCGTACCAGCCTTCCCAAACAGGCGCCGGAACGTGGCGACTAGGGCTTTTCACAGTAACTTCATTTGAAGCCTACTTGTGACAATAAGCGATTTTCATTTCATTTCATATATGACGGCATGCCCATTGAGCCCTAACCGTTCACCATCTCCCGCAACCACCCCAGTTTGGAACTAGAACAGTTGTTAAATTTAAATCCAAGATAGATTTTTGTTAAACAAAGATATTAAGAGATATGGGCCAAATGCAGGTATATGGAGTTCAACCACAGATCAGCCATGATCTCATTAAATGGTGGGGCAAGCTCAAGGGACAGGGAACGGGTGGAGCGAAGGCCTGAAGGGCAGGAAACGGGTGGAGCAAAGGCCTGAGAGACAGGGAACGGGTTCGAGCGAAGGCCTGAGCGACAGGGAACAGGTGTAGCAAAGGCCGGAGGGACAGGGGTAGGGAACAGCTGGAGTGAAAGCCTGAGAGGCAGGGAATGGTGGAGCGAGGCCTGAGGGAGAGGGAACGGGTGGAACGAAGGCCTGAGGGACAGGGAACAGCTGGAGTGAAGGCCTGAGAGACAGGGAACGGGTGGAGTGAAGGCCTGAGAGACAGGGAACGGGTGGAGTGAAGGCCTGAGAGACAGGGAACAGCTGGAGTGAAGGCCTGAGGGACAGGGAACGGATGGAGCGAAAGCTTGAGGGACAGGGAACAGGTGGAACAAAGGCCTGAGGGACAAGGAACGGGTGGAGCGAAAGCCTGAGGGACAGGGAACGGGTGGAGCGAAAGCTTGAGGAACAGGGAACGGATGGAGCGAAAGCTTGAGGGACAGGGAACGGGTGGAGCGAAAGCTTGAAGGACAGGGAACGGGTGGAGCGAAAGCTTGAGGGACAAGAATGGGTGGAGCGAAAGCTTGAGGGACAAGGAATGGGTGGAGCGAAAGCTTGAGGGACAGGGAACGGGTGGAGCGAAAGCTTGAGGGACAGGGAACGGGTGGAGCGAAAGCTTGAAGGACAGGGAACGGGTGGAGCGAAAGCTTGAGGGACAGGGAACGGGTGGAGCGAAAGCTTGAGGGACAGGGAACAGGTGGAGCGAAAGCTCGAGGGACAGGGAACGGGTGGAGCGAAAGCTTGAAGGACAGGGAACGGGTGGAGCGAAAGCTTGAGGGACAGGGAACGGGTGGAGCGAAAGCTTGAGGAACAGGGAACGGGTGGAGCGAAGTCCTGAGGGATAGGGAATGAGTGAGAGGCTCATGGAGGGGTGTGGTGGTTTGAAGTGGAGGAAAGGAGAAAAGAGTTGGGACAGATGAGCAGAGCTGCCGGTGCCAAGGCCACCTAATTGGTAGATCTGGAGGTGATGAGGTTGTCCTGTGTGCGGCAGCCTGGATCACACTTCGGGCGACCTGCCATGCGAGCTCTTGCTCCACGCCTGGATTCTCCTGGGTAGCATCCTCATCGTCAGATAAGGCCTGCTTATCCTTTCTCCTCCTCCAACATGTCATCCCTCTTATGCGCAATGTAATGGAGCGTTCAGGCCACCTCGATGCTGAAGACCCTCTTGGGGCTATAACGGAATGCATCTCGAATAAGCCACTCAAATGACGCTCCTGGTTGCTCTGTAATTGTCATTATAACGGTTCTCCGTCTCGTCTGAGGCCTCCATATAGACAGCATCAATCATGACCTCAGCTGGTAATCCTTGCTGCCCAATAGCCAACCCCTCACCCGAAGGATTGCCTTGAAGGTGCCGGGAACTGACAAATGAACCAGGATCTAAGCGTTGTGCAGGCAGCTTGGATATCGGGTGCAGACATCCATGATGTGCCGCTGGTGTCCACACACTCGGAGGGCGATGCGTGTGCCATCGATTACCCCCGAATATGGGGCAGTGAGCGATGGTGCCCGGACATCCTGTTGGGCCTGGTGCAGGTTGAAGGTGATGTAATCTGATGCCCTGGTGCATAGGGCATCCGTAAAAGCGCAGATGCCCCTGTGTGCAGACGTTTGCAAGATCCCTGCTCGAGCACGGAGTTGGATTTGTTCTGCCTTTTTTGTGGACAAAATATACCTAGCCAATTTCCCAGTGACTCATTAGATGCCTCACCAATTACACTATCAGGTGTGCCCATTCCCGAGGATCCCAAGCTGTTTCCACGTCCTGCCTGTCCACCGTGCCCCTGATCCCAACCATCCTGCCCCCAGCTAGGAAACCTGACCAGATCTGTCACAACCTGGGTGTTAAACCCAGGCTCCACATAACACTAGCTAAGGTCCCAGCAAATGCACACATCCTCACTCACCCCCAGCTGTAGAACCTGCACTCTCACTAGCCTCTTAGCATGGAGGCGACTGGCAGCATAAGTTAACCATCTCCAATATACAACCAGTTGCCACCCTGCTGGCGGGAGAACGTGCTTCCCAGCCAGTGAGGAGACCCCAGTAGACCACACTAGGAGAAACAGAACGGGGACCACAGGGCCTAACGCTAACACTGGTTGCAGTAGCCGCCAGTACCCCTGTTGGCAGGAACCGGTGGTGGGGATAGAGGATTCCCGCATCACAGGCCAGGTGCCAGTCACTGATGGAGACAGGTTGCATTGTGAACAACAACATCTCAAAGGAGGGGCGGGGGGGGGGGGGGGGGGGGGGATAGGCTGAGGGTGGCACAGCAGTACAACTCAAGGTGACCATGTGATCTGGTAGCCATGATGTGGAGATGCCGGCGTTGGACTGGGGTGAGCACAGTAAGAAGTCTTACAGCACCAGGTTAAGGTCCAACATATTTTTTTCAAACACCAGCTTTCGGAGCACTGCTCCTTCCTCATGTGTACCTCACCTGAGGAAGGAGCAGTGCTCCAAAAGCTAGTGTTTGAAACAAACATGTTGGACTTTAACCTGGTGTTGTAAGACTTCCTAGTGTGATCTGGTAGCATTGGATGGTCAAGGGAATCCTCATCTTGCTACCATTCTCTGTCTCTTCCTCCTCCACAAGCAGATACATGGATATCGGACTACAACCACCTGTGCCCACTATGAATCTGACTTGTGGATGCAAGGAGGCTAGAGCGCCAGGGCCAGAGGAGCCCCAGAAGAGCAGGGGCCAGCCAGTGAGGGTAAAGTGCCGGTATCCGACAGGCCAAGGAGGAGGTGCGAAGGAGACGCCGCATCAGGTCACGTGTATATCATTGGCGCCTGTCCTTCAAGGGGATGCTGGACTGTGTGCTGCCACCAACTCTGGCTCACCAGGGAGACTGTCCGGCACCTGTGCCAGATGGTGGTACACCTGGCACCATAGGGATTTAGAGGAGGACACGCCCCTGGTGGCCATCATGGTGGCAGTCACTCTGAACTTTTATGCCTCTGGCTTTTTCAAGTGCTGGGAGGCAGCTGTGCCACTCTGCCACCCTCTTGTGGAATCCAATAACTGTTATTGATTTTTAAAAGCTTGTAAGTTGTTGGATGCTACAAAGCTGGTACAAAGCTGCAGCCTAAAACTGACCAGCAGATTCCAAACTGTAAGCTTTACTGATCATTCAAGAATTAAAGCCTTATTCCTCCAAGTGTTTACTTAACTATTAGAACTTGGTGGTCTTACGAGATACAGCTGTGCTTCAGTGGTGTGCCAGGGAGGGTTCCAACAGCCACAGTGCACGTGTCCTTTGTTTTGGGTGAGCACTGCTAATCCCCTGCTTCCTCTGGTATGGGACTGCCCTTCTGAGGAGTGCCAGCACCTGGTGTCAGCGACTGAGCATGGCCACGCCCATCATGTTATAATGGGGTCTGAGGGTTTCCAGAGGGGCGTGCAGGGTGAGTTTCCGTATGATCAGAAGCCCTCTGAGCATGTACAGGATACAGTGAGCAGTCAAAAGTGTGAGCAGCCAGGAGCCTGTAAGTTGCAGTCAAGGGAGGGTTTAAATTAATTAATGCAGCAATGGCGGTCTGACTCAGGCCATGCCAATCGGGCACCCCGAGTCCATGCACGTGCAATCAAGTCATTCCCCGCTACTTTCCGAGGTCCAGACACAAACCCCAGCAAGGTCAAAAAGGTCAAAAACCTTCTTGCTCCCCCTCAACAACTATGGCGCCCAGGCCCCGACTTGCACCAATTCACACTTGTGTGACCCCCGCCAAGAGGGGTGGAGCATCCGGTGTCCAGCCCATTAATCGTAGGCAAATCGATGCAACTCATGGATTTTCATAGGGCCACCGGCGCAGGGCACGAACCTCTACGCTGCCGCCAGCGGGGACCGGAGCATTACAACATAATTGCCGCTGGGTTCCTCTCCTGTTTTTTGCTCCACGCAAAGTTCTTTGCCCAATTGAGAATGTCCACAAAATTTCACTAATAAAGCTACATTCTTAGCATTGTAAAAGTTCTAATTTTAAAAAAAAAAATAGTTTACGACATTATAAATCTTGCTTTAGTTTGCAGAGGGTTCAGAGAAGCAGAGAAATTTTCAGGCAAAGTAGTTTTGCTTGTTTATTAATATTGCCACAGATTCAAAAGTATTGAATCATAGAATTTACAGTGCAGAAGGCCATTCGCCCATCGAGTCTGCGGCTGCCCTGGGAAAGAGCACCCTCCCTAAGCCCCCACCCCTACCCTATCCCCATAAACCAGTCTATCCTTTTTGGATAGTATGGGCAATTTAGCATGGCCAATCTACCTAACCTGCCCATCTTTGGACTGTGGGAGGAAACCGGAGCACCCGGAGGAAACCCACGCAGACACGGGGAGAAAGTGCAAACTCTACACAGACATTCACCCGAGATCGGAATTAAACCCGGGACCCTGGAGCTGTGAGGCAGCTGTGCCACTGTGCCAACCTCTTGTGGAATCCAATAACTGTTATTGATTTTTAAAAGTTTGTAAGTTGTTGGATGCTACAAAGCTGCAGCCTAAAACTGACCAGCAGATTCCAATCTGTAAGCTTTACTGATCATTCAAGAATTAAAGCCTTATTCCTCTAAGTGTTTACTTAACTATTAGACCTTGGTGGTCTTAGGAGATACAGCTGTGCTTTAGCAGAATGGACTGAAGTTTATACTTCATGACACTTCTTGTTTTATAAAAACAGCAGTTCACCTGATGCGTCTTGAAAATATACAGAATAAAAAGTCACATATCTGGGGCTGGTTTAGCACAGTGGGCTAAACAGTTGGCATGTAATACAGAACAAGGCAGCAGCGCGGGTTCAATTCCCCGAACAGACGCCGGAATGTGGTGACTAGGGGCTTTTCGCTGTAACTTCACTGGAGCCTACTTGTGACAATAAGCTATTAGTATTATTATATCTGGAGATTTTCTGATTCCTGCCTCAAATTTCAATCACAAAACTGCAACAAGTCACAACCAGAAACGGATCTTATCAATATATAGAATATTTAGAGGTATTAATAGAGAGAAAGCAATTAGTTTTTAATTCACTTCAAGGTGAAACTACTCCTAACAATGAACCCATGTGGCATGAACACAGCTCACATTTAGATGAAAAATAGATGGCATAATTACAGAGCAATAGGTTCCAGTCCATTTAAAACAGCACCAACTTATGCCTCTCAGAATCACGGATTAATTTCTCCAACATAGTTTAAAATTCAAGGTTAACAGCACAAGACGCCATTTACATTTAGTAATGTTTATTTCTAAGCTACTACTTCTGCTGAAAAGTAGGGTTTTTTTCTGTGCAAGAGTTCAATTTAATTCCAATCTCAAATTCAACTTGTACCCACCTTTCTCAGTGGATTTTCAAATTGGGATCCACAAGCTCTGCATGTGCTCTCCAATCCGGATGGAGGTGACTGAGAGTTGTAGCCTGCATTGGTGTACACCTGCCTTCTAGGATTTTGCTCGGGTTCATCCATGGTCTGGTTATCCACACAAAACCAGTTGCAGCAGGAGGCCCACATTGCAGTGCCGTCTGCAAAAACACAACAATTTATTTATAACTGGACTGCTGCATGCAATGTCTGCAGTTTTAATCAACATCACATACTTTACCCATTCATTTTTTGGAGGTGGTTGAGGAACTGGAAGGTGCTGTAAAGAAGCCTTGGCAAGTGGTTGCAGTGCATATTCGAGATGGTACACACTTAGCCTGCAGTGGAAGGAGTGGATGTAGAAGATGGTGGATGGGATATTGATCAAGCCAGCTGTTTTGTGATGGGGTTGAGATTCTGGAATATAGTTGGAACCGATAAGTGGAGAGTATTCTTGTGCCTTTAATGGTGGAAAAACTTGGGAAGTCAGATGGGAGTCAATTACTTGCCACAGAATAACCAGTCACTGACCTGACCTTTCACCACACTATTTATACGGCTGATCCACATAATATTTGGTCAACGGCAACATCTAGGATGCTGACAGTGGGGATTTAAATGATCATAGTGTCACACAATATCAAGGAAAAGTGGTTGGACTTTCTCTTGTTGGAGGTGAGCACTGCTTAACACTTGTTTGGCACAAGCATTACTTACCAGGTCTTGCTGCATATAGATAGACTACTTAATTATCTGATAGAATTGAACTGTGCAATCATCAACAAATATCCCCACTTTATAATGGGGAAACCCTTAATGGGTCCATTGATGGAGCAGCTGAAGATGGTTGGGCCTAGGGCACTGCCCTGAGGAACTCTTGCAGCAACAGATAGGATGGAGAGTTTTCCTCGGACTCGCATTGACCTCAATCTTAAGAAGGTGCCTTATGCCCTATTGAGTAAAATGCTGCCTCAACACCAAAGACAGTCACTGTCACCTCACCTCAGGAGTTCAGTTCTCTTTGCTATGGTTGGGCAAGGCTATGAAGTCTAGGACCAAGAGGAGCAAATGAAATTTAAATTAAGCATTGGTGAGCAGGTTGTCAAGCACTGCTAGCGACCCTTCCATCACATTATTGATGACTGGAAGTAGACTGATGGGGCGGGGGCAGTAATTATAGAATCATAAAATTTACAGTGCAGGAGGCCATTCAGCCCATCGAGTCTGCACTGGCACTTTGAAAGAGCACCCTACTTACGCCCACACCTCCACCCTATCTCCGTAACCTAGTAACCCCACCTAACCTTTTTTTTTTGGACACTAAGGGCAATTTATCATGGCCAAGCCATCTAACCTGCACATCACTGCGGGAGGAAACCGGAGCACCCGGAGGAAACCCAGGCAGACACTGGGAGAACATGCAGGCTCCGCACAGACAGTGAACCAAGAGGGAAGCGAACCTCGGACCCTGGAGTTGTGAAGCAACTGTGCTAACCAGTGTGCTACCGTGCTGAGTTGGATTTTGTAGCCACCTGGGTTGGCCACTTCCCGACTTAAAATGGAGATTCGCTAAGAACGCAGGGAAAAATGGACAGGCTCAGAAAAGCAAGCAGAATGCAAAGTGTCCTGTATATTCGAGTTGCAGAAAGCAGACAGCACTGAAACTAATGACAATCTACATATTAATGAGCGATCCCCGGGACAATAGCACCAGTTAAAGATAATCAAGGTAAAGCCAGACTCCTCGGCGCCAGCAGGAGCCAAAACAAAAGAAGCCAACGGACACTTAAGAACCGCCCAGCGATCAGGGAACAGCCCCGGTATTGGGGAAATCAAACCAATTGATTTGGTCCAATCAATTGGAGCCAGGTACAGGGTCCGCCCACAAGGGCACAAAACCCCTGGGGACTATAAAATAGAGTCCCCAAGTTCAATTCGTCCTTCTTGGCAGGGTCTCCCAGCAGCTCGAAACAACCCTTGACAGAGACCTGCCTAGCAGCTGCACCAACAAGCAAGTGTCCAGTCAATGCACGCTACGAGATAGGCGCTCCTAACCCTTAGTCCATACCAGCTGGAAGCCTGCAGACTCAGGATCGAACAAGAGGCCATTGTTCCCTGACCCAGTGGGTTCCTTTTCCAAAAGTTAAGTATTGGCCTTTAGTGGTAGAAGTAGTCTAGTTTTGTAGTATTTATGCATGAGTAGTGATTGACTGTGTATATAATAAATGTGTTTTGAATTGAACCTTACTGACTGGTGTATTGGGTTATTGATTAGCACTTGAACTTGAACCACGTGGTGGTATCATAAAGATACCTGGCGACTCTACAGCAAGGTAATAAAACAGCCAATTGAGTGTAAAGCACACTCACCAAAACAAGCAACAATTTGTTCTGCCTTTTTTGTGGACAAAATATACCTAGCCAATTTCCCATTTTATTAGATAAATGCCAGTGCTGGCACTCCTGGCATCACCCGAGTCTGAAGTGGAAAGTTTCTACTTTCATTTCAAGTATTATTGCAGAAAGCTTGGCTGGAGGTGTGGCTAGTCCTGAAGCATACGTCTTCAGTGCTTAGGCTAGAATGTTGTCAATTCTGTGGAGTGAATCAAATTGGCCAAAAAGTAGCATCTGTGAAGTTGGGGACTGAGGCTGAAAGAGACTGAAAATGGTTGTAAACACTTCAGCATTACCTTTTGCATTCATATCCGGACTTGGCCATCATGGAGGATGGGGATGGATTTACTCCTCTTTATTGTTCATACTGTTCACAATTGGATGCGGCAGGGAAACAATTTGATGTGATCCACTGCATATAAGATCAATCAGCTGCCTATAACATGCTGCTTCCATTACTTAGCACCTCATGTAGTTCTTTGTTCTACTTTAATCAGGTTGACACCTCATGTTTAAGTACACCTGGTGCTGTTACCGACATACTCTTCTACATTAGAACTGATGGTTAGTTTGTGTTTATCTGGCACAGACACAATGGGCTCAACAGCCTCTTTCTGTACCATAACTTTTCAAATGGTTCAAACGTTTCTATGGTTCTATTCCTCATTAGGCCAGGGTACATAGAACATACAGTGCAGAGGGAGGCCATTTGGCCCATCGTGTCTGCACCGACCCACTTAAGCCCTCACTTCCATCCTATCCCTGTAACCCAATAACCCACCCTAACCTTTTTGGTCACTAAAGGCAATTTATCATGTCCAATCCACCTAACCTGCTCTGGGGTAGTGGACTGTGGGAGGAAACCTATGCAGACATGGGGAGAACGTGCAGACTCCGCACAGTGGCCCAGCAGGCAATCGAACCTGGGACCCTGGTACTGTGAAGCCACAGTACTATCCACTTGTGCTACTGTACTGCCCTCCAAGCATGGGGTAGGCTCTCCCAAGCATGATCGTGATGGTATAGTGGGGGATATGCGCAGCCATGAGTCTACAGATTGTGATGGAACACAATTCAGTGACTCACAGGGGCTCATGGATTTGAAATGCTGGATCTTTTCTGAATCTATGGAAGAAAGCACAGTGTTGTGCCACATGATGGAAGATGTCCTCAATGTGAAGACAAGATTTTGTCTCCACAAGGACTGAGTAGTGGTCACGCCAATCAATACTGTTACGGACAGGTGTAGGTAAATGAGTGAAGATCAGGTCAACTAAGCTCTTCCCTCACATTGATTCTCTCACCATCTGCCACAAACACAGTTTGACAGCTATGCCCTTCAGGAGTCAGTGAACCCGGTTAACAGTGGTGCCATTGAGCCATTCCTGTTGATAGATATTGAAGTCCCCTACCCAAATTACATTCTACCCGTACAACCTCAGTGCTTTTCCCAAGTAGTGTTCAACAGAGAACTGATTCATCAGCTCAAAGACAGTGATAGGTGGTAATTATCAGGTTTTCTTGCTGACGTTTGACCTAATGACATGAGAATTCATGGGGTACAGAGTCAGCAGTGAGGATTTCTACAGCTATTCCTTCTGACAGTATAGCATTGTGCCACCACCTCAGATGAGCCTGTCCTGCAGGTTAGGAAGGACATTTACAGGAATGGTAATTGCAGGAGTTTAGGATAGATTGGCAGGTATGATTGTCAGGCTGCTACTTTACATGTCTGTAGGACAGCTGTCAATTTTTGCACAAGTTCCCGGATGTTAATCAGGGCAACATTGCAGAATGAACTATGCGTGGACTGCATATCTAGACTGCTTTAATTAAGGACACACTGCTGCATAACAAAAAACAATTCATGAATTGGATCACTAATTTCATAGAATCCCTGCAGTGCAGAGATGCCATTCGGCCCATCATGTCTACACTGACCCTCTGCAAGAGCACTCCATTAAGCCCACTCCCCCACCGATCCCAATAACCCCCATCCAACAGTAAGTGGCAATTTAGCATGGACAATCAACCTAATCTTCGCATCTTTGTGGGAGGAAACCGGATCACGCGAAGGAAACCCACGCAAACACAGGGAGAAAGCGCAAACTCCACATCGTCACCCAAGGCCGAAATGAACTTGGGCCCATGGCATTGTGATGCAGCAGTGCTAAACTCTGTGCTACAGTGCTGCCTCTGAAATTACTTGGTCTAAATGCTTTCCCGACAGTCAAACTACCTCCCCAGAAAAGAGAGGAACAATAGCAATGATGAATGTGGCCACTGGTTAAGCAGGATTCCCTTGATCTCCTAGCAATTTGTTTGAATTTGAGAAGGTATCGGTTTCCCTTACTTTTTTGTCTTCTAACTCTTAAGCTTTCTCCTAACCAGGTCAGGTGCTTGCTTTTCATTCCATGAGTGTTAAATTTTAGCCAACAGTTGCATATATGGAACCTGATCGAATGCCTCCAGAAGTCCACACAAGTTATACCCATAAACATTTGATTGTCTACAACCGTAGCTACTGCCTCAGAAAAAATTTAGTTTGGTTTATTACAGAAGACCTGCCTTTTACAAATCCATGCTCGTTCTGTCGAGCCAGGTTTTGAATTAGATATTCCAATAACTAATCTTAACAGAGATTAGACTAACCCATCTGTAATTTCCTGGTTTCCTTCCATCACCTTTCTTGAATAATGGAATTACATTTATAATTTTCCAGTCTAAAGGGGCAATTCCTAAATTGAGAGAACTATGGAAGTTAGTAGAAAAATCTTCAGCTTCATCAACCACTCCTTTTAAAACTCTCAGGTGTGCAGGGGGTTGACATTAGCTAGGGATTCACTTGATTCCCTATAAACAGACACCGACGGAAACTGCGGTTATTGGGTTAGGAGGTACATGCTTATAATATATAATTCTTCAATTAAATGCTTTTTGAAAGTACGTAAACATTGGCACCAGCCTCATCCTTCAACATTTGGGGCGGCACAATGGTTCGCACTACTGCCTCACAGCGTCAGGGTCCTGTGCTCAATGAGTCGAATGGCCTCCTTCTGCACTTGTAGGGATTCTATAAAATGTCTTTCTGGAGGATAACATGGTAGCAGAGAAGATTACATAAAGGTTGGAAACTAAAAAAAAAAATTCTGACACAAATTTTAAATCCTAGTTGCTTTTGTGGAAAATGACAGAAAGCAAATATAAATTGCTACAGTATAGTTACCTTATGATGTGTTGGGAGTCTAAACTATTTGACTAGTGGAAGAATTAAGTGAATATGTGAGGAAATAGGATATTGTCCTTGGATTTGTCACTTCCTACAAATAGCGAAGTCACAAGCAAAATTAGTTCTGAGATGGATGCCCTTTCACTTGGAAAGTAACGGATTGAACCTTCCATTGGGGTTCTTGGATGAAATTTACAAGAAAGATTATCTATTTAATGCCTATGAGATAAAGTCAGACTTCGATCAATTTCAAAAGACAGATAGCCATTCTGCAGACAATTGTTTTCCTTTGTAGTAATAATCAGGGCCTAGTTTTAAGGACAATTAAATTGGATACCTTAAATTAAAGAATTGGGCACTTTAAAAACCACAGTCTCCAGAAGCCTGCAGAATCCGAATATAAAGAACTCAACACAAGCTGACGGGATCTGTCTGAAGCAGTCCCTGAATAACCCATCGAGTAATTATCATTGCTACTTGAGATTCTCTGGCCTATTGCCCATAGTTCCTGATATCCCATCAACTGATAGTCGCTCCTACTAAGATGCATTGGCCTGTTGTTCACAGTTCCTGTAACCCATCAAGCAATCATTGCTCCTCCCAAGGCGGGCTCAGGTGCCCTGTCAACAGATTATCAACCAGACCATTAGGCACTGAGACCCTGCCTCCTGAGACTCCACTGGCCGAAGGCCAAGGGCAGGTGGAAAAATGAGGTGGGTGGCGACAGGGGAATAAAAAGATAGGCATTTTCCAGACATCTGGAGAGAAAGGACTAGAAGCTGAGACTGGAAGGAAAAGACTCAAAGCAAAAACCTTAAGGCAAAAGACTCGAAGTAAAAGACTCAAAGTAAAAGACTCAAAGTAAAAGACTCAAAGTAAAAGACTCAAAGTAAAGACTCAAAGTAAAAGACTCAAAGTAAAAGACTCAAAGTAAAAGACTCAAAGTAAAAGACTCAAAGTAAAAGACTCAAAGTAAAAGACTCAAAGTAAAAGACTCAAAGTAAAAGACTCAAAGTAAAAGACTCAAAGTAAAAGACTCAAAGTAAAAGACTCAAAGTAAAAGACTCAAAGTAAAAGACTCAAAGTAAAAGACTCAAAGTAAAAGACTCAAAGTAAAAGACTCAAAGTAAAAGACTCAAAGTAAAAGACTCAAAGTAAAAGACTCAAAGTAAAAGACTCAAAGCTTGGTGTGTGAGGTGACCTCGACCAGACCAGAAGGAAGGAAGCAAGCAATAGCCAGCAAGAATCACCTTTACAAAGAGGAACCAGAGGGACTTAGGGATCGGATCTGCAGCTTACCAAATCACTTTTACGGGAAGTACAGTCGAATCCTGGGTGTTTCTTGTATGTATAGTGGGTAATTTATGGGTTAACTATATTTAATAAAGTGTGTTGCATTATATCTGTGTCCGTACTTTGTTCTCCTCATAAATAAAGACACTTGGGTAAACTTTAATTAAAGAGCTGGTTGAAGTATCTGAATTGGACAAATACAACACCTTTATTCTTTCATGGGATGTGAGAGTTGCTGACAAGGCCAGCATTTGCTGCCCACCCTAAATTTCCCATGAATTGAATGGTTTGTCACAGAACTGTTACACTGCAGAAGGAGGCGATTCGGCTCATGATGTCTTCACCACAGGCAGCTACGAGTCAACCATTTTGCTGTGGGGTCTGGAGTCAAAAAAGATTAGTGAACCAGAAGGTTTTTTTTTCAACAATTGATGGTGGTTTCATGGTGAATAACTAACTTTCAATTCCAGTTTAATTAATTGAATTCAAATTCCACCAGCTGCCACGGTGGGTTTGGCCCAGAGCAGTGGTGAGCAACCTGCGGTCTGCGAGGGTCCTGCAATGCAGCCCACGAGATATTTTGTTGACGTGCAGGGCTGCTAGATTCCGCTGTTTTCCATTCATGTAGTTGTTTCCCCTACCAGTATGACTAAAGTGATAACCATGTAAAGAAAAGGCACCTGAAGTGAGGAGTGTGCTGAATGTACCAAACGTTGACTGTGAGAGTCATGGATTCCTGCGTCTAATCAAAGAGCAAATATTTATTTTGTTTTTACCATTTGAAGTTGATGACAGTTCTATTAATATATGAATGATTAAGCATTTTCTATAATTTGTTAAGAAATTTTTGGCATGTACTAAATGTATTCAATCTTATTCATGGGGTCATGGTTAGTGGGCATGCCTGATTTCAATCTTGCGGCCCACTGAGATGAAGGAGGGAAATTATGCAGTCCACTCACTAGCCTATATTGCAAATCACTGCCCATTTGTTTTTATCCAGTGTTTAACTCTCTGCCACCTCTCTTCCAGGAATGTCTACCCTGAAGAAGTACTGCTCTTCTCTCAGACAGGATTTCCGTAAGTCCCTCCCCCACTAAATATTTCCCACTTTCTCTGTCTGTTAGCTTTGACAAAGAGTCATCGGACTCGAAACGTTAGCTCTTTTCTCTCCCTACAGATGCTGCCAGACCTGCTGAGATTTTCCAGCATTTTCTCTTTCGTTTCAGAATCCAGCATCCGCAGTAATTTGCTTTTACACGGAGCAGTGGGTGTCTGGATTATTAGTCCAGTGACATCACCAGCATGTCACCATTTTCCCATTATATCATGGACAGTTTGTATAGAACAGGCATTGTCAATCTCGGGGGCGCGGCCCGCGGGTGAGTCACGGGCGGGTGTCAGGAGGGTCGCGGAGCCGTCCGTCGCGGCGCTCACAATCGCGCAAATCTGCACGCAACAGCTGCCTGTTAAGAACGCCAGCTGCAAGTGGCCTTCAAAATGGCTGCGAACATGTAAACAAAATGCGGCCGCACTGCGCATGCATGCCAGATCATCGGCTCGCAAGCGCAAAACTACGCGCATGTGTGCCGATGATCAGGCACGCATGCGCAGTGTGGTCGCTTTTTCTTTTAAACTGCCAAAGCTTTTTGTTTTACCAGTTCGGGGGTTGGGGGGGGGGGGGGGGGGGGGGTTTATTTGATAAAATGTTACAGGAAACAAATGCAGAACTTTGGACAGATGGAGACTCCATATTTTCCGACACCGGAAGGCTTCACCTTCATCTAACAGGTTTCATTGAAGGAGCGTGTACGAGGGCCAAAGGGACCCAAAACCATTTCCTCCATTTTTGTCAGCAACAAACAAGATAAGAGAAAATGGTGGGTTGCGCAGGTCGGCCGGCATGGGTCGCGATGGTCGGCCAGGTTGGACGAAGGTTGGCCGGGTTGGCAACAATGGGTCCCCGGAAAAAAAGTTTGAAGAACACTGGTACAGAATATTGCGGTAATTCAATTTGGGGAACAATTGCATCAGCACTAGCGCTCAAATTGTTGGATGTTGCCAAGATGGCTCAGATAGACCAGTTGTTTGGCTGGGAAATGCTGCCCTTCAACTTGGGAAACTAAAATTAAAAGGGTTGTTAAAAGTACGGTGGTTGCTGAAACAATGATTCAAGTGGAGGAAATGCATAAGGGATTCTGCTTATCACTTATTCTAAGTGAGATTCTGTTCAATGGGACTTCTGAAGATAGTCTATAACAAGGCTGTGCTCCTTTACTTTTCAAAATCTGATTTTTCAACTTTAAACTGACTGGAAATTTTGCAAGTTGAACTGCGACAGAGCAAACGGTTGGAACATACAAAGCTATATTCCAAGGTGAAGGTATGAAACCAACAAATCATCCTCAGCAGTGTGCAGGGAGAGAAAATATCAAAACTCAAATGTCTCTGAGGCATTAAAAATTCAAGTACTATTTATTGAAACAATGACTGCCACAGACAGACCCAGCAAAAACCTCTTTGGAATACACAATGGGTGAAGTATTTCATCGCAAGGCTGCCCAGCCACCCGAGAGAGAGATTGCAAGGTGGTGTTCAGAAAGTCATCAGCAGACGAAACCAGTGAAGGCTGCTCTCTCTCCCTCTCTTTTGAAACGGGTGTCTCACCCTATTTGAGAACCCACTCTATCAGAACCGAACTGAGGTCTTATAATAATTGCAATGTCTTCTAAATCTGACAATATCAAAGAAACCAGCTAACTTGCATTGGCCACAGTGTTTAAATTCTAAGCATCAAGGACACTTAACTGTAAATTCTTTCACTTTAAAAAATAATTGGACTCTAACTTCCTTTATTTCTGCAACGTGTGTAAGCGTTATGTGCGCGCTCGCCCAAATGGCTACTTGGCCAAATAACTAAATTCTTGAAGTCGCATTTTTATTATTTTTCTCAGGTTTGGTTGATAAATTTGCTCTTTTGACTCAAAAAAAAACTTTGTTTGATTGGCTCCTTATTGCCAACAGCTTTAGTTAAATACATTCTAATTTGGAAAAGGCAAATCCTCATGAAAAATAAACATAAACCTATGTTGTGGCTAACCGAAGAAGTAGAATAGAGGGGAGCCAGTTCACCCCTTCTCATCTGCTCATAACAAGGTAAATAATTGTTCTTTGTGGGTACATTCTATGAAAAGGTGAGCGAGAAAAGATCAGAGTGACTGACTTGAAACAAAGTGAGAGAAAATACATTTCTAAAATTAAATGGGTGGATGTAAGTCAGGAACTGATTGTTTAAGAAAATATGCATGCATGAATAAATTGTGATCTCATATTTAAATAGCTTGACTACTAATACTCTGTTGCCCATGAACCTAGAACGAACCACTGCTATCAGGAGGGAATTATTCTGAAAAAAAAACTGCCCTTGCATAATCCTACATTTTCTCATTCTTTATGTTTCCATTTCTGTATCGCTGCCCTCGAATTTTCCTATTCCTTGAGACAATACTTCCTGGTGTGGAACTCAAAATTTGCTTAGTGCTTGCAAGTACTTCCCTCCTAAAATACAAAGGAACACAGAAAAACAATTTGAGAAACCTTGAAATTCCAGCAAAAGGCGAGCCCCAGGAGTCATAGTTTTACATTTTAACATCTAGGAAGCAAAATTTGCATTCAAATTTCTCACTGCATATGGAGTTTGAAGAGTCCTATTTCACACATCACACCCCCACCCTTTTTTATTCAAACACATGCCACACACCGCCCCTTTTGTTTATATGCACACATCCCCACACAGACCCTTTTGTTTATACACACACACCGCCCCTTTTGTTTATATGCACACACACCCCCACACAGGCCCTTTTGTTTATACACACACACACACCCACCACCCCTTTTGTCTACCTCCCACACCCCTTTTATTTACCCCCACACTCCTTTTGTTTACCCCCCACACACCCCTTTTGTTTACGCTGACACCCCCCTTTTTGTTTTCACAGCACACGCCACTTTTGTTTACATACCCATACCCCCTTTCATTTACACACACGCAGCAATATGCTGGGGAACAGGGTGAATGGAGAAATAAATGACACAATATACTGTTACAATTCATACATTGAAGTCAACATGTGCCAACAGATATTGCTAGAGTCCAATTTCTGAGTGAGATATTGTCTACGGAGCTTTTTATACTTGATCATGTACTACCTATTCAACTATACTTAAATGAATAAAACAATCCCTTTGAGTACATTTAAATTTGAGTCTGCAGTTTAATTTTAGATTGCTCTAATACACAAACTGAACACAGGTATGTGGCAAATACCCCAAAACTACATTTCCATCCTTGTTGCAATCCTACAGTCTATGTTGTTACAACACTTTTGCTTCAATAGATAACTGAATTGTGAAAAAATTGCAAAATGAAAAAAGTATCATAAAAAAAACTACAATCTTGTGCTATTTAAATAGATTCAACTTGTAGCATTATTAGTACTTAAGTTACAGAAACTTTTGCATCCAAGGTTGGGAGAACACTGGAACGAAAAGCAGAATGAATGCTAGATAAATAAGCCATATTCTACCAGCTTTTTAAATCATGTATGGAAGTTTTACCAGAACAAAGGGCAAATAAGCATTACATGGATAATGAAACACTTGCTATCACAGAAATGTTGAATAGCATAGGCATATTTCAGGAGAAGCTAGATTCATACACGAAAAAGAAGGATATTCTGATAGTTAAATAATGCGGTTACTCCGAGATCCCGACCGTAGGGTTGTTGGCGGAGAGAAAAAAGTTGCAAATGGACTTTAACCTGCTATCCACTAGGACAGCAGTGATAAAACTCCGCCTGACATTGGGGACCTTCTACAAACACGGAGACAAGGCTGGCCGCCTATTGGCTCACCAGCTGAGAAAGCAGGCAGCCATGAGGGAAATAGCGCAGGTTAACGATAGCAGAGGCAGACTGGTAACAGAACCAAAGAAGGTCAATCGGGCATTTGAGACCTTCTACCGGGGACTGTACACCTCCGAGCCCCCCCAACGGGGATGCGGGAATGAAACAGTTCCTAGACAGACTGGAACTACCAGTGGTGGGGGGAGAAATTTGGGGGGAGCTTGACGCACCAATAGACGGGAGAAATCATGGAGAGCATCAGCTCCATGCAGGGGGGGGAAGGCATTGAGACCCGACGGGTTCCCGGTGGACTTCTACAAAAAATTCGCACCAGTCCTGGCCCGACACCTAAGGGACATGTTCGCGGATTCGTTGGCAGGGGGCACCCTGCCCCCCACGCTAGCGCAGGCCACAATCTCACTTATACCCAAAAAAGATAAAGACCTGACAGAACGTGGATCATACAGACCCATTTCACTGCTGAACGTGGATGGGAAAATACTCACAAAGGTCCTGGTCACAGAGGACCAAACTGGCTTCAGTGAACATCAGGCGGCTGCTGAATGTGACAATGACCCCTCCCGGGGAGAGAACAGAGGTAATCAGCTCCCTAGATGCAGAAAAGGCCTTTGACAGAGTCGAATGGAACTACCTCCTCGAGGTACTGGAACGGTTTGGGCTAGGAGCGGGGTTCACCGCCTGGGTGAAGCTCCTGTACAACACTCCGAAAGCAAGCGTCCGAACTAACACATCAGCTCTGAATACTTCCAACTACAAAAATGAACAAGACAGGGCTGCCCCTTGTCCCCACTCTTGTTCGCACTAGCGATTGAACTCCTGGCGTTAGTCCTACGGGACGCAAAAAGCTGGAAGGGAATACGGAGAGGGGACAGAGAGCACAAAGTTTAATTCTATGCAGATGACCTGCTCCTCTATGTCTCGAAGCCACAGGATGGACTGAAGGCAATACTGCAAATACTGAGAGTTTGGAACCTTCTCGGGCTACAACCTTAACCTGGGCAAAAGCGAGGCATTCCCAGTGAACCCAAAAGGGGGAAGGACAGAGCTGAAGGGGCTCCCGTTTAAAACGGCCCAGAACAGATTCCGTTACCTGGGGATCCAAATAGCAGGAGACTGGACACAGATGTAAGAGTGGAACCTGACCAGTGTGGTGGAGAAAGTAAGGAAAGACCTCAAACGGTGGGGCTCACTCCTACTCTCCCTGGCGGGGAGTGCGTAGACGATCAAGATGAACGTACTACCAAGGTTCCTCTTGCTGTTTAGATCCATCCCGATCTTCATCCCCAAGGCCTTTTTCCAAAACGTAGATACTCTGATTATGACGTTTGTGTGGGTTTGTAAGAACCCGAGAATTCCAAAACCGACACTGCAAAGAGGAAAAGTCAGAGGGGGCCTGGTTTTACCGAACCTACAATACTATCACTGGGCAGCAATGGCAGAAAGTGAGGGGGTGGGTACAAGAATCCAACACAGGTTGGGTACAAATGGAGGAGGCATCCTGTAAAGGAATTACCCTCCAGGGCCTGGCTACAGCAGCTACCTCAGCAAGGTACGCAACGAGCCCAGTGGTAGTGGCCACACTGAGAACGTGGACCCAGTTGAAACAGCACTTTGGGATAACCAAAACGTCCCCCATTGGCCCCATCTGCGGCAATCACAGATTCCCCCCAGCCATGCTAGATACCACCTTCAAAAGATGGAGGCGAGACGGGGGCACACTGACGGTTGGGGACTTCTACGTAAGGCGCAGACTGGCGACATTGGACGAACTGACGAGGAAGTGGAAAATAGCAAAATGGGAGGACGAACTGGGGACAGAGGTAGGATGGGGACTCTGGAGTGAAGCACTGAGCAGGACGAACTCCACCTCCCCCTGCGCAAGGCTAAGCCTAATGCAGCTCAAAGTAGTGCACAGAGCACACCTGACCAGAACCCGAATGATCAAGTTCTTCCCGGAGGTGGAGGACAAATGTGAGCGGCGCCAGAGGGGCCCGGCCACCACACCCACATGTTTTAGGCATGCCCCAAGCTTGCTGGGTTCTGGACAGCCTTCTCCGAGGCAATGTCCGGGGTTGTGGGGGTGAGGGTGAAGCCATTCCCAAATAGTGGCAATCTTCAGGGTATTGGAGCAGCCAGAGTTACACATGGGGAAGGGGCCCAACGCCCTTGCTTTTGCTTCCCTAATCGCACACCGGAGAATCCTGCTCGGTTGGCGATCAGCCGCAGCACCCAAAGCTGCAGACTCGCTCGCTGACCTCTCGGAATTTCTCCACCTGGATAAGATCCGAGGGTCAAAGAAAGGCTTCCTGGATACTTGGGGGCAGGTCGGCAGCCTGTTCCAAACCCATTTCGAGGCCAGCAACAAGGAGTAAGCTAAGGAAAAATAAAATGAGGAACCAAAGGACTGCGCAACCCGGGGGGCGGCGGCGGAGAAACCACAAAAGAGGAAGGGGGGGGGGGGGGGAAGAGAAGAGAACCATAGACCGATCAGAGGGCAACAAAATGTACATAAAGTTGGTTAAATGAAGGACAAAACAAACCTCTTTGAAAAATAAAGTAAATTAGCATGGGCAAGAAAAATGTAATGTATATACACAACTGTTTATAAATATGAGAAAAGCCAATAAAAAGATTTTCAAAAAAATAAATAAAGCGAAGGTGGGACAAGTCTAATCTAGTTTGGAGTACAAGTACTGACACAGATCGAATCAATCGAATTGTCTGGGCGGCACGGCGGGGCAGTGGTTAGCACCGCTGCCTATGGCTCTGAGGACTGGAATTTGATCCCTGCCCCGGGTCATTGTCTATCTGGCGTTTGCACATTCTCCCAGTGTCTGCGTGGGTCTCACCCCCACAACCCATAGATGTGCAGGTTGGGTGGATTGGCCACGCTGAATTGCCCCTTAATTGGAGAAAAAATTATTGGATACTCTAAATTTATTAAAAATAGATCAAATTGTCTATTTCTGTATAGTAAAATCTATGGCTGGACTTTGCAGTTGTAACTGTGATAAAACTGTCAGCATTCATGGTCATTACTCTGTGAAACTGACAGCAATTTTTGTTAACGTGTCCCTAATTAAATTTGAAAATTCAGAAACCGTTTTGGTCATTCCCAGCTCCTCCACAGGTTGCACTGTTGAAAGTTCCTGCGGATAGGAATCAATTACTCACTCATTTGATATAAATATCCAGTTTTTCACAATCATTCCTACTGCAAAAACCCTCAGAAAAAAAAGTATACTTTGTTAAATGAGGGGTAACTAGGTTTTAACAGTGTACTAAATCATAGCTTCTGTCTAATCAGTTCTTGTTTTGAACGGTGTGGATTATGGCAAGCTAAACTGGAAGCTATGGGATTCACGTTTAGAGGGGAGAGGGTAAGAAAACAATCAAGGATAATCAACTGGTATCTTTTCTAAATCTCAAACAGCCTAATAGAGATGACAATGATGGCAGCCTGGGAGCAGGCTTACGTGCCTTTTAGGCTTCATGGTGTCAAGCTAGGAATGTTGTAAAGGGGAGTTGAGATTGCAGCAAGATTACCTACGTTCACAAAGAGAATCCGGAGAACATATTTTAAAATTTCTAGTTCATTTAGTTGTTTTCATATTGCCATAAGCCAAATTTAATTGTGGAACCTGGTGATGTTAAATTTTCTTTTGCAAACTGTTGCCATCAGTTCATCATCCAGTGCAAAACTGGCAATCATTAACTTTTAAAACTTGTAATGTGGCAGAATTAAACTAAACAATCAAACCTGTGGAAAAACCAATGTCAGAATACATCAGTCCTCAAAACAGATTGTTGCAATCTGAACAATAAATTCATACAAGGAACTACTCGATAGCCAAATCTTCAACTTTATGTTGCACTCTGCACTCAGATTGTCTGGAAGGACATTTTAAGAAAATGTTGATTTCCCTCTCTGAATGTTGAAGCATTGCCAAAAACTCTCTTCTGACATTCTTTCAGCAGAATAAGTGATTCATTAAATCCTGGATAAATGTTTCACTCACACATCTTTCCAGATGAGTCAAAAGGAGCTTCTTAACCTGAATCATGTACCTCCTTTCTCAATGGATGTAATACAATCTGCAAAACTTGTACCCACACAAAAATAAGCCACCCCCTTATTAACTGCATTTCTGAAAAATATAGTTTTAGGGTGTTGTAGTCTACCACGGTCTTATTTTGATAAGACAGTGGTAGTCTAAGTAAGCAATTAACAAATCGGCATTGGATGAGCAAGGCAATTTTACTCATCATAATTTATCCATTAACGACCATACATTTCCCTCAATGCTGCAGAGTTGTTTCTTAAATTATTCCAGGGCTTCAGTCTCCCCCTCTCTACAGAAACCCATTCCAAAACTTGGCTATTGTTCAAATAACCCCCTAATATCAATCTTAAAGTCCAAAGACGTGCAGGTTAGGTGGATTGGCCAGGCTAAATTGCTCGTGGTGACTAAAAAGGTTAGGAGGGGTTATTGGGTTACAGGGATAGGATGGAGGTGAGGGCTTACGTGGGTCGGTGCAGACTCGATGGGCCGAATGAGCTCTTTCTGCACTGTATGTTCTATATATGTTCTTTGCGGGCGGTCAGTTCCAGCATCCCCACCCCCAACCTGGGGTTGCAGCATATGTGAATTAACAAATAATTCTTATAAACTTGTCGAGATTTGATCCTAGACTGCTCCAATGAGACTGCACCAATGAGACGCGGACACCAGATTTATAAGTAAAAATGTCAACAATAAGTTTATTAATAAAAAGATCAATATATAAACTAATAACAGAACAATGGTCTAATAATCTACCAATGGTCTAATTACCCCACCCTCCACCCAGACACACGGGGTAGAAATTGGGGGGGGGGGGGGGGGGGGGGGGGGGGAGGTTTAAAAATGACAAAGGGATTAATAGTTATGAGATGATTCCTTGCTTTCGATGTATCTCGTTGTAGCGAGCGATCTTCTAATCATATATCCAATCAGAAACTGCAGGCTCTGGAAAGCTTGCTAAATCAACTGGCAGAGAGAGATTTAAAACTGCCTCATGCCTGGATCTCTTCGCACCACACCCAAAATGACACTCTTCACTAGACCCGCCTTCCTTCTGGAATTTTCTGTCTGGCCCCACCAATCACAGGCCCCATTAGGAAAAGGTCGCAAATGATACATTTTCCGATTTGCTGCTTGCCAAGCCGATCAAATCAACCTCACCGGTTGGCTTGGTCCATCACGATAGGGGGTTCCAACTCGGCCTAAATAGTTTAAACAGAAATCCCAGATGGTGTAGCAATGTTGTAGCAACTAACCAGAAGACAGGCAGCAGGGTGGGGATAAAAAGCGGAACACAGGACAAAAGGGTTTTACAGCAGTATCTTAACACAATTCTACCAATTACGACCTCAAAAAACTCCAGTATGTTTGTCAAACATGAGTTCGTGTTCATAAATTCAAGTTGTCTTTGCCGAATTATGTATCCTTGAGTATGTATCATTTTCCCTACTACTTTTTTTTAAATTTAGAGTACCCAATTATTTATATTTCCAATTCAGGACCAATTTGGTGTGGCCAACCTACCTACCCTGCACATCTTTAGGCTGTGGGAGTGAGACCCATGCAAACACAGAGAGAATGTGCAAACTCCACACGGACAGTGACCCGGGGCCTGGATTGAACCCAGGTTCTTGTCGCCATGAGGCAGCAGTGCTAACCACTTCTCTGCTCCAGCGAAAACAACCCAAGCTTATCGAACCTCTCTTTACAACTTAAATGTTCCATCCCAGACAACATTTTGGTGAATCTTCTCTGTATCCCTTCCAGTGCAATTACATCCTTCCTATAATGTGGTGACCAGAACTCCACCTGTGGCCTCACCAATGTTCTATACAAATCCATCATGACCTCCCTGCTTTTGTAATCTATGCCTCAATTGATAAAAGCGAGTGTCCCATATGCCCTTTTCACCAACCTATTAACCCCTTCGCCTGGAAAAATAATTGTGTACTCTAAATTTATTTTTTTAAATGATATATCCAATACTTGCCATACAATAACACTAGACATATCTCTTATTACAATTCATGTGGAGATTGATTTAAGAAACACGTTTACTATAACAATCAAACTAAAATCAACATAAATAAACACACAATTAGAAAAGAAATGGAAAGAGGGGTGGAAAGAATGCGTTTTGCTCACAGATGTTGGACACAGATGTTTCAGTCGGTGTGAAGTTCAATCTTCATTCACACAAAGCCCTGATTGGCTAGAGGACCAGAGTCCATCCGGTCCTCCAAATCTTCCCATTTGTCAACACCTCTCAGGCAGGCAATGAGGTTGTAGACCCCACGCGGCCAATGAGAATGCTTGAAGAACCCAAGAACTCAAAATGATGCAGGTTTTTAGCCAATCGAGAGATCAGAGATCAGCCCCGCCCCTCATTCACTCAGATTGATTGGCGGACCAGCCGCTCCTTCTTGGTCTTCCAGTCCTGCCCCCTCTTCCTATTGGGCTGGAGCTGCCGTCAATCACTCCCCCAGGCATTGTGATGTGGAGCATGCGCAGTGCGGCTCATGCCCAGGGACAGATGCTTGTTTGTCTCATCTTCAAGTGGGAAGGAGGCGGATAAGTGGCAACAGCATTAGGGGCAGCGGGTGGGAGAGGAGGCTTTACAAACACCCAGTGAAGGCCTCGACATTCCCAATACCAAACTAGAGGCACTGCCTCAACACCCAACACAACAGCAGCTGCGTGCTTTCTCCCTGTGCCAGGCCCCAGTGGACAAATTTAATAATAATCTTTATTGTCACAAGTATGTTACTGTGAAAAGTCCCTAGTTGCCACATTCCAGCGCCTGTTCTGGTACACAGGGAAAATTCAGAATGTCCAAATTACCTAACAGCACGGCTTTTGGGACTTGTGGGAGGATCTAGAGCACCCAGAGGAAATCTACGCAGGCACAGGGAGAACATGCAGACTCCACACAGACAGTGATCCAAGCTGGGAATCGAACCTGGGACCCTGGAGCTGTGAAGCAACAGTGCTACCCACTGTGCTGCCCAAATGCAGCAATGGATGTGTTAATGAGAAATTATCTTTAACTCACTTCACTGAACCTGGAGCATGAGGAGAGGGGTTGGGGGGAAATTCTATCCTGCACTCCTACCGATAGATTTGTTAATGAGGAATTATCTTTAATCACTTTACTGATCCTGGAGCAGGAGAGAATGGAGGGAATTTCTATCCTGCACTCACACTGATGGATTTTGGAAACTCCTTTTAGGGGGGGGAATTAGAAGAGGAGGATTTACAGACAGGAAAGTCAAACCAAACATCACATCAAGTGCAGACCAGATTAATCAGGACCTGGATATTATCAACGTTACTGTAAGAAAAACTTATTTCTCACATTCTCCTTGTATCTCTTCCCATAATCTCAAATCCGTGTCCCATAAACTTTCGCAATCATAATGGGGACACAGCTTTTCTTTATCTCATCGAATTTATTATGAACTTCTACACCTCGACGGAGGTGTAATCCTCAGGTTAAATCACCATCTGCAGCCCTGCCCTCAAAAGGAGAAAACAGCCAATGATCATCTGGGACTATGACAACTTTATTTTACTGGACTCACTGGCACCAATGACATAGAATGGCTGGGTCTCAGCTTGACTGATGGCCAGTGAATTGACCCAAAAGGTGGTGTTCTGCGCGAGACAGGTGATGATTGGATCTGATCCCACTGGAATGTTTTTAGGGTCACGAGGTTTCCAGTTTGCTGTCAGTTTGCCTTTAGCCATTCGGAGAGAAGACCGACTCTCTTTACTCTCAGTGTTTCTCCAGAAAGGTTATGCTTCTTAACTGGCAGAAAGCCTGGATGAATTTGTTTACAGGAGAACCATTACAAGCGGTGCAGGCAAAGTTCAGAATCTGTTAATTCCCCTAGAATATCTGGTGGGAATCGACTGTCTTTCTCCAGAAGGCCTTCTGCCTTTGATGAAACAGGGCTTGAAGGCAGGACACGAACTGAAAGCAAAGTTTGATGAAATAGGGATTCTGACTCTCCAGGAAGGGTAAGAGTAAGGTGCTTTTAAAAACTACATGAAAACCAGTACGGGCTGTAACACAAAGACTGTAATATACAGTATAAAAAGCATGCCAGGAACCATCATCTGAAGAAAATACTCCTTTCTCTTTAAAGTACATTTTTCCTCTTTTTCCATCCCTCTGTGTTAGTCTGCCTGGTGTGTGTGTGTGTTTTTGCAGAGGCAAGTTAAAATAGGAATTAGGTACTTATTAATAATGTTTAACCAACTGTATCTGCTGCATATTTCATCATTATTCTTGCTATAAATAAACAGTAATTGTGTTTCAACTTACAAACCTGGCAACTGTAATTATTGGGCAACCAAGGGCCAAAAAAGAGTATTTTTGTAAGAATGACTGGTTAATTCATTTGAGCTGTAACTCCGGGACGAGTGGAGTTGGAATTGACTGCGCACTTGCCCAGGATGTCGTAATAGCAGAGACATCTGACCTCTTAAGGGACTAGAGGTAATCCCTAAAGTATATCTGCTGCCTTCCTGACTGTCTCCTGCCACTATAGAGTTTGGAGTAAAACAGTTGCTTTGGGACATACAGTGTCAGACATACGAACTACTTATCCTGCCTATCGGAGCTGTATATGAGTGATTAGTACCTGAAGGCTGGATGAATTAGCGCGGGAAAAGCTGCTGCTTTTGGACAGTCTTTCTTGCCACTGGATTTGGCAGGTCTTGAAAAGGCACTGCTGCTGGCATTTCTGTTCTTCGAGGTACCTGCTGTCCAAGTCTGCAAAGCATGCAGGAGAGTGGGGAATCAATGCTTCTGGCAAACCAAGGCCTCAGTCTCGGGATTGAGATCCTGGTTCACAAATATTCTCCTCCTCAGTTGGCCGAAGGTTAATCAGGTACCTTGTAGGCAATGATGAACAGAAGTAGTTGCATTATAGATTATACGGTCCATATGTAATTTTGTTTAGTTTCTAGGAAGTCACTGAAATAGTGAGTAGCTAAATATCCAAATAGAAATACCATTGTCTGTGATTCGCAAGTCAATTTCCTGAATCCAAAATCTTCCTGGACTATTAATTTGCTCAGATGCAAGAAGCACAACTAATTTCAGAGTTTTTCAAGAGTCAATTCGATTTCTGTTTGCACTCCTAAACTGGTACTTCATTGGTTAAAAGGGACAAATGTAATTCCACTCCCATATCCTGCACAACAATAAGATATTTTGCTTGAAGAGTCAGATTGCGATCTGACGTCAAGGCGCACCTATTTTGTAAATTCATTTTGAGTTTTTTTGGCAAACTGTACTGACAGACTTCAAATATGGGGTGGACGGGGAGAATAGAAGAGGAAGTTTGAAGATTCACATATATATAATGTACTGAGCAGCTCCAGTTCACGAATATTTTTTTCAATACCAGAAAGATTTGTGGTTAGGTTTAAAATTGATCTGAAATGACTGTCGGAGTAAAGGACATTACGATTGTTTTCTCATTTGATAGAATACATGAGATACAAATGAGATAACATTGTCAACATTGAAATAATATTCCCCATAACGATTCAATTTCAGTACACTCCAGTTAACAAAGATGGACACCAGCGTGAGATATTTAAAAATAAACTTCAATGCAATTAAGATAATTAATTAGAAAGTAACTGAAATAATCCGATAAGAAAACAACGAAAAAAGATATGGATGGTTCATAAACGACTGGCCAATTACAAGACCAGCTGAACCATAGTAAGTCATTGCAGCTGGTACCCTGGCACGTAACAACTGTTATCGGGATCTTCACAAGTGTAAGTGGGTTCCTGTATTTTTCTGTTTATTTACTCTTTGTGGTGATGTCCAAACTACTTTCCGATAGCATTTTCATTTGGATGATTTACAATAGGATATGACTGAAGTTTAGTTCATTTCATATTTTCTTTCCATGCTGTCCTGTTACATGCACAAGCTAACATCTGAACTGAGATATTTTAAGAGATGCTGATCTTTATAAAAATCTGATATAAAGAAAGTATTAAGTAGGTAGATACTTGATGTCTCCATTATTGGAACTCATGTCAGTGCCCTTTTAACATAATACGTTTATATGAAGGGAAATTTGATAATATAATTGGATTGGATTTGTTTATTGTCAAGGTACAGTGAAAAGTATTTTTCTGTGAGCAGCTCAACAAATCATTAAGTACATGAGAAGGAAAGGAAATAAAAGAAAATACATGTTATGGTTCCAAAGGGTATTCTAGCAGAATTGAGGGCTTCTAGAAAATTGATTATTTGTATATCTTAGGGTCACAGTGGCCAATGGATGAATGTTAGATAACACAGGGTATTTTACAATGCAGTTTTTAGAAACTTCCCATTGAAAAATATATTTTTGCTGTTTCCTGTAATTATAAGGCGGAACAATTAAATAAAGCTCTTGCCGGTTTGTTTTAATGAATTTGAAGTAAGTTTCATATTCCAAACTCTTTTGGATCAGTAGCTTAGATTACTGTGCAGGAAAACCTGGCAACCAAGTGATCAGGAAATAATGCTGGACCATGAGTCAAGCCCAAGGAAAGCTAATACTATTGTCTGAAAGTAATACGACAATGATTCAAATAATGTCATAATCATGCTCCTTCAGCTGAATACTTTCCCACAAAAGGCACTCCACCTCAAATTTCCATGTATATAGTTAATATTTTTTGATTGCAGAGCCTATTCATATCACCCTGAAGAACTGTTCTGTTATTTTACTGAAAAGTACTGATGCAGCCAGTAAGCACCACAATGCACAGTTGGCTTAAACCTTGGCTGTGCTAATTTGTACTTTTCACTCTCTGGACTGAGACAAGTAGGGCATGCATCTCTGGGAAGAAAACACACAGTCTATCGAGCATTTTGATTTAATACTGTTATTCAGTCTAAAATATGGTGATGGTCCTCTGTGCAGATATCATCTGACCAAGAAAAAGTAGGTAACGGCCAAATTCAGTAAAAACAGAAATGGTACATAGCCTCCTCCCTAATGCATTCTTCACATGAATAGAGTTTATTCCATTTTTACACAAAAAAGAAACACTGCAAAGCTTTCAAAAATCTGATCTGCCAAACAAGCACTGCCATTACTTTGAATTTCCTTTATTCTCCAATTAGATGTGACAATTCATAAAGTAGTTTTCACATTCTAATATTTTGTTGGAGACGTCAACCAGCTGGTTCTCCTGTTACAAACTTCAGCTTCTAGTCCGGACTTAAAACAGTCACAAAGTAAACTTAAAAATCGATGCCATGACAGTCAAATCATCCAAAACAATGCAAATGAAAGTAAAGATACCCTCTCAGTAACTGCTTGTTTCAACACTAGGAAGGTTAGCAAATAACGTGATTTAACTGTGACTCAGTTTCAATTTCGATTAATAAAAATGTCTTTCAACTTATTATTTTTTGGATATGCAGAATAGCTCAAATATAGGTAGACTTTAAACACTTGTCACATTTATGGTTAATAAGGACAATCAAGTTTAATTAATTGGTGTATGACATGTATTTAGTAACATGTTGGATCAATTTGAACATTAATGCTTTTCGGAACGTGAAACTAAATTTTGCTGCAGCTCTAATCTATCACCCAGAGTAAATAGCGCATACATCACTTTTTTTTTTTTTTTTTTTTTTTTTTTTTTTTTTTTTTTTTTTTTTTTTTTTTTTAATTTTTTTATTGGAATTTTTTGCAGAAAATATAACAAAAAGTATAGCAAAAAGCAGTAATATGCAACTAACAGCCCCATAACACTCACAATTCCCCCCATACCGTAACATCACATGTATCACATTCCCCCACCCCCCCCCCCCCCCAAACAAGAGAACTTAACCATAAATTAAAATTAGATAAATCAAATTTAAATAAAATAAGCTAACATAATCAACGCCCCCCCCCCCCCCCCCCTCACCCCCCCCCCCCCCCCCCCCCGGGTTGCTGCTGCTACTGTCCCAGTACCCTATCGTTGAGCCAGAAAGTCGAGGAAAGGTTGCCACCGTTTAAAGAACCCTTGCACCGATCCTCTCAGGGCGAATTTAACCTTCTCAAGCTTAATAAAGCCCGCCATGTCATTGATCCAGGTTTCCACGCTTGGGGGCCTCGCGTCCTTCCACTGTAGCAAAATCCTTCGCCGGGCTACTAGGGACGCAAAGGCCAGCACACCGGCCTCTTTCGCCTCCTGCACTCCCGGCTCTACCCCAACCCCAAAGATCGCGAGTCCCCATCCTGGCTTGACCCTGGATCCCACCACCCTTGACACCGTCCTCGCCACCCCCTTCCAGAACTCCTCCAATGCCGGGCATGCCCAGAACATATGGGCATGGTTCGCTGGACTCCCCGAGCACCTGGCACACCTATCTTCACCCCCAAAGAACCTATTCATCCTCGTCCCAGTCATGTGGGCCCTATGCAGCACCTTGAATTGGATGAGGCTAAGCCGCGCACACGAGGAGGAAGAATTTACCCTCTCCAGGGCATCAGCCCATGTCCCGTCTTCGATCTGTTCCCCCAGTTCCCCCTCCCACTTCGTTTTCAGCTCCTCTACTGACGCCTCTTCCTTCTCCTGCATAAGCTTGTAGATATCGGATATCTTCCCCTCCCCGACCCAGACCCCCGAGAGTGCGCATACATCACTGACACCATTGAACAACTAATATAACAGAAATATATATAGTTCATTATCAAATGAGTTGCCATCATAAGATGTTGCAAATATTTCTAATGCGTTATATACAGTTAGAAATATGTACACTGAGTCAGATTGATCTACTACATAATTGTACATGTTTACATTTCTGGTTTTCAAGAAAACTAAACTGTGGAAAAATGAGTACATGAGGGAACTTCCCGAGTACTTCCTGCATGCCTCATCTAACCATGAAATAGGCGGAGTGTTGTCCGTGAACCAGAAATTTTATTTAACAGTTTCCAAAAATGAACATTAGCTGGGCTCTGAGTTTTATCACTTGGTATGCTGATTCATATCCTCACCTCAAACAACTTGCCAACACAAGAAAAACAGAACGGATGGGATCCAAGGCCATATTCCAACCAACACTGGCATTTTTGGTGACATGGAGCAGAAAATACAGGTGGTGTGAGAAGGGGGAGGTATTTACAATGGGACTAAATGTACCAGAAATCAATATTTGAAAGGAATAAAAATTCATTTAAAATATGCATCATAGAGATCTGCATTTCAAACCAATTTCCAAATATTTTATTAAAAAGGGTTAGTAATTGTCATGGAGAAACATGACCATTTCAGAACTTAAATGAAAAAAATTAGACATTCAGGAAACTGCCAAGAGAACTTGAAATAGAATGTTGTCTTTGTATTTTCCACTGAAGTTTCCCCTTTGATTGGATCAAGCAGTATCTTGATCGATTAATATCCATTTTACAACTGTTATGACACAATGGGCGGGTGCGCGGTCAATTCAAGCCCACGTGCCCAAGGGTCACATTACAAGCGAATTAACCAATAATTCTTACAAGAATACCCAGTCTTTGGCCTTTGGCTGTTCAATACTTACAGTCACCAGATTTGTAAATGTAAACACGATTACTGTTTATTTAGAATAAGGACCATCAAGGGTGGTATGGTGGCAAGCACTGCTGCCTACGGCGCTGAGATACCCGGGTTCAGCCCCAGGTCACTATCTGTGTGGAGTTTGCACACACTGTGTCTGCGTGGGTTTCACTCCCATAACCCAAAAAAGATGTGCCGGTTAGGTGGATTGGTCACACTAAATTGCCTCTTAATTGGAAATAAATAATTGGATACTCAAATTTTTAAAAAGAACAAAGACTACCATGAAATATGCAGTAAATTCAACTGGCTAAAGACAAGCTAATATCTACTATCCACAACTGTTCCCATATACACACACCCACATACATACACAAAGGCATACAAACTCAGAGGGGGTGGAAAGGGGTAAAAAATATAATAAGGATGAATGTCAAATGTCTATGCTTCAGATGGTGCTTCTTTGGCACACTTTCTTCACAGCAAGCTTGCCGATTAGAGTCTTTCATTTTTAGCCGGTAATGGTCTTCTTTGTAGAGTCATTCAGTCAGGATCACAGTAGTTTAGAAAATGCAGTACTCAAAGACAGCAGGCTTTCTGGAGAGACACCTTATTTCACATCAAACCTTGCTTTCAGCTTGAGGTTTGACTTCAAGCCTCTACAGTCTCATCAGAACATCACTCAGACTTACTGGAGAGAGATTCAGCCCTCACAGAGGCCTTCTAGAGAGACAGGTGGATCTTTCGGGAGAGAGTTAGTTACATCTCTTCACTAGGCATGTCAGGTGGTGGCATGTATGAAGAAGTCGCACAAATGAGGTGAATCGGTTAATATTGTTCAATGACTCCTTGTCCTGGGATTCGTTGCCCGTTACACTTACACAGGCTTCTATTTCTCTGATCTTAAAGAAGGACAAGGACCCTACAGGGTCGTACTGACTCACATCACTTTGGAATGCGGATGCTAAATTACTTGTGACAGTGTTGCCGCTGTGATTAGAGCCCTGCCTTCCAGAGGTGATTGCAAAAGACCATACACAGGCTTTAAGGATCGGCAATTATCAACCAATGTTGGCTGATAAACATCATTCTTTCCCCCTCTCCTGTGCCTGAACCAGAGGTGATTGTATCCATAGAAAAGTCTTTGATAGTGTGTAGTTGGGATATGAATGAAACGAAATGAAGAATGAATGAAATGAAAATCGTTTATTGTCACAAGTAGGCTTCAAATGAAGTTACTGTGAAAAGCCCCTAGTGGCCACATTCCGGCGCCTGTTCGGGGAGGCTGGTACGAGAATTGAACCGTGCTGCTGGCCTACTTGGTCTGCTTTCAAAGCCAGCGATTTAGCCCTGTGCTAAACCAGCCCCTATTTCTTTTAGATCCTTGGGAAATTTAGTTTGGGGCAAAAGTTCACATCTTGGGCTCGGACACGGCTAGTGTCCACACTGACGACTTGGTGGCCATTTTGGGGTAGTGGCCTCGCTGATGCTCTAAACAGGGAGGGGTAATGGCAAATGCCATTGTCTTTACTTTGTTGATAGCCCGGAAGAGTGTTATGCTTCGGTGAAGGTTTCCAACTTTGCCCAGTGCCTTGCCCTGATTGGGTGACCTCATGGAATTTTTACATTTGGAGATAGTCAAGTACACCATTAAGGGGTCAGTCGAGGGGTTCTGTCCGAGATGGCAGCCATTCGTTTTCCTTTTCAAAGGGTTTGTCTCCGTCAGTTGTAAAGGGTTTCTTTTGGTTTATTGTTAGGGGGTTTTAATGTGTTCCTAATTATTGACCGTTTTCTTTTTCTTTTGCAACCCGAAGCATCCATTTTATATAATATTGTTATAAATGAAACAGTATTCAATAGAATTAATTTTATAAAGATCCCTTCATTGGGCTGCCAGAATCAAACTGAAACCTCAGGACTCTGAAGGACCTTTCAGTGGAATCCAATCACCTATTACTGGTCAGAGCACAGCATTTTTTTGTCAGAACATCCAAACTTACTCACAAATATTGGCATAATTCAGATACTGAAAGGTTCGACATCAAACATCTATATTAAGATCATTCCTAAACATTATATAAACAAGAGGGACAGACAGACTGTTTGTAAAGTTGCCTTATTAAAATTAAAGTTACTAACTTCCTAGTACTTAACTATTGGCCAGGCTCCAACACTTACAACAAACGTATTTCATCAGGCTCTTCATTAAATATTCTTTCAAATCTAATCAATACCGTTCAAACAAAACTGACTATGTAACACACAAGCAATAAAAGCAAATCTGAAAAACAGAAAACTCTGGATAAATTCAATAGGTCTAGCAGCATCTGTGGAGACAGAAACAGTTAAAGTTTCATGTCCGTATGACTTTTTCACACCTGAAGAGAGGGAGAAATGTGTTGGAGTTCATACTGTTTAAGTGGGGATGGAGCAAAATAGAAGGTCAGGGGACAGGTGGGAAGCTCAAAGAGAGATTTGACAAAGGTGTCATGGACACAAGACAGAGAGTTTTTAAAGACTAAAGAAGGTGCTGATAGAAATAGTGGAAAAATAGCAGAATGTGTTAATAGCAGAACAAGGGTCAGCATTCTGTGAAAGCAAAACCTAAGAACAAGTGACAGATGGCCCTGCGTGGGCTGGAAATTGCATTTTTATTTTTTTTTAAAAAGGGTCAAGATGGAGGACAGAGTTTACGTTAAGTCCAGAAGGCTGTAAAGTATCTCATCGGACGAGGTGTTGTTCCTCCAGTATACGCAATGTAAATAAATAGTCACAGACATTGTGTGAAGCATATGGAGTGTAGTACTACTCAAGAGAGAAGATGTGCGGAGAGATCAAAGTGTAGAACGTGTGGAACAAACACTGTTACCAGACCAGGTAAGAATCTGACTATGAGCCTTGGTCACACATTGATATGTGGTTCAAAGCTCAGCTTGTAGTCAAACAGAATGCAGAAATGTTACCAAATAAATATCAATGCTAGCAAGAACTGAACAGTACAAATTTAAGTTTTGCAACAGTAAGCCAAGACTTAAATGCTGAACAGGCAATCAGATAGCCCAGCAACAGCCAAGAGTCAATTGTGATATTATGAAAGAGTAACATGTAGGTGAAGGGAGATTGCAAAATAACACAAGATGAAAAGGACTGAAGTCAGATGCTATTATGCCTCAGTGTTTAGAAGAGTTGAAAATAAAAATGCAAGTATGGAAGTGCATTAGCAAGAATGTGACCAAACCACTGGGAGCTAAATATTTATAGGGAAAGTACATACTCAAAAAGTTAACAAACTTAAATGTAGAAAAGTCAACATGCACAGTATGAGATGGATATCAGTGTTGGAAAGGTACAGTTCAAATTCATTACAATGAAAGGTTACATTTAAAAAGATTTGAAAACATCACCTCTTTTTCATTGAAGCCAAATCAGAGCATTTGTAGCAAAAGCTGCTTCCTTTACTAATTGGTAGTTCATTAACAATGGGAAACCAACTGAGGAGTATCACGGAGGACAAAGTGAGAGGATTGTGAGAACATGGAATGCTTAATCACAAGGGCCAGGACTGCAAAATCATCAGACAAGTACTGGATAAATATTTTGAATGGGGAAATAGAGTTACAGTAAATGAATCTTGTTTGAGAGCCAGTATTGGCACAAACTAGTACTCTAACCAAAAGGTTATCTGCTCTAATGCCCGCCACCGTGGCTTAATTTCTAGGATTCTCTCCTCTCAATTACACCTCTTCCAGTTCACTCCTTCCTGACACACCACAGCCATTGCTAACAATGACTTCTCCTCGCTGATATTTTCTAGAATTAATCTGGGTCTTCTCCTTATTAACTACATTTGTTTTTATTTGTTCATGGGATGTGGGCATCATTGGGTGGACCAGCATTTATTGCGCATCTCCAAGGTAATTTTTAAGAGATCGGTTGTGGATCTATAGTCACATGTAAGCCAGACCAGGTAAGGACAACAGATTTCCTTCCCCAAAGGACATTAGTGAACCAGATGTTTTTTTTTTACAACAATCGACAATGATTTCATGGTTACCTTTAGACTTTTAATTCCAGATTTTTATTGAATTCAAATTTCATCAATTGCCATAGCAGGATTTGAACCCAGGTTCCCAGAGCTAGGCTCTGGGTTTCTGAATTACTATTCCAGCGACAATCCCACTACTCCATTGCCTCCCCCAAATTTACATTTTCGTTACGTCATCCAGTAACAAGTAGTGAGCATTTTGCATGTATTCAATGACACCCTATTTCCTTCACTAACTGACTTCCTACACTTCAGTCACGTATGCAATATTGAGACCTGGGTAAGATAATATTTCCTCCACGTGAATGCTGGGAAAACTGAGATCACCCGATTCAGTTCCCATCAAAACCTCTGAGCTTCTGAACTTGAATCAATTTCAAGCAGTTAGGAAATGCTATATTTGTCATCCAGTTCAACTTCCTCCCCACATATTGTTCATTATTGAAAGGTTTTTCTTTTTGTGGTTGCCTCAACTCAGCCCTTTTGCAGTTGAAACCCTTTCAGGTTTCCTTTACCTGAATAAAAGACTTCCTCGGTACATTTTAACTGACCCACTCCACAGCAACCTCCATTATCATTGGTCTTCATCCAGATTAAGCTCTATACTCACATTATCTCCACCCACTTCAAGCTCCACTTTGTGCTCCAGCTTGTCAATTTAAAATTTCTTAACCATTGTTGCAAATCACTCCCAGCCCCTTATCCTGAGACTATGCCACTGAGCTCTAGGGCCAGAGACAAGTTCTGAGAATGTTATTCATTTCAATAAGAGTATACTAGTTAATCAATTCTCATAAGGAGCGAACTTCTAACACATTAATCTATCTAGTCAGCCTCTGTTGTACCCATTTTAAGACAAGTATATCTTTCCTTGGGTGGCACGGTGGCGCAGTGGTTAGCACTGCTGCCTCACACCAACGAGGACCCAAGTTCAATCCCAGCCCCAGGTCATTGTCCGTGTGGAGTTTGCACTTCTCCCCATGTCTGCGTGGGCCTCACCCCCACAACCCAAAGATGTGCAAGGGTAGGTAGATAGGTCATGCTAAATTTCTGCTTAATTGGAAAAAAAACAATTGGATACTTTAAATTTATTTTTAAAAAGTATAGGAGACCAAAGCTATAGACAGTGCGCCAGCTGTAGTCTTACTGAAGCCCTGGGTAACTGCAGCAAGGCTTCTTTGCGCTTATATATAATAATCTTTATTGTCACAGGTAGGCTTACATTGACACTGCAATGAAGTTACTATGAAAAGCCCCTAATCGTCACATTCCGGTGCCTGTTTGGGTAGATGGAGGGAGAATCAGAATGTCTAAATTACTTAACAAGCATGTCTTTTGGGACTTGTGGGAGGAAACCGGAGCATCAGGAGGAAACCCACGCAGACATGGGGAGAACGTGCAGACTCCGCAGACAGTGACTCAAGCCGGGAATCGATCCAGGCGCTGTGAAGCAACAGTGCTAACCACTATGCTCCCGTGCTGCTCCAACTCTCTTGCAATAAAGACTAACAATTGCCTCCTTAGTGGCTTGCTATAACTGCATATTAACTATGATTTATGTACAAAGGCGCCCAAACCGCCTTAAAAATCAACATTCAGCAGTCTCTCACTTTTTCACAAAATATTTTTCCATTGTTCCTACCGAATTGGATAATTTCACACTTTAACGTATTATACTTCACCTGTTCAGTCATCGAACTGGTCCGAGACAAGAACAGAGGACACTAGCAGGTCTGCCAGCATCGATCAGGAGCAAAACAGAGTTAATGTTTCGAGCCAAAGTCTTTTCATTGGAACCAAAAGGAGGGAGAATGTTGCTGCAGAAGGAACTGCAGCAAAAAGGGCAACTTTAAGAGCAAACGACAGATGGCCTGGTGTGAGGGGACGGGCTGTTTTATATTGAAGCAATACACGTATGGAATATTTTTTTTTAAAGTGGGGGTTTAAGATGAAGGAGAAAGGTCACTTTGCAACCTCCGTGTACTCGTCAGAGCTCATTTTTCCACCTAGCCTTTTACCATCTGCAAATTGGATACATTACACTCAGTTCGTTCATCCAAGTCGTTAATATAGATTTAAATGGTTTGTGTGAAGAACTGAAATTTGTCCTACATTTCAATTAACTGGTTTGAGCCTGGAGCTCCTCATCCTATTTAGTTTGTAGTAGTTTTCTGTATTTATTTACACTTGCAAAGCATTGATCCACTAAGGATTGAGAAGTTAAGCCTTTTAGATACATAGAAGATAGGAGTAGGAGGAGGCCTTTTGGCCCTTCGAGCCTGCTCAGCCATTCATCACGAGCATGATCATGCAACTCAATAGCCTAATCCTGCTTTCTCCCCATAGCCTTTGATCCCATTCTCCCCAAGTGCTATATCCAGCCGCCTCTTGAATATTTCAAAGTTTTAGCATCAACTACTTCCTGTGGTAAAGAATTCCACAGGCTCACCACTGTTTGTATGAAGAAGTGTCTCCTTATCTCTGTCCGAAATGGTTTACCCTGAATTCTCACGGGACTAGACAGGGCAGATGCAGGGAAGATGTTACCAATGATGGGTGTGTCTAGAACCCCTGGTTCTGCACACACCCATCATTGGTAACATCTTCCCTGCATCTACCCTGTCTAGTCGTGTGAGAATTTTATAAATCTCCATGAGATCCCCCCTCATTCTTCTGAACTCCAGCGAGAACAATCCCAACCTAGTCAATCTCTCCTCATATGACAGTCTGGTAAACCTTCGCTGTACTCCCCAAGAGCAAGGAGATCCTTCCTCAGAGAAGGAGCCCAAAACTGTACACAATACTCCAGATGAGGCCTCACCGAGGCCCTATACAATAACAGCAACACATCCCTGTTTCTATACTCGAAACCTCTTGTAATGAAGGCCAACATACCGTTAGCCTTCTTTACCGTCTCCTACACCTGCATGCTTACCTTCAACAAATGGTGTGAAGATGCCAGCGTTGGACTGGGGTGAGCACAATAAGTCGTACAACACCAGGTTGAAGTCCAACAGGTTTGTTTCAAACACATCATGGCTACCAGGGGCTGGTTTAGCTCACTAGGGTCTGGTTTAGCTCTCATGGGGCTGGTTTAGCTCTCTAGGCTAAATCGCTGGCTTTTAAAGCAGACCAAGCAGGCCAGCAGCACGGTTCGATTCCCGTACCAGCCTCCCCGGACAGGTGTCGGAATGTGGCGACTAGGGGCTTTTCACACTAACTTCATTGAAGCCTACTCGTGACAATAAGCGATTTTCATTTCATTTTCATTTCATTTGTTGAAGGTAATCATCTTCCTAATCTGAGGATGGAGCAGTGCTCCGAAAGCTCACGTTTGAAACAAACCTGTTGGACTTTAACCTGGTGTTGTAAGACTTCTTACTGTGCTCAACAAATGGTGCACAAGGACACCCAGGACCCGCTGCACACTCCCCTCTCCCAATTTACAACCATTCAGGTAGTAGTCTGCCTTCCTGTTTTTGCTTCCAAAATGAATAACCTCACACTTATCCAAATTATACTGCATCTGCCATTAGTTTGCCCACTCGCCCAATCTGTCCAGAGCTTGCTGTAGGATCCCTGCATCCTCGTCACAATTCACCCTCCCACCTAATTTGGTATCATCTGCAAACTTTGTGATGTTACATTTTATTCCCTCATCCAAATCATTAATATATATTGTGATTAGCTGGGGTCCCAGCACCGATCCCTGTAGTATCCCACTAGTTACTGCCTGCTAATTTGAAAAGGACCCATTAATCCCTACTCTTTGTTTCCTCTCTGCCAACCAGTTTTCTATCCCTCTCAATACATTTCCCCCAATCCCATGAGCTTCAATTTTGCACAATAATCTCTTATGCGGGACTTTGTCAAATGCCTTCTGAAAGTCCAAATATACCACATCGACTGGCTCCCCCTTGTCGATTGTATTGGTTACCTCTTCAAAGAATTCCAACAGATTTGTCAAACATGATTTTCCCTTCATAAATCCGTGCTGACTCGGACTGATCCTGCCACTGCTTTCTAAATGTTCCGCCATAAAGTCCTTGATAATGAATTCAAGTATTTTCCCCACTACCGATGTTAGGCTTACTGGTCTATAATTCCCTGCTTTCTCTCTACCTCCCTTTTTGAATACCGGAGTGATGCAAGCTACCCTCCAATCTGCAGGGACAGTTCCAGAGTCTATTGAATCCTGGGAGATGACCACCAATGCAGCCACTATTTCCAGAGCCACCTCCTTAAGCACTCTGGGATGCAGATTCTCAGGCCCTGGGGATTTATCCGTCTTCAATCCCATCAGTTTTCCCAGCACCACTTCTCAACTAATGTTGATGTCACTCAGTTCTTCCCGCTCACTAAACCTTTCATTCTCCAACATTTCTGGGATCTGATTTGTCTCCTCATTTGTGAAGATATAACCAAAGTATGTACTCAATTGCTCAGCCATTTCTTTGTCCCTTATTATGCATTCCCATGCTTCTGTCTGCAGGGGGCTGACATCACAGTGGGCTAAACAGCTGGCTTGTAATGCAGAACAATGCCAGAAGCGCGGGTTCAATTCCCATACCGGCTTCCCCGAATAGGCGCCGGAATGTGGCGACCAGGAGCTTTTCACAATAACCTCATTGACGCCTACTTGTGACAATAAGTGATTATTATTATTTCTCTTTACCAGTCTCTTTCTCTTCACATATCTGCAGAAACTCTTAGTATCAGTCTTAATGTTCCCTGCAAGCTTCCTTTCGTACTATACTTTCCCCTTCTTAATCAATCCTTTGCTGAATTCCAAACTGCTCCCAATCCTCCTTATTTTTCTTGGCCAATCTGTATGCTTCTTCCTTGTATCGGATAATATTTCTAATTTACCTTTGTAAGCCATGAATTGGCCCTCTTACCCTCTTTTGCTTTTGTGCCAGACAGGAATGAACAGTTGCTGTAGTTCTTCCATGCGTTCCTTGAATGTTTGCATTGTCTATCCACTGTCATCCCTTGAAGTAACTCTCCCCAATCTATTAAGGCCAACTCACGCCTCATATCCTCGTACTTCCCTTCATTAAGATTCAGCGCCCTAGTCTCTGAATCAACGACTTCACTCTCATCTTGATAAAAAATTCTATCATGTCATGGTCGCTCATCCCCAAAGAGTCTTGCACAGCCAGATTGGCAATGATTCCCTTCTCATTACACAGTACCCAGTCTAAGATGGCCCGCTCTCTAATTGGTTCCTTCACATATTGGTCAAGAAAACTATCCCGTATACACTCCAAGAATTCCTTCTCTACGTGGCTAATTTGATTTGCCCAATCTATGTGAAGATTAAAAACACCCATGATCATCGATATTCCCTTGTTACATGCATCTCTAATTTCTTGTTTAATGCCATTCCCAACCTCACCACTGCAATATGACACCCACTAATGTTTTTTGTCCCTTGGTATTTCTCAACTCTACCCATACAGATTCCAGATTGTCAGAGCTAATATCCTTTCTCACTATTTTGTTAATTTCCTCTTTAACCAGCAGTCCCACGCCACCACCTTTTCTTTTATGCCTGTCCTTCTGAAATACTGAAAACCCTGGAACATTCAGTTCCCATCCCTGTTCACCCTGCAGCCGTAATGTATCCGTAATCCCAATTATATCAGACCCATTTATATCTATCTGCATGATTAGTTCATCCACTTTATTGCAAATACTCCATGCATTATGGCACAGAAACTTTAAGTCTGTCTTTTTCACAATGTTTGTCTTGTTCCCAATGTTCTTCTCTACTGGCCTGTTTAAATTTTGTCCTTGGTTTCGCAACCTATCACTTTTCTACCTTTTGCTTTTGTCCTTGCTCCCTCTTTCTCCGACTCCTTGCATGGATTTCCACCCCCCTGGCATATTAGTTTAAACTCTCCCCAACCGCTTTAACAAATAGCCGCCCTCGAATATCAGTTCCAGTCCTGCCCAGGTGCAACCCGTCCAGTTTATACAGGTCCCACTCCCCCAGAACAAGTCCCACTCCCCCAGAACCAGTCCCAATGCCCCAGGAATCTGAAACCCTCCCCCTGACACCATCTCTTCAGCCACGAATTCATCCTATATATCCTGTCATTTCTATGACAGCATGGGCAGCATGGTAGCATGGTGGTTAGCATAAATGCTTCACAGCTCCAGGGTCTCAGGTTCGATTCCCGGCTGGGTTACGGGTATAGGGTGGATACGTGGGTTTGAGTAGGGTGATCATGGCTCGGCACAACATCGAGGGCCGAAGGGCCTGTTCTGTGCTGTACTGTTCTATGCTCTATGTTCTCTGACTAGCATGTGACCCCGGTAGTAATCCTGAGATCTCTACCTTTGAGGTTGGATTTCTTAACTTCCTTCCTAGCTCCCTGTATTCTGCTTTTAGGACCTCATCCCGTTTTTTACCTATGTCGTTTGTACCGATGTGTGTCGCGACCACTGGCTGTTAACCCTCCCCCCTCCAGAATATCCTGTACCTGCTCCAAGACATCCTTGACCCTAGCACCAGGGAGGCAGCACGGTAGCAATGTGGATAGCACAATGGCTTCACAGCTCCAGGGTCCCAGGTTCGATTCCGGCTTGGGTCACTGTCTGTGCGGAGTCTGCACATCCTCCCAGAGAGTGCGTGGGTTTCCTCCGGGTGCTCCGGTTTCCTCCCACAGTCCAAAGATGTGCAGGTTAGGTGGATTGGCCATGATAAATTGCCCTTCGTGTCCAAAATTGCCCTTAGTGTTGGGTGGGGGTGTTGAACTTGGGTAGGGTGCTCTTTCCAAGAGCCGGTGCAGACTCGATGGGCCGAATGGCTTCCTTCTGCACTGTAAATTCTATGTTCTATACCATCCTGGAGTCTTGTTTGCGACCACAGAAATGCCTGTCTATTCCCCTTACAATTGAATCCCCTATAACTATTGCACTATCACACTATTACCCCTCCCTCTGCAGCAGAACCAACTGTAGTGCCACAGGTTTGGTTGTTGCTGTTTCGCATCGCACCCCCCCCCCCCCCCCCACGCGAGGCCATTCCCCTCAATAGTATCAAAAATGGCATATCTGTTCTGCAGGGGAATGGCCACAGGAGACTCCTGCACTACCTGCCTCGCTCTCTTGCTCTGTCTGGTGGTCACCAATTCCCTTGCTTCTTGCGGAGTCTGAGCCTGTGTTGTGACCACCTCTCTATACGTGCTATCCACGATACTCTGCGACTTGCAGATGCTCCACAGTGTCTCCAGCTGCCACTCCAGCTCTGAAACTCGAGCTTCCAGGACATGTAACTGGAGACACTTCCTGCACACATGCTGACCCTGGGGACCGGAACTGTCCCCAGCCTGCCACATGGAACAAGAGGAGCAGACCATGCCTTGGAACTATCTTGCCATGATTAATTCCTTTAAATTAAACTTTAGAAAGATGTTTTTGTGTCAGATTATATTCTATCTCACGTACACTATTTAATTAGCTTTATTTTAAAAACTGAGTATTTATCCCTCTTGATAGGAGAACAAATTAAAAATAATTATTTAAATGAAATTAAAAGTTATTTAATTGAAATTACAATAGTTATTTAATTTAAATTAAAATAGTTATTTGAATCAACTTAAAAATAGTTATTTGGATCAACTTAAAAATAGTTATTTGAATCAACTTAAAAATAGTAATTTAAATCAATCCAAAATAGTTATTTAAATCAATCCAAAATAGTTATTTAAATCAAATAAAAAAATTAAAAAATTAGTAATTCAAATCAAATAAAAACTAGAGTCCTCTCTACTCCCGGAAGCTGAGTGAAGGCCTAGAGTCTGGCACTGCCTTTATCCTCTCCCTGTAGCAGTGTCCCACACAGGTTCGCTCCTCTCTGCTCCTGGAAGGTGAGTGAAGGCCCCAAGCCTGGCGCTGCCTTTATCCTCTCCCTGTAGCAGTGTCCCACTCAGGTCCGAGTCCTATCTGCTCCCAGAAGGTGAGTGAAGAATTTCTGTATCAGAAATCTTTCAATCTACTACAATGAAAACAATGACTCCACAGATGTGTTAGAGATCATCTTACACCTCATTACATAATTCTTAACAATATAACTCTGCAATATCCAAATAATGATTGCAGTTTAGCAAATAATTGAAATGAACAGCTTCATTCTCAAAGTCTCTTCTGGATTTGAAGAGGCAAACAAACGATTGCCAATTAGTCAAACTATTGTCAATATTGATTTTATCTTATGAATTAATTATTCGATTAAACAAAGAAAACTTTTCCATTTATCTTGGTGACTACTTTTTCAGATAAATCATCTTTGCCGCTGTTGTCAATTGATCACAGCGACTCCCCAATACGATATTGACATATCAATGCAAACTACACAATGTAGTTTGGGTGGCAAGTGCCCCAATCAAGTGTAGCAAAAATAGTCCAAAACCACAGAGATGACATAGACTGATATTACTCAATTTCACACCAGTCTTGTTAGAGCTACAACCTGGGCAAGGAGGATTGGGACTTTTACATTATAATCTAACTTACATTCAAATGTTTGTGAATAGACTTCCATTTTCCCTAGATAACAAGGCAATATGAAACAGGTCTTCCGATAGTTACAGAAGGAACCAATTAGATTCAGTAGTTTTAAACCTACAGAAAAGTCTACAAGGGAACAACATTCTAAGTATCTATTACACCATCTCACAGCTCAACAGAATGTTTTTAACACAATAACAGTTGACCAACCTTTGAACTCTATTTAGTTTCAAGCAGATATTACCACAAAATTCTAACCTCAAGAAACTTCATTGCAATGTATTCTACAATAAATTAATCTCAAACAAATTATGTGTATCTGGCAACATCTCTGGAGAAAACAAAAACAGAATTCACGTTTCGTGTCCAATACGACTCTTCTTGAGAGCATATCGGACTTGAAACAACGTGGCAATCTCCCTCAGACTTCCACATTCGGCAGACTTACCGACGCTGTAATTCCCAAGCCCCTGCCTTGCCCAACCTTCCCCATTCAGCCTGGGTAAGATAGGAGCAGTGAAGCGCACCCCTGGTACCATCGTCGTGGAGTAACTAGGGTGCTGAGTTATTTGCCCTTTTATACGGCAGTAGCTGCCATAAAGGGGAGGTTTAAAGGGGCGATTTACAAGAAAATACAGTTTATATGTGGGTGGGAGTTGGAGGGAAAAAGAAGTGTCTATGTTCGGGAGGGAGGGGGTCGAATGGGTCATGTTTGTATGGGGTGTCCCATGTGAGGCTGGGTCTGGGTGTTTAAATAGTTAGTTAGAAGTGTATTTTTCCTTCGAACTCTTTCAAAGTAATTATCAGGGTAAAACTCACAGAACCATCCACAGTTAGCGATTTATTTACTTCTGTCGGATAATTCCCAGTGCAGTGCAATTGTCCAGAGGAAGTTAGCACTTCTGGGCAATTGCCGGGTAATTCCCAGTACATCATAGGGGTACCCACTAAATGCAACACTGGGGAACCTGGAAGGTGTGGGTAATAAATTCACTGTTTCTCTCACCACAGATGCTGCCATGCCAGGCTTGCTGAGTTTTTCAGCACTTGGCTTTTATTTGATTTCAAAAACATGCAATATTTCACTTTTATTTTATTACGATCCCAGACCAGACCCTCAAAATGGCTAGGATACTGGACCAAAACCCCAATATTTCAGTTTATTTGTAAGACTGTGCAGGAAGAATGATCGCTCTAGGAATGATTGCAGGAAGAAACTTGTTATTTTTAACACTAACTTTTATTATGAATAGAATATTAACTTTTTTTTTTAAACTGCACACACAGCTTACAATTACTTCTTAAACACTACTACTTGATTTCACATTAAAGAAACATACAGCTCTCAATCTATCATAGTGTGGGAGAATTGTGGACTCAATATCAGGCAGATCAGAAGTTAACTCCTCTTTCCAAAGTTTCTCCACAAAAGACTCTCGAAAACAGCTTTCTCCAAAATATCTGCTTCTCTAAAGCTTTTCAAAAAAATGTCTCTCGACATTCCTTTGCACGACTCAGCAATGACCTCATCTCCCCAAGGTGAAAAACAAATTCTCTCTGCAGTTTGCAAAGCATAACTCCCCATTAGCCTAGATTGAAAACACATTTGTTTGTCAGTTTCACCTTCTGGCCCTACAAAAAAAGTTTTTAAAAAGACCAGTGTAGTCAAACACACCAAACCCAATACTTAGAATCCAATATTCTTTAAATCTTCCAGTCGTCACGCCTTCCCCTCTTAAAACAATGAACCAGCAATGTAACAGGAGGCTTTATTTTTCTAAAACCCTTTTAACGTTAAACATTTCTTAAGATTACATATAACCTCTGTAGTAATCCACGGGAGGCAGGAGTTCCGTCACCACACCAATATTTATTTACAATAACGATATTACAGGAGCAGCTACAAACAGTGCTGCTAGCAGTCCAGTCAACTTAAGACTGGCTCACAGCCTACAATGAGCTATCATTGAGGGAGCTCATACTTCAATTGGCCAACCAATAAAGCCAATTGGAGTTCATTACACCCCTCCCCCCCAAGGTCCGAGGAATTCCTGCCAGCTGGCATTCCTCTGAGCTTCTTCCTGCTCCTCATGTCCGGGTCTGTCACCTCTGTGTTGTCCGCCGGGTCGTTCTCCGAAGTGGGCGGGGTGTACCTTATAGGTGCCCGTCTTTTCCTTGACGACCTCCTTGGAAGTTGTTCTTCCTCCTCCTCGGGAGAGGTGTCGCGGCGGCCTCGTCGAGTGTATCCATCTCCGACTGATGACTGGATGACGGGGTCTGGAGAAATTGCTCGGGGCTGGGGTGTGGGTATCCTTTCCGTCTGGGCTATCCCAGCTTGAGACGGTCCTGCTTCGCCTGCCTCCAGGTGTGGTTCCGCTGCCCTTATTTGGTCTAGGTGTTTCTTCAGCACCTTACCTCCTATTGAAACCTCATAGGATATGGGCCCTGTTTGGGACTCAACCGTGCCTTTGATCCACGTTGGTCCATTCCCACAATTCTTGACCCAAACCGGTGCCCCCACCTGGAAATGTCTCTGCTGCCGACTATTATCATGCCCCCTGCGTTGGGCCTCCTGTTGTTTCTCCACTTTCCCCGTTAAATTTGGGAAAAGGAGACTCAGCCTCGGTCGCAGCCGCCTTCCCATTAAGAGTTCAGCTGGCGGTATGCCCGTTGTGGAATGCGGTGTGGTCCGGTCCTGTAATCAAACAGCCAGAAGGAGAGCTTTGTGTCTATTGACGCTGCCGGCTGCTTCTTGAGTCCCGCTTTAAGTGTCTGGACCGCTCTCTCTGCCAGGCCGTTGGTCGCTGGATGGTAAGGGGCCGTTTTGATGTGACAGACTCAGTTTTCCTTCAGGAATTTTCCAAATTCCCCACTTGTGAATGCCGTTCCGTTGTCCGACATCAATACCTCCGGAAGTCCATGTGTTGCAAACGAGGCCCTGAGCTTTTTAATTGTCGATGCTGTGCTTGCCGTGTTTACCCGGTGGACGTCCAACCATTTGGAGTGGGCGTCCACTATCACCAAAAACATTGAGCCCATGAAAGGGTCGGCGTGGTCAGTATGCAGACGGGTCCACGGTCTGCCTGGCCATCCCACGGGTGCAATGGCGCCGCTGGTGGCACTCTTTGCCCCTGTTGGCACTCCTGGCACCGACGTACCAAGGCTGCTATGTCTGTGTCCAAACCTGGCCACCAAACGTAGCTTCGAGCTAGCATCTTCATTTTAGACACCCCTGGGTGTCCGTGATGTAACTCAGTTAAGATTGCCTGACGGCCCTGAGCTGGGACGATTACCCGGGCTCCCCATAATAGGATACAGTCTTCTACGGTTATTTGGTCTCTTCTGCTCCAGTATGGGTGCATCTGGGGCTCCACTGGTCTTTCCCGTTCCCCTGTTAGCAGTAAATGCTTCACCTTGGCTAAAACTGGGTCTTTTTGTGTCCACAACTGAATATGTTGTCCATCTACTGGTAGGGTGTCCAAAAAATTTAGAGTCATTACTGTCTCCTCTACTTTTGGTATTTGCGGCGGAGTGTCCGTGAGGGGAAGTCTGCTCAAAGCATCTGCATGTGCTACTCGCGTTCCCGGTCTGTGCTCCAGAACGTATCTATATGCCGCCAGTAGCAACGCCCAGCGTTGGATTCTAGCTGATGCAATCGGGGGTATTGACTTGTCTTCTTTTAATAACCCTAATAACGGCTTATTGTCCGTCACTATGGTGAATTTCCGCCCGTAGATATACTGGTGAATTTTTTTTACTGCGAATATCACCGCCAGTCCTTCCTTCTCGATTTTGCGTACTTCCTCTCAGCCATCGCCACGGTCCTCGAAGCACAGGCTATTGGCCGTTCTTCCCCATTCCTTCCTCTATGGGCTGAGACGGCTCCTACCCCATAGGGGGATGCATCACAAGTGACCACCAACTCCTTCCTTGGGTCATAATGCTCTAGGACATTTTCGGATGACAGCTGTTCCTTAATGTCCCTAAATGCTCGGTTTTGGCGGGTGGACCATTTCCATTCTTGCCCCTTTTTTAGTAGCTGGTGGAGGGGTTCTAGGATGGATGCCCTATTTTCAATAAATTTTCCATAATAGGTTACCAACCCTAAAAATGATCGTAACTCCTGGACCGTGGTGGGAGCTGGGGCTTCTTTTATTGCCCTTACTCTGTCTTCTAATGGATGTAAGCCTGACTCGTCTACTTTATATCCCCGGTACGTCACTTGTGGGGCCAGAAAACACATTTTTCCCTTTTTAGCCGTACGCCTGCCTTTGCGAAACGCCTGAGCACTTCCTCCAGGTTCCTTAAGTGTTCCCTGTTTGTCCTACCCGTGATTAAGACATAGTCCAAATAAATCGCCACCTGCGGTAGTCCCTGCAGAATATTTTCCATCGTATGCTGGAATATAGCGCAGGCTGATGACACTCCAAAAGGTAGCCTAGTATAACGAAAAAGGCCCTTCAGGGTGTTGATCGTAGCAAACTTCTGGGAGCCCTTGTCCAGTTTTAACTGCAGGTAGGCGTGGCTCATGTCTAGTTTCGTGAACAAAAGCCCACCTGCCAATTTGGCATATAGGTCGTCTATTTTCGGGATTGGGTATTTGTCCAGCATTGCGTATTTGTTTACTGTCTGTTTGAAATCTCCACAGAGACGTATCGAGCCGTCTGGTTTCAAAATTGTTACCACCGGCGCTGCCCATTCCGAAAACTGTACTGGTCTGATAATGCCGTCGCGCCGTAACCTTTCTATTTCGTCATCTACTTTCTTCCTTAATGCAAAAGGTACCGGCCTGGCCTTACAAAATTTCGGAAGAGCTTCTGGGTCCACGTGCAAAGTTGCTTTGGCGCCTATGATTTCCCCCAAACCTTCCTGGAAGACCTCCGGGTGTTTTTGGAGTACTCCACTCTGGAAAATTTTCATCCAATCTAATTTTAGGTCTTTCAGCCAGTTCCGTCCAATTAAGCTTGGTCCGGAGCCCTCTACTATCGTCAACGGTAATCTGAGCAATTGTTTCTCATATTCCACAGGTACATGAGTCGTGCCTAGAACTTCCAGGGGTTCCCCCGTGTAGGTTTTAAGTTTCGTCAATGTTTTTGTTAGGGTTAGTGGCTGGAGTCCATCTTTGATTTTTCTAAATGCTGCCACTCCCATTACTGATACGGCCGCACCCGTGTCTATTCCCATCATTGTCGGCCGCCCGTTCACCCGTGGGGTAATCCTAATGGGTTCTGCTTTCTTCGTTGTAATATTATATAATTGTTCACTTTCGGAGGAGGATGGGGCGTCTAGGTTGTGTACTTCCCTGCGTCCCCACCTGCTATTTCTCTTTTGCCATCTCCTTCTAGAGTTTCTGTCGTTGTTACCCCACTCTGTCTGGTGCCAGAAACGGTCCTTCTCTGTTGGGGGAGCCTCAGCCGGTACTTCCCTCTGTCTCCAGTTAGTCCTGGCAGACTTGGAGGCAGTTCTGGGGTTTTCCTTTTTCCCTATATTCCTCAGGTTTTTCCTGAGCGCGGCTATCTGGTAGCAGGACCCGTTGTGGTAGTCCCTCTCACAGGTATCTACCTCCATTGGCGTGTCCTGTAGTTCCTGCGCCCCACTTGCTGCCTTTTCTAGGGACAGTGCGAGCTGTAACGCCTGCCTGCAGTCTAGCTCAGTTTCCACCAACAGGCATTTCTGTATTGTGAGGTCGTTTACACCACACACTAACCGGTCCCGAAGCATTTCATTTAGCGTTGGGCCGAACTCACATTTTTCCGCCAGCCTTCTCAGGCGGGTCAAGAAATTTGTGACTGACTCCCTGTCTTCCCGCTTCGCTGTGTAGAATCTGTACCTACGCAAAATGAGGGGTGGTTTTGGGTCGTAGTGCTCTTTCACCAATTCCGTTACTTCTTGGAAAGTTTTCGTGTCCGGCGCATCGGGATAAGTCAGGCTGCGTATAATGGCGAAAGCGGAGGGTCCGCACGCCGACAGCAGGATAAGCCGTCTCCTATCGTCCGTCAGTATATCATTTGCCCAGAAGAAGTAACACATTCTCTCCACATACTGGGACCAGTCCTCAATAGCCGGGTCGAATGCCTCTAACCTCCCAAAAAACGGCATTTTTTAAATGGCAAGGCTTACCCTCCGAGTGTGGCAGCTGGTCTCCGCAGAATTCGTAGTTTACCTCGTCGCCACTGTAGTAATCCACGGGAGGCAGGAGTTCCGTCACCACACCAATATTTATTTACAATAACGATATTACAGGAGCAGCTACAAACAGTGCTGCTAGCAGTCCAGTCAACTTAAGACTGGCTCACAGCCTACAATGAGCTATCATTGAGGGAGCTCATACTTCAATTGGCCAACCAATAAAGCCAATTGGAGTTCATTACAACCTCTACTCTCTACAATATATAATTTTAATTTTTAAACAGGCAAACATCAACACGAATATATTCCATTTTAGTCTTCTCACACATCATAGTTGTGATAAAGCCTCAGCAAACACATTTTCTTTCGCACAGACTCTCGCATTTAAGTTCTGTCTGAATACTCCTGGCATTATCAAGCAGATAGGTCGTCTCTATGATAGCTTCCAGCAATTTTTCTAAAACTGTCTTGAAGACAGGTTCCCACATTTAGTACCAACTCTTCAGCCTCCGGTTCCAGTATTCCACCACTGAAGTTGTCACTATGAAACGGTCACAGAGTCACTCCTGACGCGATACAAGCATCATCACTTCCTGTGTCACAATCATGTTAGAAATTTGACAGCTCTTGGTGCTTCACAGTTCCTCCATTTTCTTTCATTGCAACCTGTTGTCTTGTGATAAATTCCCTCTCTTGTTGAAGTGGTTGTTGCTCCTCTTCTAGCTCATGCAGACAACTGTTGGTATGCTGGAGTTCCTGCGCCATTTGATGCTAGTTGAGGGGCTGTTTTAGCACAGTGGGCTAAACAGCTGGCTTGTAATGCAGAACAAGACCAGCAGCGCGGGTTCAATTCCCGTACCGGCCTCCCCGAACAGGCGCTGGAATGTGGCGACACATTCGTTTCACAGTAACTTCATTGAAGCCTACTTGTGACAATAGGCGATTATTATTATTGTTATGCTGAATCTCAGTTTTCTCTCAAATCTGCCTTCCCAAGCTAGCGTCGTCTCCTGTGCAACCATCTCATCTGCTTGAGGCTCCAATGCCACCTGCTCCCTAGCCTTCAATCTTCATTAACTCTGTCAAGGAGTTCTGCGGTGTTTACATAAACCAGCCACCTCCACTTGTATTTGTGTGAACTTCAGTGGATTGAGCCTGTATGGATCGTGTTCAATGGGAATATTCCTATATCTCATCATGCATAATTACTTTCTCACTTTTTCTGTTACTGCAACAACCTTTTAGGCTGTTTTGATTTTCCCCTGGAAGGTAACTCAATTTATCCCAATGTTTGAATACTTCCTCTAGATTCATCTTTTCTCCCTGAGTTACAACGACTAACACTTCCTCCTTCTTTCTTTCTCTATCAAAATGCCTTTTCAGCATATTAACATGACACACTCTAGTTTTAATTTTGTCTCGTGTTCTCTTCAAATAACTCACCTCACTCAATTTCCTTTCAAATTGATAAGTGTTACAGACTTAAGAAATAGGGCTTGGTTATTTTTTTAAACCAACTTTATTAAAACGACCCGGGTTCAATCCCGGCTCCGGGTTACTGTCCGTGTGGAGTTTGCACATTCTCCGTGTCTGCGTGTGTTTCACCTCCACAACCCAAAGATGGTTTCCTCCCACAGTCCAAAGATGTGCGGGTTAGGTGGATTGGCCATGCTAAATTGCCCGTAGTGTCCTAAAAAGTAAGGTTAAGGGGGTGGTTGTTGGGTTACGGGTATAGGATTGACACGTGGGTTTGAGTGGGGTGATCATTGCTCGGCACAACATCGAGGGCTGAAGGGCCTGTTCTGTGCTGTACTGTTCTATGCGCAGGTTAGGTGGATTGGCCACGCTCTTGAACATCTGCGCCACATATGTGCCGGCATCTGTTCCCTCGCTGCCTTCCGGCAGGCCCATGATCCTCAAGTTCTGCTGCGCGATCTAGTCTCCAGATCCTCCGCATTCTCCTGCAGCTGCCTTTGTTGATCTCTCATCAATCCCTACCCACACTCATTGAGGCAAGCTGCTCCTGGTGCTCCCCCAATGCCTCATCCACCTTCTGGATTGTCTGGCCCTGGGCCTCTAACCTCATCTCCATGCAGTCGATCCCTACCTTTATCGGATCCACCACCCTGGCCAGGTCCTCCAAGTTCTCCTTCCTCTGCTTTCCAAATTTCACATGGAAGAAGCTTACTAGCTGATCCGTCGACCACCGGGCAGGCAGGCTCAGAACCTGACCCTCTTCCCGTGTCGCAGGCGTCACACCAGTTTTCAATAATTGTTCCATCCTTTTCCAACCACTTCTGGTCCACAAATCCATATACCGGTGGGATATTATCTTCCACTCCTCCTGCACCTTTTACAATCACTCAGCTCTGCCGTTAGCTGGGGAAAAGGTCCAACCAAAGGAGCCACCAAATGTGCGACTGTTCACACTATGGCTGCCACCAGAAGTCACATGTAATACTTCTGAATGAAATTACCTCTTGACATTGAGTGGACTCATCCATTATGGTCAACAGATACGGGTTCGCACTTTTAGTTTTAGGCAGGGGTCCCATGCAATCAATTAGGACCCTGGTAAAAGGTTCCTTAAAATGTTGGAATAGGCATTAAAGGTGCTGGTTTGCTTACTACCGGAGGTTTCCCTATTACCTGATGTGTGACATGTATGGCAAAATGCAACTATATCCTTAATATATTTTTGTACTTTTGCTCGAGTTTTCCTTACTCCTAAATAACCCCTACTGGAACCTCATGCTTTCTTTCCTTATCACTTTCATCCTTTGCTAATCTTTCCATTTCTAAAGCCCTTTTTCCTTTTCTTTCATAATATATTTTATTCCAAATGTCAAATTCGGCATACAAAGGCAAAATAAATAAATAGTTCACCCCCTCATTGACAAATCAAATTACTCCATGCTTTCATGTGCAAGAAGAACATGAACCCCAATAGATAAAATACAAACAGTGACAAGAACTAGAAGCATGAATATGCAAAATTCAAAAATCTCCAAAAAACATCCCATAACCACAATCAAATTTCTCCTCGTCCACTCCTCCTCACAAAGTCATTCGCATCCCCGATGAATTAAAGTAATGGTCCTTGTTTTTAAACGTGACCCACAGTTGAGCTGGGCACACCATTTTGAATTGCACCTCTTTTTTATAAAGCGCCCTCTTGGTCTTGCAGAACCCAGCTCCTTGCTTTGCCAGTTCCACCACGACGTCCTAGCAAATTCTAAAACGGTGCCCTTCCCAATAGCTTTCCTTCGTAGCCTCCACCCATTTCAAGTTCCACTCTTTTATCGAGAAATCTATGAAGGTGGACTATAACTGCTCGTGGTGGATCCCCGGATTTCGGTTTCAGTCGTAGTGACCAGTCCACCTTGGAAGGGTTAACAAAGACCCCTTCCCCCACCAATTTCCGGAGCATCTTTGCCACACATTCCGTGGCTTTCGAGCCTTTGATGCCCTCCAGTAGCCCGACAATCTGCAGATATCGGCACCTAGACCTGTTCTCTTGGTCTTCAACCATGGCTCTTAAAACCTTTTGGGTCTTTGGCTTCAACAAAACCTCAGCCTCCAAAGAGGCAATCTGGTCGCTATGATCCGGGACCACCTCTTCCATCTCACGGATCTTCTTGCCTTGTACCTCCATCTCCTGCTCAACCCTCTCCAAGGTTAACCGAAGGGGGAAGTTACCACTTCCTCCATTGCCCTAGAAACATCTCCCGCCATCAACTGCCTTTGCTTATGGAACTCTCCCACAAGGAATTACATAAATTTTTCTGTTGGCTAGGGGAAGTTTTCGACAATCCAGAGGGCTCCGCCATGTTTTCCCCCCTCACCACGAGGTACTGCCGAATCAGGTGTGGAGCTTTTACGTGTTTTCTGTGTGATTTTACCCCCTACAAGAATCCCATATTGGAGACCGGGAGGCACAAATTCGCTTCCTTTTTTAAAAAACCATAAGTGTGTCGCTGAACAGGAATCGCCTAATATTCGACTGCTCACCGCATCGCCTCAACTTAAGTCTTCCTCTTTTTCCTTTTCTTCCGCCAATGCCAATCTCTCCTTTTCCTTTGCTTCTATTTCCAATGTCTTCACTTCTATTTGTAATTGAATTCTCGCTAATTCTAATCATTCAGGCTGTATCTGGCAAATTTAAATATTGAGCTATGGATTGTATTATCTCTACCTTCCTCACCCCTTTAGATAGCATTAACTGAAGCTTCTCTGCCAAACCAAAAAGTTTTGCTCTAGTCTCCCTTTATAAACCATCCCATATAATCACTTCCACACCCAGAAGTTTTTGCATATGAAAGAGCGATCTCCAGTCACTCATTTAACTTTCAAATACTGAAAGAATGCAATCATTCCACATCCACTCACTGTCTTTAAGTTTAATAACCTCAAGCCGAACAAGGAATCCCAAAGGAGCCCCCAATTTTATTACAATCCCAGACCAGACCCCGACAGTAGCTAGGGTACTGGAACAAAACCCCAATATTTTAGTTTATTTGTAAGACTGTGTGGAAGGAACGATTCCTTCCCACTTGAAATGAAAATCGCTTATTGTCACGAGTAGGCTTCAATGAAGTTACTGTGAAAAGCCCCTAGTTGCCTGTCCGGGGAGGCTGGTACGGGAATCGAACCGTGCTGCTGGCCTGCTTGGTCTGCTTTAAAAGCCAGCGATTTAGCCTTGTGAGCTAAACCAGCCACTTCCGATGGTGACCATGTTCTGATCGGCCGCACACAGGAATGATTTGGTTTGGTCCCTTTTTTGCCAGTTTTGCTTTGATGGGGACATTGTCATCGTCCACCCCATTATCAGTAGAGTAACTAATGGGGCTGATCAAAGGGGTACTAAGAAAGCATCGGTGAGAAATACAGGAAGATTGGTCAAAGGCGATCGAGGGAACAGTTGCCCCTCTTCAGATGTCATGGAGTGGATGGAAAAGCACCTGTATTCGCATGAGGCTATGATTCGAGATGTGGAATGGGCAATCTCTGACCACAGTGATCAAATTGTGGGGTCACACTTCGGTGCCTGTTCGGGTACACGGAGGGAGAATTCAGAATGTCCAATTCACCTAACAAGCACGTCTTTCGGGATTTGTGGGAGGAAACCGGAGCACCTGGAGGAAATCCACACAGACACCTGGAGAACGTGCAGACTCCACACAGACAGAGATCCAAGCCGGGTCCCTGATGCTGTAAAGCAACAGTGCTAACCACTGTGTGACGTGCCGCCCATTGGAGCTGAACTGGCCAAGCAAAGAGCTGGCTTCAATTGGGCCATTTTTTGAAATAAGATTCGATTTGGCGTGCTGTATCTGGCCAAACGCTGGGTGACATTTAAGGGGAAGGAACATTATTTCACTAGCCTGAAGAGGCACACAGTTTTATTAAAGAGCATGGATTAGAGGAGCGTTGATTGGAGAATGGGGGTTATTGATGCAATCCAGTCAGGAAGGGCATTGGGCCTGGGTGGTTTCCTGGTTGATTTTTATAAATGGTTTGCGACAGACCTGGCCAACATATCCTGGGGATGTTCTCGGACTCTTTAACGCGGTGGGAGTCACCGGCCACGTTGGCTGAGGTGTCTATTTCATTAGTTCACAAGACAGAAAAAGATCGCATGGTGTGAGAGTTATCACAGTCCATCTCCTTATTAAATATGGATGTGAAAGTTCTGGCTAAGATTGTAGCACGACGGCTTGAGGTGTGCTGGCGGGGGATCAGGCAGGTTTCATGAATGGGCGGCAGCTGTCTAGCAATATCAGAAGTCTATTAAATGTTGTCATGGCACTGTCTAACAGGAGGGTGCAGAGGTTGTGGGGGCTCTAAATGCAGAGAAGGGTTTCAATAGGGTAGAGTGGAGGTATTTGCTGGAGGTGTTGGATAGGTTTGGATTTGGGCCACATTTATCTCATGGATGGACTTGTTGCATGTGGCCTCCACAGCTAGGTGTTTGGACATATTTGGTTCGCTCTGAGTATTTCTGGGCATGAGGCAGGGCCGCCCGTTAACCTCACTTCTGTTCACATTAGCAATAGAGCCTCTGGCTATTGCTCTCTGGGCTACTGTGGAGTGGTCAGGTATTGTGGTGGTGGTGGTGGTGGTGGGGGGGGGGGGGGGGGGGGGATGTAGAATTTTGCTTTATACTGATGACTTGTTATTCAATATATCTCATCCACTGGGGTGTATGGATAAGATTTTGAGGATATTGGATAATTGGTATGTTCTCAGGCTACAATTTGAATATGGCCAAAAGTGAACTATTTCCGGTTAATGCCCTGGGGAAAAGGGAAGATTTGAGTGTCCTTCCATTCAAGCAGGCCAGAAGTAGATTCAGGTACTTAGGTATTCAGGTGGCTCATGAATGGGCCACGACGTATAAATGGAATCTGGTGGACGGGTGAAAGAGGATCTAAAAAGATGGTAAAAGTAAATTACTCCGGGTGCTGGAATCTGAAAAAAACCCAGAAAATGCTGGACAATCACAGCAGGTCTGACAGCATCTGTGGAGAGAGAAGGGAGCTAACATTTGAGTCTGGATGACTCTTTGTCAGAGCTTTCACAAAGAGCCACCCAGATGCAAAACCTTAGCTCCCTTCTTTCTTCACAGATACTGCCGCACCTAAAAAGATGGGATGCCCATTTTTCATTATCTGGGCGGGTGCAGATGGTCAAGATGAAGTCCTACCAAGGCTTTTGTTCATATTTCAGTCTCTCCCGATATTCCTGTTTTTCTGTGATATGGATAGAATCATGGAAGTCTTGTGAACTCAGCATCAGGCTGATCAAAATTCACTCCTCTCTCCAAGGTTTCTCCACAAAAACGCTCTCCACAGCTTTCTCCAAAATATTTGCTTCTCTAAAGCTTTTCAAATAAATGTCTCTTGGCATTCCTTTGCTCGACCTTATCTTCCCCAAGCCAAAAAACAAATTCGCTCTGCAGGCTGCAAAGCACCAACTCCCCAGGGACTTTCCCACTACCTTAAACTGAAAAACGCATGTCTTTGTCAATTTAACCTTTTGACTGCTAAAAGCACCCAGGCACTGCAAAACAAAATGTGTAAAAAAAAATGACCACTGCAGTCACACTCTAACCCCAGGCTTTTAACCCTTAAATTGCCCAATACTTAGAACGCAATATTCTTTCAATCTCCCGTTGTCACTGAAACTATAATAGGAGTTGTAGATTGAGCAATACTTCATTCCTGAGTTTATATTTGAACTATTTTGAAAGCAATAGCTGTGCAATAATATTGTAGACTGTTGGAGTGTCAAAAATGCTATTGCCTCTACCAACTTGTGTACACAATTTGTTGTTTCAAACTGGGGGCAGTTTTAATTCAAATTCAGAATAGGAAAGCACACATTCGGCAAGAGACAACCTCTTCCTTCACAATTGATGATGAAATACTTGTGATTCTAGTTATGAGATATGCCATTCGACAACCCAACATTCAGTTGAAAATTATAAATTATGTTCTAACACAATACAAACCACTAAATGTAACTGTTCATTTGATGAACACGCTTCAAATTATTTTCCTAACATAATTAGGAAATTATTATTTCTAAATTGACATTTCAAGCTTAGTGTTAGAAATCTTTTTTCAATTTGAACATTTACAAAGTGCCTCAGGAGGCGAATGTATTTCAAGGATAACCTGAAGAATGTAACATTCTTCCAGAAACATTGCAACAATTAACCAGAGACTGCATAGGTTGAACAGCTTTGAAAATAGCAGAGTGACAACTGCAGAAGGAATTCCTTGTTTCAGAAAAGTCAACCAGCAATGATTAGAATGTGGACAATACTGGGCTTGTTATGTGCATCACTGACTATGAACTGTTGCATCATAGTCAGTTCAAGGTGGCCTGCACTGTTTTTTGTTGGCTAGGGATTTGTATGAAGTAGTATCATTATGTTTAAAAGTCTCAAGTCTTTGTATTGGCATTTTCAACTTTAACAGTATAACAGTTTGACATGTAAGGCACATGGTATTTACAAAGTAGCAGCTCAAGTGTGTCTGATATTTACAAGCCAGTTTGTAGCTTATGGAGAACAGTTTTTACATGCTTCCTGTTGGAGGCAAGTTCCGTTTGGTTCCTCCGCCGCCGCCGCCCCCCACTGTTTTGAAAAAAGTTTTGTTGTTTGGTTTGGGGGGGGGGGGGAGCTGCGTAGCCCTTCCTCATCTCCTCTTGCTCCCCGGTGCTTAGTTTTGTGCAGTCTTTCTCCCCCCCCCGCCCCGTCTCTTAAAAGTGTCCGCCCTCGTCTTTCTCTCTCTCTCCGCGGCCCCCCCACCTTCATTGTTTGACCCGTGGATGGTGTACTTGACCGTCGGCAGGTGGAGAAATTCCGCCAGGTCTGCCAGCCAGTCTGGAGCTTTGGGTGGTGCGGCTAATCGCCAGCCTAGCAGGGTTCTCCGGCGTGCGATTATTGATGTAAAAGCTAGGGCGTCCGCCCTCTTCCCCATATGAAGGACTGGCGGGTCCAATACCCCGAAGAGTGCCACTGACGGGCAGGGCTCCACCCTCACCTCACAACCTTGGACATCGCCTCGAAGAAGGCTGTCCATAACCCGACAAGTCTGGGGCATGCCCAGACCATGTGGGCATGTTTGGCCGGACCTCCCTGGCACCATTCACATTTGTCCTTCACCTCCGGGAAGAACCTGCTCTTTTGGGTTCTAGTCAGGTGGGCTCTGTGCACCACTTTAAGCTGCATAAGGCTAGGCCTAGCACAGGAGGTGGTAGAGTTGGCCCTGCTCAGTACTTCGCTCCAGAGTCCCCAACCCACTTCCGTCCCCAATTCACGGTCCCATTTCCATCTAGTTTCGTCCAGTGGTAGTCTTGCCCTGTCTCGTAACCATCCGTATCTGCTCTCACAGTTCTCTTCCCCCCCTCCTTATTGTCCGTGTTGATTAGCTCCTCTAGGAGAGTGTCTCTCGGCGTCCTTGGGTACCTTATTGTCTCCTTAAGGAGTAAGTGTTTAATTTGGAGTATGTCCCGCAGGTGTGGGGCCAGGGCAGGTGCGAATTTCTTATATAAGTCCGCTGAGAACCCGTCAGGTTCCAGCAACTTCTTTGCCTGCATGGAGCTGATACTCTCCATGATCACTCCAGTCCTAAAGGTGCTTCCAGCTCCCTCCGCCTATCAGCTCCTGGCCTGTCGGTAGGTCCATTTGATTCCACGTCTTCAACGTGGCTACCACCACTGGGCTGGATGTGTGCTTTGATGGAAGAGGATGGGAGCGCTGGTGTGGCGAGTGCTTGGAGGATTGTTCCCTTGCAGGACTCCTCCAGCCTCACTCATTCTGTGGTTGGCTCTCGTGTCTATCTCCTCACCCTCTTGGCTGTGGCAGCCCAGTGGTAGGACTGTAGGTTCGGTAAGGCTAGACCGCCCATGTTTTTCCTCCTTTGCAGCGTTGACTGAGGGATCCTCTGGTTCTTCCCCCCCCCCCCCCCCCCCAAACAAACACCATAATCATTTTGTCTACTTTGTGGAAATACACCTTGGGGATGAAGATCAGTATGCATTTCAACAGGAATGCTCGCCTTGGGGACGTTGTATAAGAGTTTCACCCATGAGGTGAATCCTGTCCCTAACCCAAACCACTCCAGCACCTCAATGAGGTACTTCCATTCGACTCGGTCCAGGGAGATAATCACCTCTGGTGTTCACTCCCTGAAAGGGATTATTATTACATTCAGCAGCGACCGAATGATCGCAGTTAGCTGCCTACCCTTGACGAGGTCAGTTTGGTTCTCTGGACGTAGTTCTTCAGTCTCTTGGCCAGGACCTTTGTGAGTATCTTCACGTCTACATTCAGCAGTGAAATGGGTCGATATGATCCACATTATCTCAAGTCCTTGTCTATCTTGGGTATCAGCAATATCGTGGCCTGTGTTAGAGTAGGAAGCAGAGTGCCCCTCACAGCAAGTATGTTCTGCAGGTGTGGGGCCAGGGCAAGTGCGAATTTCTTATACAAGTCCGCTGAGAACCCGTCAGGTCCCAGCACCTTCTTTGCCTGCATGGAGCTGATACTCTCCATGATCAGTCCAGTCAGAAAGGTGCTTCCAGCTCCCTCCGCCTATTGGCCCCACAACTGGCATGTCCAGTCTATTGAGGAATCTTTTCATCTTGGCATCCCCGTTGGGAAGGTTTGGGGGTGTATAGCCCTCGGTAGAATGTCTCAAACGTTCGGTTGATCTCTTTTTGCTCGATTACCGGCCTGCCTCTGCTATCTCCCTCGTGGCTGCCTGCTTTCTCAGCTGGTGAGCCAGTAGACGGCCAGCCTTTTCCTTGTGCTCATAGAAAGTCCCCCGTTGGTGCACTGCTTTCCTGGTGGATTGCAGATTAAAGTCCATTAGTCGTGTTTCCTCTCTGCCAAGAGCTCCATAGTCGAGGCCTTTTCTGATGAACCCCCAGGATGCAATCGATCAGTTTTGCTTGGCCACTCTGTCTTCCCTATCTCTTAATGCTTGTAGGCTACAATCTCTCCCCTAATCACCGCCTTAAGTGCCGCCCAGAACGTGGAAGGCGAGACTTCCCCATTCCGGTTGTTTACAACATACCCGCCTGTGGGTTGTGATATTTTCTGGCAGAAGACCTTGTTGGTCCATGTCTAACCTCCATGTGGGGCGCTGGACACGGCTCGTCTCCAACCTCGCACCCATATAATGTGGAGCGGAGATAACTATCACTGAGTATTCCGCTCTTACTATTCCTGGAAGTACTACTTTCCCCACTGCAACAAAATGTATGCTCGAATATGCCTTGTGGACCTGCGAAAAGAACAAGAATGTAGGAACCTCGACATGTCCACCCCCCCCCGCTATCTGCTCCATGAATGTTGCCAGATCCCTGGCCATGACCATTTTTTTTCCCAATCTGGGGTTCGATTGGTCTGGCAATGGGTCTTGTACACAGTTGAAGTCGCCCCCTATGATCAGTCAATGCATGTCAATGTTGGGGATTTCTGTCATGGTATTTTTTATAAAGCCTGTGGCGTCCCATTTGGGCACGCAAATATTAACCAGGTCTACCGATGCCCAGTCTAGGACACCGCTGACCATTATGTACCACCCCCCCGGTCCATAACTGTCCTCGTCGCCGTGAACCTCGTTCTGTTACTAATCAATATGGCTACTCCCCTAGCCCTCGTCCCGTAACACGAGTGATACGTCTGTCCCTCCCAGCCCTTTCTTATTCGCAGTTGGTCCTTCTCCCTCAAGTGTGTTTCCTGTAGGAAGACCGTCAGTTTTCAGGCTTCTCAGATGGTCAAAGACACTGGATCTTTCACCGGGCTATTAAGTCCCCTCGTATTCCAGGTGATAATCCTGGTGGGGGCTTTTGGCCCCACACTCCTGCGGGATCAACCATACCTGGTGGACGCACCCCTGCATTCCGGGGTTTCTCTGTTAGGGGGCCGTCCAAAATGGATATGGTCACCTTTCTCATCATGAGGCCGGGCCCCTGCACTCTGGGGTTTCCCTTTGCCCAGGGGGGCACCCACCATGTCCACCAACTATGTTTATACATGGCTGCGCCCCTGCATTCCAGGGTTCCCTTTGTTCAGGGACCCCCCCAAAGTGCTGCTTACAATGCCATCTTGTTCCTCACCCGGCGAGGCCTGTAGGATACCCAGCTCATTTTTCCTTCTCAGTTCATTTTATGTCCCCTTCCCCATCTCCCCCCCGTTCCCATCCCTCTGTGTCCCTCCTTCCCGCCTCCCCCATGCACGACCAGGTGCTCCCTCCCTGCTGGGAGGTGCGCTGCGGTTCCCCTTACTTTCCACCTTCGCAGACTAGCTAGTTCTGCTCGTGTGGTGGCCCTCCTCCCTGAGCTGGTCTAGCCCCTTCCTTATGCCCGCTGACTGTCCGTTCTCCATGTCTAAACCCTCACCTGTCTTCCCCCAATACCTGCTCCTTTCTAAGGTCCAGTCTTCCCTTTAGAATCGGAACGAGGCAGCACAGTCTAGCGCAAACATGCTCACTGTCCAATGATTCTTTTGCTCTTTCAGAGTTTCTCTGTACAACTCTCATTGTTGCCATGCCTGTCCCTTGTCCAGGCGCTTGATTCTAACAAACATTTTCACTTACTCTGGGGAGTTGAAGTAATGCTCATTCTTTTGGTATGTGACCCAGAGCCTGACCGGAACACCATCAAAACATGCTCTGTTCTTGTACAGGGTCGATTTCAGTTGATTAAACACGGCCCTGCATTTTGCTAGTTGTGCCCCATTGAGCTGGTAAATTCTGATTCTATGTTCTTCCCAGGTACTTGCTTTTGTTTGCCATGCCCACCACAGGATCCTTGCACGGTCCTGGCAGCGGTGGAGCTTTGCGATAACCGCCCTCGGCTGCTCCCCGCCCTTGGGTTTCGGTCTATGCGACTTATGTGCTCTTGTCGAGCTCTGGGGGTTTGGGGAAGCTGTCTCTCAACTAAGTTGCCCAGCATTTGGGCAACGTAGTCCATCGAGTCTTTGCCCTCAATGCCTTCGGGTAGACCCATGATGCTTATGTTTTCTCGTTGGGAACTGTTCTCCTGGTCCTCGACTTTCCCCGAGGTTCCCCATGACCGCCACCAACCTTTTTACCTCTGCCTCCAGGGCGCCGATTCTGTTGCTCTGGTCCATCGGGGGCTTTTCCAGGTTGAGAATCGTCCTCTCCGAGGTTGCCACTTTTCCCCCAGCCCACTGATTGCCTTCTGCACGGTGGCCATCGCCTCCGCCACCAGCATTTTGACCCATACCTGGATTTCTAGTCTGAGCGCCTCCTTCATGGCGGTCAGCTCCTTCATAAGGTAGCTCTTCCATCTGTCTCCAGGTGGTGGGGAGGCTGATGCTCCAGTCGTTGGCCGCCCTGTCTTCTGGGGCCCCTTCACCTCGTGGGGCTGCCGTCTCGTCTGTCAGCTGATCCTGGCTCTTTCTAACACTTCTGCCATCTCTTCGGTCCCTCAAGCTCCTGTTCGCTGCCATCTCTCCTTGGCTACCCTCCTTAAACTGTTGAGGGATTTTCCCCTTGAAATTTGGGCAAAATTCAACTAAAAAGGGTCTTTCTTTTTTATAATAATCTATATTGTCACAAATAGGCCTACATTAACAATGCAATGAAGTTACTGTGAAAAGCCCCTAGTCGCCACATTCCAGCGCCTGTTTGGGTACACCGAGGGAGAATTCAGAATGTCCAAATGACCTCACAGCACGTCTTTCGGGACTTGTGGGAGGACCCAGAGGAAACCCACACAGACACAGGGAGAACATGCAGTCTCCTCACAGACAGTGACCCAGTCCCGGTTCAGAGTGCTACCTAATATGCTTCCTCTCAGCACATCATCGTGAACAGAAGTCTAAAAGTTACTGAGAAATCCGCACAAGTGCAATTTCCATTGAACAGATACGAGTTATACATTGTAACCAACACCATTTACCCAATTCCAGGTAGCTTATCAAAAAATAAGCTTCTGACCCTGTTGAAGTTGCACAAATAAAACTACCATAGGTATCGGCTTCAATCGCTCACGTATCTAGGCCTAAAATATCAGTCAGGATATGACTTAGAAATTATTTGATTGAGGAGCCATATCATAGTGATAGAACTATCAATTCAATTCCCATAAGCAGCTAGGGCTGGCTGGTCAATCATCAGTAGCACTCTGGAGTTTTAGAGACAGGCTCAGGCATCAGATTACCAAATCCACAACAAAGAAAGAACTTGGACTTATACAGCAACTTTCACACCCTCCAATGTCTCACCAGCAAGAGAAGTATTTTTGAAATATTTTGATTTGATTTATTGTCACATGTATTAGTATACAGTGAAAAGTATTGCTTCTTGCATGCTATACAGACAACGCATACTGTACATGCAGAAGGAAAGAGAGACTGCAGAATATAATGTTAGTCATAGCTAGGGTGCAGAGAAAAGATCAACTTAATACGAGATAGGTTCATTCAAAAGTCTGATGGCATAGAGAAGAAGCTGTTCTCGAGTCGTTTGGTACGTAACCTCAAACTTTTGTACCTTTTTCCTGACGGAAGAAGGTGGAAGAGAGTACGACTGGGGTGCGTGGGGTCCTTAATTATGCTAGTTGCCTTTCCGGGGCAGCGGGAATTGTAGACCGAGTCAATGGATGGGAGGCTGGTTTGCGTGATGGATTGGGCTACATTGACAACTTTTTGTAGTTTCCGGCAGTCTTGGGCAGAGCAGGATCCATACCAAGCTGAATGCTTTCTATGGTGCATCTGTAAATGTTGGTGAGAGTTGTAGCTGACATACCAAATTTCCTTAGTCTTGTAAGAAAGTAGGGTCATTGTGACAATAAACAAATCCAATCCAATCCAATCCATTGGTGGTCTTTCTTAACAATAGTATCAGCATGGGGGGGGGGGGGGGGGGGGGGGGGAAAGAGAGGACAGGACAGGTTACATAGAACATAGCACATACAGTGCAGAAGGAGGCCATTCGGCCCATTGAGTCTGCACCGACCCTCTTAAGCCCTCACTTCCACCATATCCCCGCAACCCAAGTCACTAAGGGCAATTTATCATGGCCAATCCACCTAACCTGCACATCTTTGGACTGTGGGAGGAAACCGGAGCACCCGGAGGAAACCCATGCATTCACGGGGAGAACGTGCAGACTCCGCACAGATAGTGATGCAGCGGGAATCGAACCTGGGACCTGGCGCTGTGAAGCCACAGTGCTGTCCACTTGTGCTACCATGCCGGCATGGGGGGGGGACCAGGACAGGTTGTTGGTGATCTGGACACCTAGAAACTTGAAACTCGCAACCCTTTCTACTTCCTTCCCATTGATGTAGACAGGGGCATGTTCTCCACTACGTTTCCTGAAGTAAACGACAATCTCTTCATTATAGTCATTGTTGTGATGTGGCAAATGTAACAGCTAAGTTACGTAGTCACATGATCTTCTAGATAAATCTGCTTCCATAACATAAACTGGGGTGTAATGTTAACCAAGGTACTGGGAGAAAAGCCCTTCTCTTCTTCAGGTAATGTCATGAAAACTTTTATGTTCACTTAAATGGACAGATGCTGCCTCATTTGAAAACAGGTGCCTCAGTATAGCACTCCCTTCAGCACTGTACTGATGTGTCAACCTAGATTATGTTCTCAGTTCTTGAATCTGCAACTTTCCATGAGCTAAGACGGACACCATAAGGATTGAATTGATTCTAATCCTCCTTAAGCATAATATGCTGGGGCACAGATGCTGAAAGGCATTGCTCAAGACTTATTAATAGTGAATATGGTTCAGTCAGTCTCCCTTTTACCTTGGGAGTTAAAATGTTGCAGGTTTAAGTCGCACTCCAAAACTTGAATATATAGTCTAATATCTCAATGCAACATTGGAGGGAGTGTTGTGTTGTCAGAGGCCCATCTTTCAAATGAGACCTTAAACCAAATTCAGGTGAATGCAAAATAGATTAGTGAGTTCTGTTGGTATGGTACCAACATTCATTTCTCATCCAACGTTGCCAAGAAAGATTAACTGGTCATTCATCTAATTTCTGTATGCAAGTTCACCATTACGTCTGTCTCAAAAATTACAAGATACTTAAAAAATAAGGTTAATTGATTGTGAAGCATTCTGGATGTCCTGATGAAAAATACAATATAAAAATAAGTCTTTCAAGTGTTTCGATTCAAAAAGGACAGCATTAACACATTGCTGAAATGCATACAACAAAGTTTCATATGTTACAATACAATTTCAGACTGATTTCTTATCTTGCCAGAAGATGACTAGTGTACATTATGACAGTCACAGCCATCAATGTAAGATTGAGCATTCTAATAGTAGCAAATTCAGGATTCCAAAAACATTGCACGTAGTGCAGAACTAAAATTAGCTCATCAGTTTGAGAACAGCACAAGTATAAGTCAAAGGGGAGATTTAAGAAGTCCAATGGAAAGATGAAATATCGCTACATACACATGCTCCGTGCAAAGCTTTTTACAAAGCAGCTGTAACAGAACAACTTGTACAGCACAAAATAAATCAATCCTATCTAATGGAGCATCAAGGACAGCTCTGCTTTCACTTATTTGGTCAACTTAATTTGAAAACAATTTTAAACTCCCATGATTGCCCCACTCCACTTGCGCTGCCTTTATAAGATTTTCCAATTCTCCAAAATTCAGAATTATTGATGGTAGCAGTTCTGGCAGATAATAACACCCAGCAAAGAGCATATGCTAAAGCTACAACATCACACAGTGAACGAAGGCAGTAATGGACACAAGTTTTACCCAGTTCAAGAACCGTCTACTACTGTGAGGATCAGAGTGAGCACCATACACTCACCTGGACTGACAGCAGTCTTCACCTCACCTTTGGGATAGAAATCTGCAATCACACACCATAATATTAATGTTTAACGGGAAAGACAATATTGTACCATTTCTATGGTTATTTTTGCAAATAAGATTACATCTCAAAGATAAGTTACATTCTTTTAGTTGATGATATCTTTTGTTCATAGAAGTGAGCACGGCAAAATTAGTTTATTGCTGATTCCTAATTGTCCCAGAGAGGCCAGTGGTGAGCTACCTTCCTGAACACTTGGTGATGGAGATTTCAGCAATTGTAAAGCCAATGATGTCAAAAGGAAATCTTTATATTCTCTCTTAGTGAAGATGATTATTGTCTACACATGTGTGGTATTAATGGTACTCCCACTTAATAGCGCAAGTCTGAATGCCATCCAGGTCTTGATGCATGCAGGCAAACATTGCTTCAGTCTCTGAAGAATAAAAGCAAAATGTTGCAAATGCTGGAAATCTGAAATATAAGTTTTACATTAATAGGCATTCTGAAGAAAGATCAGCAACCTGAAATGTTAAATCTGTTTCTCCACAGATGCATCCAGACACACTCCAAGACCTCCAAATATTTCTGTTGTTGTTTCAGTGTCTAAGATTTGGAATTTTATTTTCAGTAGGGCATTGAAACATAAAAGTAAATTCAATGGCTAAATTTGATAATTTTCACTGTGCTCAATATTAAAAGCTTTTTTGAAAAACTATTTAAAATTAATTTGATTTATCAACAAGGGTCAGAGGCCAGTCTTTAAACCGGAAATTCCTCTCAGTAATCTTTCTATAGGCAGTCTCCACGTTGATGTAATAGTAAGTTAAAAAGGATGACAAAAGAATCTATGGTTTGTAGACAGGAAATATGCTAATGCGGTAACTTCTGTTCACAAAGTGCCTTTTACACACAAAATACATCCCAAGGTGCAACTCAGGCATGCAAATGCTGACCTAAAATAGGAGATTTTAGGAGCGATGATCAAAACCTTGTTCAAAGAGTTATCAGGTTATAAGAAGGGAAACAGAGGAAACTCTGGAGGATGGACCATACATGACTGAAGACATGATTGACAAATATGGGGAGATGGGAGTGGAGTCTGCATTAGAAGGAAGGGGCAGGTTTAGGTAGCAACTTCAGGCAGGAACATGTTAGAGATTTATATAATGTATAATAGATATTTCTATAACGTGTCACAAAGCTATTTCCTATGAATATCAAACAGCAACCTGAAGAAGAACCTTGGTATCTATTGTAACTGCAAGCCTGCTAAATCCTGAAATGCACTTGAGCATACTGTAGGAAGTGTCTCCATTACCAAGCAATCTAATGCAACTGTATTAGTCTGTAGAAATTGCACCACATTTGGTTTTAGCAATTTAGGGAGGTGATGGCATTGTGGTATTGCCACTGGACTACTAATCCAGAGATCAGTATAATGCTCTGGGGAACCAGGGTTTGAATCCCACCACGGCAGGTGGCAAAATTTGAATTCAATGAAAATCCGGAGTTAAAAGTCTAACGACAATCATGCAACCATTGTCAATTTTGTAAGAACCCACCTTTTTACATAGAATTTACAGTGCAGAAGGAGGCCATTCGGCCCATCGAGTCTGCACCGGCTCCTGGAAAGAGCACCCTACCCAAGGTTAACACCTCCACCCTATCCCCATAACCCAGTAACCCCACCCAACACTAAGGGCAATTTTGGATACTATGGGCAATTTATCATGGCCAATCCACCTAACCTGCACATCTTTGGACTGTGGGAGGAAACCGGAGCACCCGGAGGAAACCCACGCACACACGGGGAGGATGTGCAGACTCCGCACAGACAGTGACCCAAGCCGGAATCGAACCTGGGACCCTGGAGCTGTGAAGTGATTGTGCTATCCACAATGGACATGGTCCAATAATATCCTTTAGGGAAGGAAATCTGCCATCTTTACCTGTGACTTCAGATCCACAGCAATGTGGTTGACTCTTAATTATCCTCAGAAATGGCCTAGCACAGGCATTTTCAAAGTGGGGGTCATGACCCATGGATGGGTTGTGGAGCCATCCATCGCGGCATTCCCAATCGCGGCAATTTAGGCGCAATGTCCGCAGCAGCCGGTTTTTAACAATGCCGGCTAAACCTGCTGGAGAGAATGGCTCAGGAGAATTCAAAGCAGGTAAAACCAGTGGTGGTGTGAGCTGTTCAGGAGAATCCACAACAGAAAGTTTGGATTCAACAAATTCCAAAGACATTTGAAGACAAACCTCTTGATTTTTTTCAAAGGATGCAATGAGAACTTAAATCGTCAGCTGAAGTCCTCAGCAGCAATGTTACATTGAACAACAAAGTACAATTAGCCTCTTGGTAGCTTACCGTGTAGCAAAGAGAAAATGCCCCACACTGTAGAAGAGATTAATTCTCCCTGCTGCATAAGATAAAATTCTCACGGTCATAGATGAGAGGTTCGTTGAAACAGTGAAATCTATCCCACTTAGCGATAACATAGTGGCTTGCTGAATTTCTGATATTGCTGAGAATTTAGAAGCCCAGCTTATTTCTCGTTTAAAATCAGCGCAGGAGTTCTCAATACAACTAGATGAAAGAACAGACGTTTCAGATTGTGCAACCTTGCTAGTTTACGTTGAGATCTCGCATTAAAGGCAAGAGAAAATGGTGTGTCACGAAGGTTAGCCGGAAATAAAGTTTGAAAAACACTGACCAAGCAAACCAGTTCAACGGCATTTAGAGATTGGCAACAAATTCTGTCCCAGCCAACAATGCCCACATCCCCAGCACAAATTTAAGAAAACAGTTTAGTTGAAAGTGTAGTGAAATAATCCTGCACTGAATTGCAAGTGACGTTGTACAACCCATAGCAAATGGGAAAATCTTTTTTGCTAGGGAGAATGCAAGAAAAGCAAAGGAAAACACCTCATTTCCTTTTGAAAGCACCTTTGACCTGTCCCGTTTTGCCCTCACCACGTTCTCTTCATCTGTTTTCGTTCCTCCCCGGTCTCCTATCGGTTTAGCCCTTCCTGGAGAAAGGTTCCACAGGCACATTCCTTGATGCACGCTATACAAGTGAGCATTATTTGGACATACCCACAGTATATTGAACTACAGCGGCATCAGAGCCAGTTCAAGACTTCCTTGGTTGATAGCCTAAAAAGTGCACCCAGTAGGAGTGACTCGAGTGTAATCGGAGATGGAAAGCTTAGCTGTTAACCCTGGGAACAAAAGGCACTACTTCTGCACTATCAAGGTTGAAATCAACCAACAAAGCAGAAATCAATAGTTAAATCTGGCCTTTTCCTGGTCTATGAGAAAAAGCAAAAACATGACTCACAGGCATCATCAGAATGTTTAAGGATATACAAAAGTAAACAGCGGCCGACCCTTTCCAGTGGGCAGCAAGACAAAGTAAACAGCGGCTGACCGTATCCAATGGGCAGCAAGACAAGTAAACAGCAGCTGACCGTATCCAATGGGCGGCAAGACAAATTAAGGGAGTTTAAAAAAACATTCTTAAATAGATATTCTTTGAATATATAAAATTCTCTGTCATTAACAGCTGTTAAAGTCAATTTTAAACAGACAGTTCCCCTGGCCTTGGGAGGAAACAAAAGTCCCACCAACCCAAAGAATTCCTACAGTGCAGAAGGAGGCCATTTGGCCCATCAGGTCTACACTGACCTTCTGAAAGAGCACCTTACCTAGGCCCACTCCCCCAGTTTATCTCCGTAACCCCACCTAATCTGCACATTTTAAGGGGGAAATTTAGCATGGCCAATCCACCGATCTCTTTCCTGTGAACATGGGGGGGGGAAATGAAGAACAAAACAGCTTCAGAGTCAGTGCCCCCAAAATGGCAGGTGAGGCAATAGGGAGGCGGTAAGCCAACCCAATCTGGGCTACACGATCAGGATTTAGAGTAAAAGACTACCTAAGAAAAGTGCGCTTGGTTTTAATCGGCTGAAAGGGTCAGTACATATTTTTTCATTTTAAACACAAAGACTGATGTAAAGTTATTTTGCAAATTACATTGTGCAATAAAGTAGATAAATTTGTTTCTGGCCCCATCTTGGTGTTAATCTATAAATCCTTACAATGCAGAAAGAGGCCATAAAACCCATCGAGTCTGCACCGACCCCCCAAAAAAGTATCCTGCTGAGCGAGCCCCCCCCGCCCGCAACCCAACTTAACCTTTGGACACTAAAGGACAATTTTTTAGCATGGCCAATCCACCTAACCTGCACATCTTTGGATTGTGGGAGGAAACCCATGCACACGTGGGGAGAACATGGAAACTCCACACAGTTACCCGAGACAGGAATCAAACCAGAGTCCCTGGCACTCTGAGGTAGCAGTGCCACTGTGCAGTTCATCTTTCAAAAGATTGGTGCAAAAGTGAGGATTGAATTGAAGACTAATATATCCTGTTTGTACAACAAGGCATCTCATTGTTATAATGTGTATGTGTAGACATTGCATACAATGCAAACTCCTGACTGAGATATACTGGGGAGGTCAACTTCGAACTTACATCTTGAAATTCAAAACTATCCAAACTATCCTCGAGAAGGTGGTGGCGAGCTGCCTTCTTGAACCACTGCAGATCATGTAGCGCAGGTACAACAACAGTGCTGTTAGGGATGGAAATCTAGGATTTTGACCCCGTGACTGTGAAGGAACAGCAATATATTACCAAGTCAGGATGGTGTGTTCCTGCAGGGCATCTTGTAGATGGTACACACTACTGCTATTGTGTGTCGGTGGTTCAGGGAGTGTTAGTGGAAGGGGTGGCAATCAAGCTAGCAACTACCTTAAAATATAAAATGAATTCCAAATATCAGCCACACTACCTTACAAGATGTTTCATTGTTAGAATTTAAGATTTTTTTATTTAAACTAGTGAATTTTAAATGCAACAAAATCTTCACAGGACAAAGCTGATCAACAACTTAGCAGACACCATTAGCAGGCGGTGTATTTTGACAGCCTGCCAACTGAAATTTAATCCCTCTGGACTTTACACTTCAAGTGTTGTGTATCCAAACCAAATAATAGAATTATATTCCTTTGAAGCTTTCTTTAATACATGCTTAAAAAGGTATAAATCAACTACTTTATAAAGATAACAGCAACTAATTTCCAGGACTTCTATAACCATTACAATTTGTAATATATCTTCAGCTTGGGATCAACAATTTGCAGAAAAACTTGACTGTGTTTCCAAAGGGTAACAAAAGTGATAAAGATGAGATACAAGCCATGCCCTGGCAGTTGTTCCTCAGAGAAGGTGGCTTTTGTGGACATATAGTTAAAGTACATTAGCTTCGAGGATGGGTTCAAGTTCAGGAAGTAAGAAGGATTGTTGAGAATTCAGGGATAACCTGTAGGACCCTCAGAAGCTGTGAGCTGCCCTAGTGCAGAAGGCAGCAGGGAACTAAACCAGGTGAACACAGGTGAATTTTCTAAGAGTGGCTGGTAGCTCAAGAGGGTAGGAAAGAGGGTGGGGGTACTTTTTTAACTATTCCCAACACACAGGCATATACAAACACGACAATCACAGATCAAACAGCCCGCCCAGCGCCTTGCTGCTTACCTGCGCGGCTTCCCTTCTTCCTTGCTTTGTCGAAAACTTTTCCTCACTTTCTTTCATCAGCAAAGAGGTGAAATTTAAGACATGGAGGGAACTTTAGGGGGGTGGGTGGGAGGAGAGGATGAGGAAAGAGCAGCAAGACGATGAGGGGGAAGGGGAAGGAGATGACGATCCGCCCCGAGTACTGACTCGCTCGAGCTTTCACATTGCTTTCCAACCGACTTCTCTCTTGCCCCTGGCGGCAGCCCGGGCGGTGCGCGCGCACATTAGGCTGGCCGGCCCTGGAGGACCGGAGCGTTGGAGGACCAGGCTCCAAGCAATACAAGGGAGACTCTTGACACCAAGTGAGGGTATCGTTGGCGAAACGCTTGCTGGGACGCTGGCGGTTCCAAAAGATCGGGAAACGCGGAGGGGTTAATTCTGGCGTGAAATCGGAGATTCTCCGATTCAGCGCCGGCGGGTTAATTTTGAAATATCTCAACAATCTGAGCTTTTTATTGCGTTCGGTTCGGAAGCCATTGACCAACTGGAGGAGGTGGTGACGCACGGGCAGCCCGCCCTACGTGCTGACGCAGGACGCATCGCGCGGGAAGGGTGGGAGGGGAAACCATGGAGCCGGCGGAGAGCGCGAACGGCAGCAGCGCGGGGCCCGAGCCGGACAAAGACCAGGAGGCCGCGTCCTCCAGTGCTGCCGGCCGAACGGCACCGAGCGCCTACGAACTTCCCTGGTGAGTGGCGTCCCCCGAGCGAACATCGCGTAACCCAATCACCTCTGGCGCCCACTGACCCTCTCGTTCAAAACTGCTGTTACTTGACCTCCCCATCCTAGTAATAAGTCTTACAACAAACACCAGGTACATCTCCACATCATTGTCCCCATCCTAATGTGAGATGTTCAGCTAACTGCCCTTCATCTCTCCTTGTGGCAGGTTCACTGCCAAATCCACTCTCCGAACTGACACTACGTTTCTGCGCACTCCATTTTTGTACTTCATGTTCCCAATCTATGGGCCTCCCCCTCCCCTCCCCACCATTTCAAATATTCAACCTTATTTTCCAGTGGCCTTCCCTGCTCTACCAGTGATCAAACACAGAGTACTGGGCTAATAAGATTCTTGGTAGTGTGGATGAGCAGAGAAATCTCGGTGTCCATGTACATAGAACCCTGAAAGTTGCCTCCCAGGTTGAGAGGGTTGTTAAGAAGGCATATGGGGTGTTCGCTTTTATTGGTAGAGGGATTGAAACTCGGCCGCATTTGGAGTATTGCGTGCAGTTCTGGTCGCCGCATTATAGAAAGGATGTGGAAGCATTGGAAAGGGTGCAGAGGAGATTTACCAGGATGTTGCCTGGAATGGAGGGAAGATCTTGTGAGGGAAGGCTGAGGGACTTGAGGCTGTTTTCGTTGGAGAGAAGAACGTTAAGAGGTGACTTAATTGAGGCACACAAGTGTGGTAGTCGCTAGTAGGGGTATTATGGTACCCAGGTTGATGCTGTAAGACCATTGGTGTGGGAGGTTCCTGAGACAGCTATATCATTGGTGAAGCCTGCCTGCTGGTTCCGCCCAGTAAGGCTGAGTATAAGAGCATTAAGAGTATAAGAGCTCGATCAATGACTCCAGAAGCGAGATTGGAAGACAATTGAAGGCTTTATTGGACTAGATGTTTCCCCCAGCAGCGCAGGCAGCTGCTACATCCCTAGCAGCTGCCTGTGCTGCTGGGGGAAACATCTAGTCCAATAAAGCCTTCAATTGTCTTCCAATCTCGCTTCTGGAGTCATTGATCGAGCATCAACAAGATGATCAGAGGATTAGATAGGGTGGACAGTGAGAGCCTTTTCCCTCAGATGGTGATGTCTCGAACGAGGGGACATAGCTTTAAATTGAGGTGTGATAGATATCGGACAGATGTCAGAGGTAGGTTCTTTACTCAGAGATAGTAAGGGCGTGGAATGCCCTGCCTGCAACAGTAATGGACTCGCCAACATTAAGGGCATTTAAATGGTCACTGGATAAACATATGGATGATAAGGGAATAGCGTAGATGGGCTTCAGAGTGGTTTCGCAGGTCAGCGTAACATCAAGGGCCAAAGGGCCTGTACTGCGCTGTAATCTTCTATGTTCTAATTTACAGTGCAGAAGGAGGCCATTTGGCCCATCGAGTCCGCACTGGCTCTTGGAAAGAGCACCCCACGCCTCCACCCAACCCTGTAACCCTGCAACCCCATCTAACCTACGGGCAATTTAGCATGGCCAATCCACCTAACCTGCACACCTTTGGACTGTGGGAGGAAACCCACGCGCACACGGAGAGAATGTGCAGACAGTGACCCAAGTGGGAATTGAACCTGGGACTCTGGTGCTCTGAAGTCATAGTGCTAACCACTGTGGTACCGCGCTTCCCACATGATTGTTGCATCCTTCCACTGACTGGTCCCTATCTGGCAAGTATGTAACTTTAGGATAAATAGCCGTGCCCGGTTCATCAAAATGACTACGTCCCTCTTTGGGTACCCTGTCAATTTCCATGATCTGGTCCTCCTCATTCTTTTACCAACTGTACCTGCATGTTTTCCTGGACTTTTCCATTTCTTAACTCCATCCCATATAGTATGCCATGTCTCCCTGTTTGAAAACAGTTTCCAATGGACGTACATTGTGCCTCAAAGCTCTCCGAATTCTTCCTGAGACTTCTGCTTTGATGAATGTTCTTCTCCCTGTGTGGAATGCATTCAATTGCTCAGAACAGGTAGAACTATAGTCCCTTTCCAAGCTGGAAGATGATCATTTATGACTGAAGGTCCACACACTTTGCCTTAACCTCATCCTTCCATAAATCCCAGAGATGAGCCCCCTCCCTCTCCAACCCTGAAAAAGTTCCAAATCTCTGAAGCAAACCCATTATGCTCCCCACCGAAGAGCTCGGCTGCGAAATATACAACAACAGATGGTCAGCATATAAGGACACCCTCTGGTCTGACTCCCCTCCCCTCACTGACCCCTCCACAATCCCATGCCCCTCATCACAATGGCCAAGGACTCTACAGCCAATGCAACCAGAAGGGGACATGTGGGGGGGGGGATGCTCGCCATCGGCTCCTTACAGCCGCGCCCACAACACAAACTTTATCCAATCCCAAATTTCTATAATGCTGCCATCAAATAACTCCATTCCACCCGATTAAATGCTTTCTCCGCACTTAACGTCGTCTCCGTCTCTCTTCCCTCTGCCGGAGAATGAATCACACTCAACAGCCTCCTCGCATTCAAGGGCAACTGTCTTCCCTTTACAAACCCCGTCTGGTCCTCGCCAATCGAAAGGCACCCCTTCAACCTTAACGCCATCAGCTTTGACAATATCTTGCAGAGATATGGGCTTGTATGACCCACACTCCATGGATCCGTGTTCTTTAGCAACAACGAGATGGAGGCCTGCCCCATTGTGGCAAGACATCCCTGACCAGCGCTTATTCAAACATTGCCACTATCAATGGCGCCGCCTATCGTTAAATTGTTTTAAAAATTCAACCACAAGCCCATGTGGCTCCGCCACCTTCCCTGCCTGCATCCTCCCGATTACCACTTTTACCCCCTCCACCCCCATTGGCTCTTCCAGCCCCGCCCTCGCCACTTCATCCAACCTCAGGCACTCTAACCCATCCAGAAACTCCCTCATCTCCTGCTCGTCCTCTGGTGGCTCCAATTTATACAAGTCTCTGTAAAACTCTTTACACACCTGATTAATCTGTTCTGGAGACACCACTAATTCCCCATCTTGTCCGCAGCCGAACTATCTCACCTGCCACGGCCTTCCGATGAAGCTGACTTGCCAGCATAAGCCTTGCCTTCTGCCCGTACTCATAGGCAGCACCCCTCGCCCTACTCAACTGACACACGAACAATAGGTAAGACCTCACTTGCAGCTCCTTCCACCTTTACCAGGAGGGTTCGGGTCCCCCCTATACCTCCCATCCCCACCTCCAGAATCTCTTCCATCAATCATTGGCGTTCCTCCCTCTCCTCATTATCCACCTTGGCCTTAAACAAGATTGCCTCCCAAACTTCCCCCATACAATTGAACCCCAAATACTTCTTAATCACCTTCCCTATCTTGTCACAGAAGCTCCAGTCCGCCAACAATTCCACATCCATCCTCCACCCTGGCTTCTGGGCTATACCCTTCTCCAATACCATGTCCATCCAATACGGAGCGTAATCCAAAATCACAATTGCCGAATACTCTGCCCTCCTAACTGCGGCAAACAGCGCCTTTCCCACCACCAAAAAGTTAATCCTTAAGAACACCTTGTGCACCGGGGACAAAAATTAATATTCCTGATCCCTTGTGTGTACAAATTTCCACGGGTCTACCCCCATCTCCCTTGTGAGCCCTACCAACGCCTTGGCTACCCTGGCGGGGTCAGCGGGTGCAGCTGTGACCTGTCCACCCTTGGCTCCAGTACAGTGTTCCAACCCCCCCCCCCCCCCCCCCCCCCCCCCACTATCAACTCGTGGACATTCAGATCTGAAATGGCATCCAATGTTCTCTTCATGAACCCTGCATCATCCCCATTGGGGGCATATATACTTACCAGTACCACCAGCTGTCCCTCTAACATACCCATAATGATCACCTACTTGTCCCCCGATCCACCACCAGCTCCATCTGAAACCTCACCCGCTTGCCCACCAAGATCGCCACCCCCGAGCTCTGCTTTTATCAAACCCTGAATGAAACACCTGGCTCATCTGATCCTTCACCCTTGGATGAGTCTTTTGCAGCATCACCACATCGGCTTTTAAAATGCACAAAAACTCCCTCTGTTCACCAGTTCCCCTTAAGCCCCTCTTGTTCCATATCACGATAAGCAATTAAAACACAAATTCTAACTCAAATGCTGGAGACTTTAATTATTTCCTAACATCTGTTTTAGGCTCGCTATATTAATCTGTAGTCATTTTACACTGATGTATTTTGTAGAGTGGACATTCTCCCAAAGGGACTTTTTGTCTATGTGACACTCTATAGGTAGTGTTCTTGAATACTCTGTTCCACTTAAGATTTTAGTCAGCATCCTGGATATAAAAAATGCCATCTCTACTGCCTCTGTTAGGGCAAGTGTCTCCAGTGTACTTTGTATCTTTTCAATTTTGCAAGCCAAGAGGCAACGTTTACCCTTCTCTCCCAGGAGAAAAAAAATCCTCCTGCACTCGAAAAGCCATCACAATGATTAGCAAAAGATGTGTCACCATAAACAATCAGTTTTAGTTGTGTAATATCACTTAACGATTGGAATTTCAAAATACAATTCTCCATTTTTAATTTTGTCAATGTTTTTGTTTGATGTGAGCAATTTCTTCAACCTTAGGATCATTCATTTTAGTGCTTAGTTCTAAAACATCAAAACTAGCGTCCGGTCTTGTTTGTCTAGCTAACCAATTCAGCTGCCCAATTGAACTTCAAAGTTCCTCTTTTTCCATTTTAGAAACCGTCATAATTGCTATGGGGTTAATATTCAAGCAAGATCGCTGGTGCAAAGTGACTTGCGAACCACTGCCCGATTTCTTTTTTTTATTATAAATTTAGAGTACCCAATTCATTTTTTCCAATTAAGGAACAATTTAGTGTGGCCAATCCACCTACCCTGCACACCTTTGGGTTGTGGGGGCGGAACCCACACAAACGCGGGGAGAATGTGCGAACTCAACACAAGCAGGGGGCAGCAGAGCTTCTGATTGGCTGTTCTGGGGAGATTTGCATACGTGCAGTGCGGTCAGTGTAAGTTGAAGGTGCACCTGCATCAGTGACCCGAGGAGTTCGACAGAAGTCAAGCATCCAGCAGGGGGCAGCAGAGCAGAGCTTCTGATTGGCTGTTCCGGGGAGATTTGCATACGTGCAGTGCGGTCAGCGTAAGTTGAAGGTGCACCTGCATCAGTGACCTGAGGAGTTCGACGGAAGTCAAACATCCAGCAGGGGGCAGCAGAGCAGAGCTTCTGATTGGCTGTTCCGGGGAGATTTGCATACGTGCAGTGCGGTCAGCGTAAGTTGAAGGTGCACCTGCATCAGTGACCCGAGGAGTTCGACGGAAGTCAAACATCCAGCAGGGGGCAGCAGAGCAGAGCTTCTGATTGGCTGTTCCGGGGAGATTTGCATACGTGCAGTGCGGTCAGCGTAAGTTGAAGGTGGTTTGTGAAGGGGCTGTTCTCGAGTGACAGCTTTACCCGAAACACTACTTACGTAGTGTCTCCCACCCATCCTCCTCCTCTAACAAAAAAAAAAGTTCTGTCCGTTGGATTGCTAAACTAACAAGTTTTTTATTTTTATTTTTCAGTAGTTGGGAAGTTAGTTCAGTGGGAATGGAGGCTAGGGCAGTTGAATGTTCCTCCTGCAGAATGTGGGAGGAAAGGGTCACCTCTAGTGTCCCTTCTGACTACATCTGCGGGAAGTGCACCCAACTCCAGCTCCTCGAGAGCCGCGTTAGGGAGCTGGAGCTGGATGAACTTCGGATCATTCGGGAGGCGGAGGAGGTTATTGAGAGGAGTTATAGGGAGGTAGTCACACCTCAGGTAAAAGAAGAAGGTAGATGGGTTACCGTCAGGGGAGGGAGAGGGAACCGGCAAGCAGTGCAGGGATCCCCTGTGGTCGTTCCCCTCTATAACAAGTATACCGTTTTGGATACTGTTGCGGGGGACGACTTACCAGGGGTAAGCAATAGGGCACAGGTCTCTGGCACAGAGTCTGTCCCTGTTGCTCAGAAGGGAAGGGAGAAGAGGAACAGAGCACTTGTCATTGGGGACTCCATAGTTAGAGGAACAGACAGGAGGTTCTGTGGGAACGAAAGAGACTCACGGTTGGTGTGTTGCCTCCCAGGTGCCAGGGTTCGTGATGTCTCTGATCGTGTTTATGGGATCCTTAAGGGGGAGGGGGAGCAGCCCCAAGTCGTGGTCCACATAGGTACCAACGACATAGGTAGGAAGAGAGATGGGGATTTGAGACAGAAATTCAGGGAGCTAGGGTGGAAGCTGAGAGCTAGAACAAACAGAGTTGTTATCTCTGGGTTGTTACCCGTGTCACGTGCTAGTGAAGTGAGAAATAAGGAGAGAGAGGAGTTGAACACGTGGCTACAGGGATGGTGCAGGAGGGAGGGTTTTGGTTTCCTGGATAATTGGGGCTCTTTCTGGGGTAGGTGGGACCTCTACAAACAGGATGGTCTTCACCTGAACCAGGGGGGTACCAATATCCTGGGGGGGAGATTTGCTAGTGCTCTTCGGGGGGGTTTAAACTAATTCAGCAGGGGGATGGGAACCTAAATTGTAGTCCCAGTGTACAGGATGTTGAGAGTAGTGAGGTCAGGGATAGGGTTGAAAGTTCGAAAGAGGGCACCGGCAAGCAGGACGCTGGTTTGAAGTGTGTCTACTTCAACGCCAGGAGCATCCGGAATAAGGTGGGTGAACTTGCAGCATGGGTTGGTACCTGGGATCTCGATGTTGTGGCGATTTCGGAGACATGGGTAGAGCAGGGACAGGAATGGTTGTGCAGGTTCCAGGATTTAGATGTTTCTGTAAGAACAGAGAAGATGGTAAAAGAGGGAGGGGGGTGTGGCATTGTTAATCAAGGAAAGTATTACGGCGGTAGAAAGGACGCTTGAGGACTCGTCTACTGAGGTAGTATGGGCCGAGGTTAGGAACAGTAGAGGAGAGGTCACCCTGTTGGGAGTTGTCTATAGACCTCCGAATAGTTCCAGAGATGTAGAGGAAAGGATTGCAAAGATGATTCTCGACAGGAGCGAGAGTAACAGGGTAGTTGTTCTGGGGGACTTTAACTTTCCAAATATTGACTGGAAATACTATAGTTCGAGTACTATAGATGGGTCAGTTTTTGTGCAGTGTGTGCAGGAGGGTTTTCTGACACAGTATGTAGACAGGCCAACAAGGGGCGAGGCCACATTGGATTTGGTACTAGGTAATGAACCCGGCCAGGTGTTAGATTTAGATGTAGGTGAGCACTTTGGTGATAGTGATCACAACTCGGTTATGTTTACTTTAGCAATGGGCAGGGATAGGTATATACCGCAAGGCAAGAATTATAGCTGGGGGAAAGGCAATTATGATGCTATTCGGCAAGATTTAGGATGTATAGGATGGGGAAGGAAACTGCAGGGGATGGGTACAATCGAAATGTGGAGCTTTTAAAAGGAACAGCTACTGCGTGTCCTTGATAAGTATGTACCTGTCAGGCAGGGAGGAAGTTGTCGAGCAAGGGAACCATGGTTTACTAAGGAAGTTGAAGCACTTGTCAAGAGGAAGAAGAAGGCTTATGTTAAGATGAGACGTGAAGGCTCAGTTAGGGCACTTGAGAGTTACAAGTTAGCCAGGAAGGACCTAAAGGGAGAGTTAAGAAGAGCGAGGAGAGGACACGAAAAGTCGTTGGCGGATAGGATCAAGGGAAACCCTAAGTCTTTCTATAGGTATATCAGGAACAAAAGAATGACTCGAGTAAGATTAGGGCCAATTAAGGATAGTAGTGGAAAGTTGTGTGTAGAATCAGAGGAGATAGGGGAAGCGTTAAATGGATATTTTTCGTCAGTGTTTACACTGGAGAAAGACAATGTTGTCGAGGAGAACACTCAGGTTCAGTCGACCAGGCTAGATGGAATTGAGGTTCAAAACGAGGAGGTGTTAGCAATTTTGGAAAATGTCAAAATAGATAAGTCCCCTGGGCCAGATGGGATTTATCCTAGGATTCTCTGGGAAGCCAGGGAGGAGATTGCAGAGCCTTTGTCCTTGATCTTTATGTCGTCTTTGTCGACAGGAATAGTGCCGGAAGACTGGAGGATAGCAAATGTTGTCCCCTTGTTCAAGAAGGGGAGTAGAGACAACCCTGGTAATTATAGACCTGTGAGCCTTACTTCGGTCATGGGTAAAATGTTGGAAAAGGTTATAAGAGATAGGGTTTATAATCATCTTGAAAAGAACAAGTTTATTTAGCGATAGTCAACACGGTTTTGTGAAGGGTAGGTCATGCCTCACAAACCTTATTGAGTTTTTTGAGAAGGTGACCAAACAGGTGGATCAGGGTAAAGCTGTTGATGTGGTGTATATGGATTTCAGTAAGGCATTTGATAAGGTTCCCCACGGTAGGCTGTTGCAGAAAATAAGGAAGTATGGAATTGAAGGTGATTTAGCGGTTTGGATCAGTAATTGGCTAGCTGAAAGAAGACAGAGGGTGGTGGTTGATGGCAAATGTTCATCCTGGAGTTCAGTTACTAGTGGTGTACCGCAAGGATCTGTTTTGGGGCCACTGCTGTTTGTCATTTTTATAAATGACCTGGAAGAGGGTGTAGAAGGATGGGTTAGTAAATTTGCAGATGACACGAAGGTCGGTGGAGTTGTGGATAGTGCTGAAGGATGTTATAGGATACAGAGGGACATAGATAAGCTGCAGAGCTGGGCTGAGAGGTGGCAGATGGAGTTTAATGCGGAAAAGTGTGAGGTGGTTCACTTTGGTAGGAGTAACAGGAATGCAGAGTACTGGGCTAATGGCAAGATTCTTGGTAGTGTAGATGAACAGAGAGATCTCGGCATCCAGGCACATAAATCCCTGAAAGTTGCCACCCAGGTTAATAGGGCTGTTAAGAAGGCATATGGTGTGCTAGCCTTTATAAGCAGGGGGATTGAGTTTCGGAACCACAAGGTCATGCTGCAGCTGTACATAACTCTGGTGCGGCCGCACCTGGAGTACTGCGTGCAGTTCTGGTCACCACATTATAGGAAGGATGTGGAAGCTTTGGAAAGGGTTCAGAGGAGATTTACTAGGATGTTGCCTGGTATGGAGGGAAGGTCTTACGAGGAAAGGCTCAGGGAATTGAGGTTGTTTTCGTTAGAGAGGAGAAGGCTGAGCGGTGACTTAATAGAGACATATAAGATAGTCAGAGGGTTAGATAGGGTGGACAGTGAGAGTCTTTTTCCTCGGATGGTGATGACCAACACGAGGGGACATAGCTTTAAATTGAGGGGTGGTAGATATAGGACAGATGTCAGAGGCAGTTTCTTTACTCAGAGAGTAGTATTTGTGTGGAACGCCCTGCCTGCAACAGTAGTAGACTCGCCAACTTTAAGGGCATTTAAGTGGTCACTGGATAGACATATGGATGAAAATGGAAGAGTGTAGGTCAGATAGGCTTCAGATGGTTTCACAGTTCGGCGCAACATCGAGGGCCGAAGGGCCCGTACTGCGCTGTAGTGTTCTATGTTCTAAGCAGTGACCCAGAGCTGGGATCGAACCTGGGACCTCGGCACCGTGAGGCAGCAATGCTAACCACTGCGCCACCGTGCTCACTGCCTGATTTCTAACCCAATGTATTTTAATTTCCTGGGTCCCAGGCCCTTCTAAGATGGACACTAACCCCACGTGGTCCCCTTCCACCAATCGAGAAATCATTTGGGCAAAATACTGTGTCGGTTTCGAGCCCTCCACACCCGCCTCACAGTCCTACCAACTTGAGGTTTAGCTGCTGTGATCTGTTCTCCTCGGGTCTTTATTGCCGTCCGCCACCCGCAGCAATTCTGCTTCTAGCGAGGCAAATTGGGCCTCGTGCAGTGACAAGACCTCCACCCCCTTCACCGTCTCACCTTGGGCTTGCATCATGTTCAAAGCTCTCACCATCTGCTCAGGGATCAGATCCAAAGCTTGCTCGACACTGATTTTGAAGGATTTCTTAATGTCCAGACCCTGCCGCTCCAACTGCCTGTCCATCTGTTTGCCGAATGTTTCGAGTTCCTGCGCCATTACCACAGCCAATGTAATGGGCGTGGCGACCATCTTTCCTTGTCCCCCCTCCTTTGATGGGCTACCCTCCTGAGTCTTAGTATTTGGCTTTTTAGTCGACGATTTCAACATACAACCATCGGGAAACAGTCCACCCACTCAACAACCCCAGCTTGGACACCAAAACGCCCCGTAAAATTCAGTAAACGGGATCAATAACAAAGACCCTGTCTGGAGTCACTTTTTGTGTGTCTCGCTCTTACATTATGTCACCAGAAGCCATCTTTTTACCTCTTTTAATCAATGTTACTTTTCTTTGCACTATTGTCCTGTTTTTCTCTCTCCCTTATTACCTTGTCTACTGTTTTTGCATTTTACTGTTCTTTTATTGCTGTCCTTGTTTCTCTTAGTCTTCTCACTGTGCTTAGATTCCCAACCTCCTGCCATTCAAGATGGAAGGTGGAAATATTGATCTCCCTCCCACGAACAACTGTTAAAGCTGGGATTAACAGCAAATTTCCAAACTGAAACTTATAGCTTTTGTTTAGTAAGTGTTTTAAGGATCGAAGGTGAGTAGATGGAGTGAAAATACAGACCAGTCATGATCTCATTAAATGACAGAGCAGAAATGAGGAAGAATAGTTTACTTCTGTACCTTCATTCCAATCTTCCAATCCTGGAATTGATTTATTGTCACATGTACTGAAGTACAGTGAAAAGTATTTTTCTGCGGCCGAGGGAACGTACACAGTACGTACATAGTAGACCGGGGTGGGCAAACTTTTCCGTGCAAGGGCCACATTCAGAAATTCACAATTTTAAAGGGCCGCATAGTATATTAAGTAAAATAATTACTTCACCCGGTTATGATTCTGGGCGCCTCATATAGAACATAGAACAGTACAGCACAGAACAGGCCCTTCGGCCCTCGACGTTGTGCCGAGCAATGATCACCCTACTCAAGTCAACGTATCCACCCTATACCAGTAAGTAACCCAACAGCCCCCCCATTAACCTTTAAAAAAAATTAAAAAGAAAAATTTCTTTCAAAAAAATTTTTTTTTTTTTGTAATGACTTGGTGGGCCGTAGTTTGCCCACCCCTGTAGTAGACAAAAGAATAATCAACAGAGAACATTGACAAATGATACATCGACAAACAGTGATTGGTTACAGTGCGGAACAAGGGGCCAAACAAAGCAAATACATGAGCAGGAGCAGCACAGGGCGACGTGAATAGTGTTCTTACAGGGAACAGATCGATCCGAGGGGAGTCGATGCGGTGTCTTGTAGCTGTGGGGAAGAAGCTGGACTGAACAAGTTTTCAAATTCTCACCCATTCTGTACATGTTGCCTGCTAAGAGTTAATTCTTCCACCACTTTTTCAGAAATAAAAACTAAATCTGGAGGGAATGGAAAGAATGTGTCATCCTTTTGTTGAGACCATTATTCTCTCACTAATGACTATCTCTGGTCCTGAACTAGAAGTCCACACACCACTCAGCTGCCAGTAAATGCTGCGAATAATTAACGTATCTATCCAAGCTGCTATTCCCGGATACAAATCAGCCAGTGCTCGGGATGATAACCCCATTGCTCATGTGTCTTCAGCACTGCACCGTGGGAATCACTTACAACAGAATGAGAGGGTGGACATGTGACTGGGTTCAAACTCAAAATCCTGTCACAATTACTTTTCAAATAAAGCTGTTGGCTGCATTAAAACACAGCAGCTGGAATTCCTGCTTGACCGTGAGGAAAGCTGGGGGGGGCATCAAAAAAAACAAAATCCTTCAATTAAAACTTTACCTTGTATTCTCTCTTGAAGCCTGAGCAGGAGAGCAGTGTGATTCTATCACAGGAAGCAAGAAGAATCCAGAAATCCGGCGCTGGACACACAAAAAACCGTAGCTCCGCGACTCAGACTTTGAAAAACCCTGATCATTGAGATAGAACTCATTGGCCCGCATCTGGGATCTCCATATACATCCCAAATTATTTCCAACTTTTCAGTTCTGCATCTTTTATTAATTTATCATTTTGTTGGAAGCCACTAAGACCTCTCTATCATATGGATTTCTGTTCCTTGTAGCATTCCGAGACTACCATAATATTTGACCTTGTTAAGCTGCACCCTCTATCCTGCCTTATATCTTGTTCTGGACTGCGACTGGATAATCTCTTTCCTTTTTTTTTTATATAAACATTTTATTGAGGTATTTATGGTTTTATAACAACAACAGAAGAAACAAACAATGTACATGAAAATATAAACATAGTGCAAAAGCCTTCTTTCTTCCTCACAGGTCCCACCTTTACTAACGCCCTACTCTAAACTAAACCCCCCCCCCTCCCCCCCCCCCCCCCCCGCTTCTGCTGACGATTAATTTCCCCCAAAGGGGTCGATGGACGGCTGCCACCTCCGGACGAATCCTAACATTGACCCTCTCAAGGCAAACTTCATTTTCTCCAAACAGAGAAAGCTAGCCAGGTCTCCGACTTTGGGAGCTTTGAGTCTCTCCAAACTAATAGTATCCGTCTCCGGGCTACCAGGGAAGCAAAGGCCAGAACTTCTGCCTCTTTCTCTTCCTGGATTCCTGGGTCTTCCGACACCCTGAAAATTGCCACCTCTGGACTCGGTGCCACCCTTGTTTTCAACACCTTGGACCTGACATCCGCAAACCCCTGCCAGAATTCCCTAAGCTTCGGGAATGCCCAGAACATATGGACATGGTTCGCTGGCCCTCCTGCACACCTTGCGCACCGATCTTCTATCGCAAAGAACTTGCTCATCCGGGCCACTGTCATGTGGGTCCAGTGAACGACCTTAAACTGTATCAGGCTGAGCTTGACACATGATGTGGATGCATTGACTCTACTCAACGCGTCTGCCCAGAGACCATCCTCTATCTCTCCTAACTTCTCTTCCCATTTGCGTTTCAACTCCTCGGTCTGCGTCTCCTCTGACCCCATGAGTTCCTTGTAAATGTCAGAAACCCTCCCTTCTCCCACCCACATTCTGGAAACTACCCTGTCCTGTATCCCCCTTGGCGGTAGGAGCGGGAAGGTTGAGACCTGTTTTCGTAGGAAGTCCTGCGCCTGCAGATACCTAAACTTATTCCCTCTCGTCAATTCAAATTTCTCCCCCAACTCCCTCAGGCTGGAAAAGCTCCCCTCTATAAACATACCTCCCATCCTCTCAATCCCTGCTCTCCTGCCTTCTCCGGAACCCTCCATCCAGCCTTCCCGGGGCAAACCGGTGATTATAGCAGATTGGAGACCAGACCGATGCTTCCTCTGCTCCCACATGCCTCCTCCATTTCCCCCAGACTCGGGGCCGCCACCGCCATGGGGCTGGTGGAATACAGTGCCGGCGGGAATGGCAGAGGTGCCGTTACCAATGCCCCCAAACTAGTGCCCTTGCATGATGTTGCCTCCACTCGGTCCCACACTGCCCCCCCCCAACCACCACCCACTTCCTAATCATGGCGATATTCGCCGCCCAATAATAATTACTAAAGTTAGGCAGCGCCAGCCCGCCCTCCCCTCAGTTCCGCTCCAGCATCCCCTTTTTTACTCGCGGGGTCTTACCCACCCATACAAATCCAGTGATTACCTTATTGACCCGTTTAAAGAAGGACAATTTAATAAAGATGGGGAGACACTGAAACACAAACAGGAATCTCGGGAGGACCATCATTTTCACTGTCTGCACCCTCCCAGCTAGTGACAACGGGAGCGCGTCCCACCTTCGGAAATCATCCTTAGTTTGGTCTACTGGTCGGGCCAGATTTAACTTGTGTAGCCCTTCCAATTCCCGTGCCACCTGGAAAGCTTTCCCCTACCACCCTCAACTGCAGCTTCCCCAATCGCCTCTCCTGCCCCTTGCCTGGATCGTGAACATCTCACTTTTCCCCATTTCAATTTATAACCCGAAAACCGGCCAAATTCCCCCAGAATACTCATCATTTCTTCCATCCCTTCTAGTGGGTCCGAAACATATAGGAGCAGGTCGTCTGCGTACAGTGAGACTCTGTGTTCCACCAGCCCCTTGAGGCTGTCAATGCAATTGCCAGTGGCTCTCTGGCCAGCGCAAACAGCAGTGGGGAGAGGGGGCATCCCTGCCTCATCCACCCGGTGCAGCCTGAAATAGTCCGATGTTGACCTGTTCGTCCGTACGCTCGCCACAGGAGCCTGATACAGCTGTCTGACCCAGTCCATGAAGCCCCGCCCAAATCCAAACTGTCCCAGTACCTCCCACAGTTATCCCTATTCCCCCTGATCAAATGCCTTCTCTGCATCCATTGCGACCACTACCTCCACGTCCCCACCCTCTGGGGGCATCATGATCACATTCTGGCCGCCAACTGCCTACCCTTAACGAATCCTGTCTGGTCCTTCCCAATCACATCCGGAACGCAGTCTTCAATCCTAGAGGTCAAGATTTTGGCCAACAGTTTTGCGTCTACATTTAGCCTGGAGATTGGCCTGTAGGACCCTCAAAGCTCCGGGTCCTTGTCCCGCTTCAGGATCAATGAGATAGTGGCCTTTGACATAGTTGGGGGCAGCACCCCTCGCTCCCTTCCCTCAGTAAATGTCCTCATCAGCAGCAACCCCAATATCCCAGAGAATGATTTATAAAATTCCACTGGGTACCCGTCCGGCCCGGGGCTTTACCCGACTGCATGGCCTTCAGCCCTTCTTCTATTTCCTCCAACCCGATTGGGGACCCCAGCCCTTCTACCAACCCTTCGTCCACCTTCGGGAACCTCAGCCCCCCCCCCCCCCCCCCCCCCAAAGAATTGCCTCATCCCCTCTGGCCCAGCTGGGGGTTCCGACTCATACAACCTGCTGTAAAACTCCTTCAACGCCTTATTAACTCCTGCTGAATCTCCGACCAGGTCCCCGTCCCTTACTTTCCCAATCTCCCTGGCTGCTTCCCTCTGAGCTGCTGCGTGAGCATTCTGCTGGCCTTCTCTCCGTATTCATAAATCGGCCCCCTCGCCTGCCTCAGCTGCTCCACCGCCTTCCTTGTAGTTAACAAGCCAAACTCCGCCTGTAACCTCCGTTGCTCCCTTAGAAGCCCTGCCTCTGGGGTCGCCGCATATCTCCTGTCAATCTGCACTATCTCCTTTATCAGTCGGTCCATCTCTGCTCTGTCTGCCTTCTCCATGTGGGCCTGTACCGAGATCAGCTCCCCTCTTACCACTGCCTTCAATGCCTCCCAGACCACCACCCCTGAAACTTCACCCATGTCGTTAACTTCCAGGTAGTTCTGAATACATTTCCTCAGCCACCCACACACCACCTCATCCGCTAAAAGTCCCAAGTCCAGTCTCCAGTGCGGGCGTTGGCCACCCTTCTTGCTAACCTGTAGGTCATCCCAGTGTGGGGTCAGTAAAGCCCTGTTCAGAATTTAAAAAGTCAATCCGGGAGTACACTTTCTCCTTCACTCTCAGCAGCCCAAATCTCCATGGGTCCCGTCCTGTCCCCCATTTCCCCATTTGCTCCACAAACACCATTAGCTCCTTTGCCATTGCTGGCACCCTACCTGTCCTTGAGCTCGACCGGTCTCGCCCTGGGTCAATGACTGCGTTAAAGTCTCCTATCCCCCCCCATGATCAACTTGTGCGAATCCAGGTCTGGGATCTTTCCCAACATCCTCTTTATAAACTCCACATCATCCCAATTTGGTGCGTACACATTCATGAGTACCACCGGTAGCCCTTCCAGCTTCCCACTAACCAAATGTAACAGCCTCCCACATCCGCAACTATTCTTCCCGCCTCGAATGACACTTGCTTGTTAATCAGGATCGCGATTAGGCTTAGAGTCCAGCCCCGAGTGAAAATCCTGTCCGACCCATCTCTTCCTTTATCTAATCTGATCAGTTACTCTAAGGTGCGCCACCTGTAAACCCACCCCTTCAACAAGCATAACACATCTGCTCACCTCTCTCTCTCTCTTCCCCACCCCCCCCACCCCCCACACCTCTGCCGCCCATCAGTGCAAATGCAAAATTTAACTCACACAGCTCTGCAACAGGCCCCAAATCGATACAGAAGTCATTACAAATAATGTCTGAATAACAAGAAACTTTTTTTTAACATGAGCGCTGCAGCAAAGTTGAAAGACCTCAGTCCACCACCAGCCCTTTCCTTCTAGCGAAGTCCATCGTTTCCTCGGGAGACTCAAAATAAAAATGTTGCTCCTCATACGTGACCCAAAGACGGGCCGGATACAGCAGTCCAAACTTAACCGTTTTCTTGAAAAGGATCTACTTTATCTAGTTCAGGGGTGAGCAAACTACGACCCGCGGGCCGCATGCGGCCCGCCAAAGGTCTTTATGCAGCTTTTTTTAATTTTCAGCTTAATGGTGGGGGCTGTTGGGTTACTGGTATAGGGTGGATACGTTGACTTGAGTAGGGTGATCATTGCTCGGCACAACATGTGTTTCATGTGAAGTTTCTACTTTAAAATATTAATTAATAAAAATTAATTGCTTTTTTTTTCTTTAAAATCCTTTTATTTTGGCTATTTTAAATATTAATTATTTTACTTAATATACTATGCGGCCCTTTAAAATTGTGAATTTCTGAATGTGGCCCTTGCACGGAAAAGTTTGCCCACCCCTGATCTAGTTGAATCCTGCTCTTTTCCTGGCCGCATTCGCACTCAGATCCTGGTAGATAAGCAGGATGCTATTCTCCCATTTACAGCTCCGTGTCTGCCTGGCCCACTGTAAAATACACTCCTTGTCCAGGTACCTTTGGAATCTCGCCACCATTGCCCTCGTGGGGTCCCTCCATGCGGCTTCCTCGCGAGCGCTCTGTGAGCCCTGTCCACCTCAAAGGGTCGGGAGAACGTCCCATCCCCCAGTAACTTTTCGAACATGCCTGCTATGTATGCCCCTGCGTCCATTCCTTCGGACCCCTCCGGGAGACCAACGATTCTCAAGTTCTGCCAGCGGGACCTATTTAGGTCCTCCACCTTCTTCAGGAGCCTTTTCTGCTAGTCTCTCAGTATCCCCACCTCCAACTCCACTGCTCAGTCAGCGCCTTCTCCACTTTCCGGATCGCCCGGTCTTCAGCATCCAGTCTAAGTTCCAGCCACGCAGTCGATTCCTTAATTGTGTTCAAGCATTCCTGTTTCTGCTTGGTGAAGCCTTCCTGTATGAACTGCATCAGCTGTTCCGTCGATCGCTGGGTTGTCCAGCCTGGACCCCGGTCGTCCGCCATGCTTTCTCCCGCTGCAGTTTTAGCCTCAGCCCAAGCCTTCTCTGTTCGCCTATTTCTTCCTTTGCGAGCACTTCTGGTCCGCCTCTCCATGCACTGATGTAGGAATCCACTTCACAATTGCCTCCACCATCAATTTACCGAATAAAGTCCGACAAAAAATTGGGGGAAAAGGTCCAAAGGTCCGACCTGAGCGGGAGCCACCAAATGTGCGACCTACTCCTTCACAGCCGCCACTGGTAGTCCTCGATAATCTCTTTCCTATTATGCGATGTTCTTTCAACAGTTTTTATCTCTTATGCATGTGTTCAATGCTAAACCTACTGACTGAACTGACCGCTCTCCAATTTTGCACTCCATGTCCACATGGGAACATCATTCTTTCATTGGTCATAGGGTTGACCCTCTGAGAGAATGATGGGTACTCGTATCACGACACACTACCTTGGATTCCGTCATTTGTTTTCCAAGTCACTCTAAATCACTCTTTAAGTTAGAATTCAGAATATAGCCCTTTGTCTGAAGAAATCTTAGTTTGCAATCCTTTTTTCTTACAGGCAGAAACCATTCTCTGCTACCATTGTTAAGTTCTGATTGTAACTATAATAAGAACAAGGAAGCAAGTCATGACTTCTTCGACTCCCAAGTTCACTGTGTTCAGTAATCGTATCTTCCAACAACAAAACAGTTGCATCTGTATCCGCTTTATATATTGGTGCAGTCAATTAAACAAGTGCAATTTATTCTAACTTATGTACTAGAGGACATAATCTCTTTCCTGACAGTCGATGTCCTTTTAAGCGGTAGAGGTTGTGGATTTGGAATGTGCTGTTGAAGGAGCCTTGAGAATTTGCTGTAGTGCACCTTGTAGATGATAGACTGCAGCCACTGTGCATCATTTGAGTGAATGTTGAGTGATGGATGGGTGCCAATTAAATGGGCTGCTTTTTCCTGGATGATGTCCAGCTTGGGTGCTGTTGGATCCAGGAAAAGCAGAGGCAATGTCACTCAGTGGGTAGTGAAAATCTGGAATTCCCCTAAAACTGTTACGGCTTGACAAGTTGACCATTAGGAAACAGATTTGTGGATTTTTGTTCAGCGCGGGTATCGAGTGTCAGGAAACTGGTTGGGTAGATTAGAAACAAATCAGCCATGATATGATTGAATGGCAGAGCAAGCTCAAAGGGCTGAATGGCCTCTTCCTGATCCTACATTCCACCAAACCTCTGCAACATTTCCAATTCCCTCTGCTTGATCCATCCAGGCAGAACCATACTACTTAGAATTTCCTATCAAAACCCCTGTCTGTCTTCCCTGTCCATCTTTAACAAGCTTTCCGAACAGCAATTCCTTGGCTATCTCTCAACTCGCTTTCCTCTGATGTATCTTGTGAGAGTTTTTTCCTACATATTATTAATGCAAATTATTAGGACATAATCTTTTCAAGGTATAAAAACCTGGATTAAAAAAATATCTCCTTTTACTTTGTTAAACAGGGTTGAGAAATACAGACCACTGAAACTGAATGAAGTTGTGGGGAATGAAGAAACCGTCAGCAGGTTGGAGGTAGTTTTCAGCACTTTTTTGTTTCCTTCACGCCAACTCCAACCCTCTCCTCTCTTTGACAATGAGGCTGAACACGTAATCCAAAATTGAGAATTCGTCCTGCTATTTTAGAAACTCCTCTTTCATCAATTTTAATGGACCTGTGTTTCATAGCTACAAACTGATTCAAATGGGCTGAACCCAGTAGGTTCACTACGAAAGAGAAAATGCTGGAAAATCTCAGCAGGTCTTGCAGCATCCTCTTTGTCAAAGCTTTTTTCCAGTAGATTCATTCGCAGAATCTCTGGTGGCAAATAGTAAAGAAATCCAATCCCTTGTCCCAATCACGTGGTATCCGCAGTACTTCTCTACGGTATTTGAGAGGTACCACTATTTGATGAACACCCGTCCATTCCTAGTCCACAGGTCTATGAGGATGTCTTCACTTCCTCATCAGAACTCCGTCCTTAATGTAAGAGCACCTTGGAATTCCTCAACGTCTGTGAGAGCTGACTGTGCTAATCTATGTATCTCTGGATCTGCCTCCTGGGCCTCTTAATGAAGTCCTACCAAATACTTCCTCAGAATGATCATCTTTTTCAAGGGTAGCTTCGGCTTCTCTACCATCGGATTGTGAAGTGTCTTTAATCTTTGGTGATGAACTTTGCTTAGCCATTGCTCTGGTCACCAGGCACAATGAAAAAATATCTGGAAATTGTTCCTGTAACTGTTTTGGCTTCTTATCTTACTTCGGACTCTCTGTAATCATGGGTGAAGCTATAACCTTCACTCCTGCCAATTCATTCCCCAAGGGTGGCACGGTAGCACAGTGGTTAGCACTGTTGCTTCACAGTGCCAGGGTCCCAGGTTTGATTCCAAAGATCATGGAGCAGAGGCCCAAAATTATGTTACGATCCCCTAGGCTAGTATGCAGTCAATTCCAGCTCCACTTCATCTGGAATCGCAACACAATTGAAATTAACTATTCATTCTTAGAAAATACCCCGAAGGCTTTGGCTGCCCAATAACTACAATCACTAGGATATGCATTAAAGCACAATTTTTTCCTCCCACAGTCCAAAGACGTGCAGTTTAGGTAGATTGGCCATGCTAAATTGCCCTTAGTGTCCAAAAGTTTAGGTTGGGTTGCAGTGATAGTGTGGAGACGTGGGCATAAGTAGGGTGCTCTTTCCAAGGGCTGATGCAGACTCGATGGCCTCCTCCTGCACTGCAAATTCTATGATTCATCAGGATCTCCAGACTTCTGCAAATTCAAAAACCAGCAGGCAGGAAACCTTTTAGGAGAAAACGAGAGAGAGATTCTTTTCCCGGCGTCCAGGAGAGTTCTGATCCCTGGGTCTTTTGAAAACTTCCCACCTGACTGAAGCCAATCACTGTTTGTTTTGGACAGAATACAGTCTTTGGCCAATCCATTGGCCACCAGCCAACTAGTCAAACGCAATCCCTCTGATTTCTACTGAGTCAGCAGATCTGAGTTCTTCTGTTACAAATCAAAATCTTTACAGCACAGTGTACTATTCTGCAACGTTTGGGTTCTTCACATCCTCCGCTGGACATAAAGGTATATCACTAAATTGTATAATTCCTACAGTGCAGAAGGAGGCTATTCGGCCCATCGAGTCTGCATCGACCCACTGAAAGTGCACTCCACTTCTCATTGTATCCCAATAACCCCTTAACCTAACCTGCACATCTTTGGACTCTGGGAGGAAACCCATGCAGACACAGGGAAAAAGTGTTAACTCCACACAGACAGTCACCCAAGGCCGGAATTGAACCAGAGTCCCTGGTGCTGTTAAGACAGTAACAGCCTCCCCGAACAGGCGCCGGAATGTGGCAACTAGGGGCTTTTCACAGTAACTTCATTCAAGCCTACTCGTGACAATAAGCGATTTTCACAGCAGTGCTCACCACTGTGCCACCATGCCGCCCTTATCCATTCAATATCTATGGTTCAAAAATGATCAATGGATCTATGAGTTTTATAAACTCTGGGGAAGCTGGGATGGGTGTGGACGAAACTTAATGAACTTTTTTGGGAGGCCATATACCCTCCTTGTACAGAGTCAGACTTGAAGCGGTATGAGGTTAATTGGGTGAATTATTGAGGGAGGGAACTTGTGTATCCCTCTCATGTATCGAAGAGGCACAGAGTTGTGTTTTTGACTGTTCCTGCTATAGCCTTTTTGGACTTCCAAAGTCACTTATCTAAGCGCAAGATGATCAACTTATGCATGATGAATTATAGGAGTGGGCTTTTGAAGCAAAACTTGCAATTACAAGTGTTCCTGCAGTATAAATAATAATGCATTATAATTGGGCTTCACATTTACAAAGTTTCCCAATGGTGTTTTATTAATTACATTTTGAGGTGGAATGTTGTGACCCATTCAACATGCTATTATGAAAAATAACTGGTCAAATAGTAAACTAATCACTCACAGACTAAAGAGATTATAAAAATGTGATTTATTTCACGCGAGGGATGCTCGTTTATGATCCTGAAGTTTAATTCAGCACTTGAGAATTTAAAATGGGAAGATTTTCAATTTTCCTGATGTTTACCCTATCGTTAGGTTTGCTCAGGAAATAATAGCAGCCTGTGGCTGGGGGAGGAGTTCCTTTTAAAAAAAAAAAAAAAATTATTTCTTCAATTGTTTCTTGCATTCTTCGCCATTGTCAAAATGCAAGAGCTGGTTACCCTGAACAACGACAGCACAGCTTTATCATCGGGACGAGGCCCATTTTCCAACTGTACTAATGGAACAGTTGGATTGAATAAACACAGATTGATCTGGAGCAGAATTGAAGCTGCAGTGATCTGGAAATGAAAATGGGACTCGCTGAGTTATTTCCGTTAGTTATACAAACTTAAACCATTGGCAACCAGATGCATGTCAGATTTTTCCATTTTAGTTTCCAATTATTGTGCCTAATGTTGATGAAATCAGTTCAAATATGGAGGATTTTTAAAGTGTTTTTGTCAACTGTAGCCTCTGCATTGGCATTAAGTGTTAATGGTATGTTAATTGTGAAGATACACAGTTGAATGGCATTGTTTGTGTAAATGCTTCGAGCACTTATAAAGAGAGACTGCTGGGTCACTGGATTGGTAGGCAGAAGCCAGACAGATGTTGTACTGTAGCACAGTGGTTAGCATTGTGGCTTCACAGCCCCAGGATCCCAGGTCGATTCCCCGCTCGGTCACTCTGCAGAGTCTGCACGTTCTCCCTGTGTCTGCGTGGGTTTCCTCCGGGTGCCCAGGTTTCCTCCCACAGTCCAAAGACGTACACGATAGGTGGATTGGCCATGCTAAATTGCCCATAGTGACCAAAAAGGTTAGATGGGGTTATTGGTGTAGGAGGATAGGGTGGAAGTGAGGCCTTAAGTGGGTCGGTGCAGACTCGATGGGCCGAATGGTTCCTTCTGCACTGTATGTTCTGTGAATAAACCCATTATCAAGAAAAGTATTAGTCTGTGGTTTCATACCTCTCCAATTGGTTTGGGATTGCATTAGCAGTAAGCATCGAAGCAAGAGAGCCATTGTGTAATTCAGGGTTTTTCAAAGTTGAGATTGTGACCTACACTGTGTCCATAGTTCAAAAGGTCTGAACTAAACTAAGCTTTTTTCAAAAATATTCCAAGTAAAAAAGGGCTAAGTGCTGAGTTTTGTCTAGTTAAAGGTGGTCTGGACACGGTTCTGCTCTCCCTCCCACACCCTGCCCCACTCTTCCCCAAGTTTACACTGATGATTATTTTAATAACTAATGCTTCCCCATTCTACACACATAATCCAGGAAACAGGAAGGGGACTGCGCTATGTGGCCCCTTGAGCTTGCCCTATCATTAATAAAATCACGGCTGAACATTTTTTAAAAATTCAGTTACGGGATTTGGGCATCGCTGGTTAGGCCAACATTTATTGTCCATCGCTAGTTTCCCTTCAGAATGTGGTAGTGAGTTGCCTTCTTGAACTGCTGCAGTCCTTGAGGTGTAGGTATACCCACTGTGCTTTAGGGAGGGAATTACAGGATATTACCCAGAGACAGTGAAGGAACGGTTATATATTTCCAAGTCAGGGTGGTGAGTGACTTGGAGGCGAACCTGCAGCTGGTGGGGTTCCAAGGTCTTGTCCTTCTAGATGGTAGTGGTCGTGGGTTTGGAAGATGCTGTTTAAGGAACCTTGGTGAGTTACTGCAGTGTATCCTATAGATGGTAAACACGGCTGCCACTGTTTGTCAGTGGTGGAAGGTTTGAATGTTTGTGGAAGGAGGAGCAATCAAGCGGGCTGCTTTGCCCTGGATGGTGTTGAGCTTCTTGAGTGATGTTGGAGCTATACTCATCCAAGCAAGTGGAGAGTGTTCCATTACATTCCTGACTTGTGCCTTATAGATGATGAACAGGCTTTGGGGGGTCAGGACGTGAGTTACTCGCCATAGGATTCCAAGCCTTTGACCTGTCCTGGTAGCCACAGTATTAATATAGCTAGTCCAGTTCAGTTTCTGATCAATGGTAACCCCCAGGATGTTGATTGTGGGGGATTCAGCGATGTTAATCCCATTGAATGTCAGTTCCTTGTATATTTCCGAGACCCTCCCCTCCCCAACCCCTGTTTTTGACATTACCTTATCCTGTAGTCCCCTTAGTGGGAGGCGAGGGAAACCCAGAACCTGCTTCCGGACAAAATCCTGCACTTGTAAGTACCAGAACCCTTTCTCCCCTGTCCCATGTGCTGCCTCCATTGACCCGGGTTCTCTCAGGGCTGCCACTACCACTGGGCCTGTGGTGTACCGAGCCGGCGAGAACGGCAGAGATGCCGTTAACAAAGGCTTCAGACCTATGCCCTTGTAAGATGCCACCTCCACTTGCTCACACACCAACCTCTCCCTCAGGACCCACTTCCTAACCATCGATATGTTAGCCGTCCAGTAATAATTAATAAAGTTTGGAAGAGCCACGCCCCCGCTCAAGTAGGACCTTCTTTACCAGCGGGTCTTTCCCAGCCCATATAAAATCCGAGATCGCCGCATTCGTCTTCCTAAAAAATGCCTTGGGGATGAAATTTGGAAGACAGTGAAACATGAACAGCAATCTCGGGAGGACTGTCATTTTCACAGTCTGTACGCTCCCTGCCAATGACAGCGAGAGCACGTCTCGCCTTTGGAAATTCCCTTTCATTTGCTCAATCAACTTGTCCAAATTTAATTTGTGAAGCTGACCCCAGTCTCTTGCCACTTGAATACTTAGGCACCTAAAACTCCCTCCCACCACCTTGAACGGCATCTCCCTCAGCCTCCTCTCCTACCTCCTTGCCTGGATCGCAAACCCTCACTCTTGCCCATGTTCAGCTTGTAACCTGAGAACCGGCCAAATTCCTCCAATATCCCCATAATTCCTACAATCCCCCCTACCCCCAATGTAAAGGAGCAAATCATCCGCAAAGAGCGAGACCCTATGTTCCTACCCCCCTCTCCCTGTCCCCCACCAAATGATTGATGCTCGCAACGCCATTGCCAAAGGCTCTAAGGCCACGGCAAACAATAGTGGGGAGAAGTATTGTATTTTTAAACAGTAGCCACCCATTTCCCCACATACACTGAATAATGATTCTTTTGATTGTGATGTTGACTACGCCTTTTGGGGCTGGGCGATGAGGTTTAATTGTAGCCTTTACCAACAGCAAAATATTGAGTTCCTGTCCTTTTCAGTAGGTACTCCTGAGTTAATGGACTGTTAAAATATGTTTGTGCGTGATCCCGCACTTCCTAATGCACTCACTGTTGAATGTTTAAATGCATGCTGGCTACTTTAGTCATCTCATTGTGTCATCTTTAACAGGTATTCGCAAGGGAGGGAAATGTGCCCAACATCATTATTGCGGTGAGTATGAACCACCATATGAACGAGCACCCATTTAGCAATTGTATAAAATGCCTGATTGTCACATGTTTCCAGGCTGCAATACTTTATAAATGAACAGCATGTTTGATGTGTTCAACATGTGATTTGTTGAAGCTGAAGGCCATTAATGCCTGATGTGTTGCTAATGACAGGAAATCAGAAATGGCCTTTTAAGCTGCGATGATTTGAAATCATATCTGTGCTTGAACTTGCACTGCTGTATGTTTGCATAATTTTTCTCAATATTTTTATCTACTATTGCTATCATTTCATGTCTTAACGGTGGCAACTGACCAAAGTTTCTTGGTCTGAATGGTTTTGCCTGTGCTCATTTGGGTGGCTGAGAACTACCACCCTCTGACTTATGCAGCACATTCGCATTGACCACAAGTTTTAATTTATACCAGTTTGCTTAAAAAATAATGCAAAATTTGGCTGTAATGTCTAAAAGGGCGAGGTCACTGGTGACTGTCCATTAACTGGATTTGTGTTGCTGCGAGTTAAATATCGCATGACCACCTTTCTCCATGGATTTAAATTGGGCCTTGATCTTGGTCCAAAGCTTTTATTCTTGCATAACAGGAATGCTTGACTGGTAAAGAACTGTTGATCCCAAATTTTTGATTGAATCATAACATCATGGAAGAAATCCAGTGTCGTCATTCCTAGGAAATTGTTGAGTTTCACTGTCAGAGTGGGAAAGATTTTACTCCCCTTTTCTTTTCTTAACTTCCTCAACTTTTCCCATTCACACAAGAGAAAAACTGTTCTCAGATTATGTAGCATATACACATAGGGATTGCTGTTTTGTGGAAAATAAACCTAATTGATTATATATCTGGTGGCATTCTATTGTGTGCAGTAATGAAAATGAAAATCGTTTATTGTCACAAGTAGTCTTCAAACAAAGTTACTGTGAAAAGCCCCTAGTCGCCACATTCCGGCGCCTGTTCAGGGAGGCTGGTACGGGAATGGAATTTACATTTTTTTCCGAGTGCTGCCGTGACATCACAAGTGGGAAATCCCACAAGGCTCTGGGAGGGTTCCTGGCGATGCGCAGGTCCCAACATGCCATAGATGGTTGTGAATGCCACAAACAAAATTACTACAGGAACCTTGCTGGAGGATACTGCAGAACAGGAACAGCAGGCCGTTTCTCCCCCTCGAACATTATATTCTGAAATCCAATACACACTCGCCCCAAGCATTTCAGATAAGGGATGCTCAATCTATAATAACTTTAAAAATTATATGTTTCACAGAAAGACAGGATTTGGATGGAGTAATGACCAGGCTCAACTTTGCATTACGATTGACAATGTCTTTTTACTATTTATTAAAACCACGGGTTATTGCTGGATGTTAACATTTTATTAAAATAATAGATTCTTGTGCTTTCTCTCATCATGCGTTGTGTTGTCAAAATTTATTTTTTTAAGTGAATGGTATTAACTATTGCGTATCTTCAAATGCTGACCATTTATTTCTGTCATCGTCAAGGGTCCACCTGGCACTGGGAAAACCACCAGCATCCTGTGCTTAGCACGGGCATTGTTGGGTCCTGCGTTAAAAGATGCCGTTCTTGAACTCAATGCCTCAAATGACCGGTAAGATAGCTGAGGATATTTTGTATTGATTTTAAATATGAATTGTGATGCCCCTTTCTGATGCCTGTAAAATTGAACAGATTGATATCTAACTGGGATGTCAGAGTAAGGAGATCCCTTGAGAAAAGGAAGGAAACATTTTCTGATGGATCACTCCGTGCTGCTCTCATGTTCAGTACAGCATTATCAGACTTTGCTTCAATATTTGTTAAGGGCTCTTGGACAACAGTACTCACTGCAACCACTGCCTTTGTATTGCCGTCCCTCTTTGTTTCCTCATTGCTATTACTTCTAAGGTGCCATCTGTCCTAATGCAGACACATATGCAGGCAGATCCATCATTTTCATTCCTAAAAACAAAAGACTTTTTCAGCTAAGGTCTGATGGCACTCAATCAGATCCAGCAGATTTTGCTGCCACTGTTTATATTTAGAAGTTCATCGGGCAGCAAGGGAAGCAAGCGGTTGCTCATGGCTACAATTATAACTTAGAATCATAGAATCACTGCAGTGCAGAAGGAGACCATTCGGCCCATTGAGTCTGCACTGACATCCTGAAAGAGCACCCTACCCCGGCCCACTCCCCTACCCCCAGAACGCCACAACCTACACATCGTTGGATATTAAGGGACAATTTGGCATGGCCAATCCACCCAACCTGCACATCTTTGGACTGTGGGAGGAGACCAGAACACCCGGAGGAAACCCATGCAGACTCCATGCGGACAGTCACCCGAGACTGGATTTGAACCTGGGACCCTGACACTGTGAGGCAGCAGCGCTAACCACTGTGCCAGCCCAACAATGATTGGCCACTTAAAGGCACCTCAGCTTGGAACCTGCTGACCTCGGAGAAAGAGCCAAGAAAACAAAGAGAAGCTTTCTTGAATAAGGAACATATAAGTTTTGTCAGGATAGTTTATGGTTCCGATTTGCTGTCCAGCAACTGTCTTTTCCACACAGTATGTTGTGTTGATGTGAAATATGATCTTGTACAATATGTTGAGAGGTTGTGAAATAATACCCTTTTCCCAATGCCGTTGTTCTACATCCCCATCTTGATGTTGCTTCAGCCAGGACCAATTATCGGAACAATCGACATTATCGGCACAGTCGACATTATTAACTATGAAAATAAATACATACAAGACTAAGCATCCCTGCTAGAACCCATCCTCCTGGAACATCACTTGCTAGCAACCACTTATATTTGACATGAACAAGTGGATTTTGTAACACTAATTAATTGCAGTGTGTAGCTTTTGTGTGACAATTGGTAGTGATGAAACTTTGAGTTTAATTACAGGATTATGCCGATGGCATCTCATTCACAATGTAGAACGGTGTAAAAATGACCTGTTCAGTGCCGGAGTTCAACATGATTCACTGACAATGACATACTTTCTGAAATGGTGGCTGTTGTAAAGTTGGTAAAGACAGCATACTGATTTTTCACACCGTATAATCTCAAATTGGGCAGTTTGTGGGGCATGTGATGGCCAGGAAATTGGAAGGAATAATTTTTTTAAAACTTGCTGTGAAATGTTTTCTGCCCGTCTTAGTGAGCAGGCTGAGCCTCCACTTAACAGCATCTCTGAAAGATAGCTGAAGGCTTCCGGTGATGGGAATGTGCTGAGAGGTCGCACACCAGAGTGGCGAATGTCGTGCCCCTGTTCAAAAAAGGGAATAATAACCCTAGGAATTACAGGCCAGTTAGTCTTACTTCGGTGGTAAGCAAAGTAATGGAAAGGGTACTGAGGGATCGGATTTCTGAGCATCTGGAAAGACACAGCTTGATTAGGAATAGTCAGCATGGATTTGTGAGGGGTAGGTCTTGCCTCACAAGTCTTATTGAATTATTTGAGGAGGTGACCAAGCACATGGATGAAGGTAAAGCAGTGGATGTAGTGTACATGGATTTTAGTAAGGCATTTGATAAGGTTCCCCATGGTAGGTTTATGCAGAAAGTAAGGAGGCATGGGATAGTGGGAAATTTGGCCAGTTGGATAACGAACTGGCTAACCGATAGAAGTCAGAGAGTGGTGGTGGATGGCAAATGTTCAGCCTGGAGCCCAGTTACCAGTGGCGTACCGCAGGGATCAGTTCTGGGTCCTCTGCCGTTTGTGATTTTCATGAATGACTTGGATGAGGGAGTTAAAGGGTGGGTCAGTAAATTTGCAGACGATATGAAGATTGGTGGAGTTGTGGATAGTGAGGAGGATTGTTGTCGGCTCCAAAGAGACATAGATAAGATGCAGAGCTGGGCTGAGAAGTGGCAGAGGGAGTTTAACCCTGACAAGTGTGAGGTTGTACATTTTGAAAGGACAAATATGAATGCGGAATACAGGGTTAACGGTAGGATTCTTGGCAATGTGGAGGAGCAGAGAGATCTTGGGGTCTATGTTCATAGATCTTTGAAAGTTGCCAGTCAAGTGGATAGAGCTGTGAAGAAGGTTATGGTGTGCTACCGTTCATTAGCAGAGGGATTGAATTCAAGAGCCGTGAGGTGATGATGCAGCTGGACAAAACCTTGGTAAGGCCACATTTGGAGTACTGTGTGCAGTTCTGGTCACCTCATTTTAGGAAGGATGTGGAAGCTTTGGAAAAGGAGATTTACCAGGATGTTGCCTGGAATGGAGAGTAGGTCTTGCGAGGAAAGGTTGAGGGTGCTGGGCCTTTTCTCATTAGAACGGAAAAGGATGAGGGGCGACTTGATCGAGGTTTATAAGATGATCAGGGGAAAAGATAGAGTAGACAGTCAGAGACTTTTTCCCTGGGTGGAACAAACCATTACAAGGGGACATAAATTTAAGGTGAATGGTGGAAGATATTAGAGGGATGTCAGATGTAGGCTCTTTACCCAGAGAGTAGTGGGGGCATGGAATGCATTGCCTGTGAAAATAGTTGAGTCGGAAACATTAGGGACCTTCAAGCGGCGATTGGATAGGTACATGGATTACAGTAGAATGATGGGGTGTAGATTAATTTGTTCGCAATCTAGGACAAAAGTTTGGCACAACATTGTGGGCCGAAGGGCCTGTTCTGTGCTGTATTTTTCTATGTTCTATCAGGTGGCTTTCGTCCCGCGAACCTGAAAAATAGGCACCTTTTTGTTTGAAAACGGCTGCAAACGATAAAAATCATCCCAATGTCACTAACAACACAAAGAAAGATGAAAAGTTGCAGCACAACAGTCAGTCCAGAGGACGAGTAAAGACCACGAGTGGGAAGAGCCCGGACAAACAGCAACCGGCTGAGCCGACCAGTGCATAAGGCGGCGAACCTCAGACTTTGCCAGAGTGAGAGGAACTGACCCGCCGCATGAGAAGCCCCCTTAACCAGGGGATTGTTGCTATATTTATCTGGTTATAAATACAGTGGTCAATATGGTCGCCTTCCTTAATCCTAATTAAGTTTGCTCTAGAATCGCCAGGTATCTTTCGATACCGCCACAAGGTCCAAACCTGAATACTGATCAAAGAATCAATGCACCAGTTAGTTAGTTTAAAGTCAATACTATTTATTTACACACACACTAATATCTACTCATGCACAAATACCACAAACTAAACTATCTCTAACGCTTACACTTAACTTCGGGTGCCCACTCAGTCAGAGGAACAATGGCCGTTGTTCGGATCTGAGGCTGTTGGGTTCAAAGAGGTAACAGGAGAACAGCTAAGGTCGTCCATCTGATGGCGAGCGTTGACCTTGGACTTACTTGCTTCTGGTGCAGCTGGTGGATGGGTCTTTCCGCTTTGAGAGCCGAGTCCAAGAGAGTGATTCTCTCTCGGGGGCTTCTTCTTATACCCGAAGGGGCTTTGCGCACTTTTGGGCGGGCCTTGGACTTGGCCCCGATTAATTGGGCCGTATCTTGATCACTCGTATTGATCTTAATGGTGGGTTTGCTGAAGTCCGAAGATAGGGGATCTGAATGTGTATATCGGAGTGCGGAAGGCTCTCCTCCGCCATTTCCTCAGTCTTAGAGTCTGAACGGCACTGCAGAGTATCGCAAGTACTAATAGTGATTCCACAATGTAGGATACGGAATACCACGTTATGAACTTGCCACACCAGGTCGGTGTATTGGTTACTGTCTCGGGGTACAGTGTATGGCAGGGGTGGGAAACATTCACAGCCTGCGTGGTAGGGGTCGGGGGGTAGCGTCCGCGCGCAACTGGAGGGATCCCGCTAAGATCCAACTGTAGAGCATGATGGTTGTCTTCACCTTTTCTTCTTTCTTTCTTCCTCTGAGGCGTCTGTGGTTCCGAGGTTCTATGGACACGAGAATAATTTATTTTATTATCTTGTTTAAGGTCTTGTATGTCTGTCTTGTCTGTCCTTTTATTGCCAATTACCCGTTATAATTGGTCACCATCTGTGACTCCCTCATTTAAAAAAAAAAAATCTTTGGGACAAGACATCCGAGAAAAAAGAAAACTGACACAGTGCAAGCCATCTCGCAGCCTGTGCGATCTACCATCCCAGTGTTCGAGGATGTAAATAGCATTTGGAAGCAACCCAAGGGTCGCCATAAACAAACAGAAGAGTTTTGAACTAAAAGTGCCAAAATAGGGTGCGTATGGGCCACGGCGGGTAAGAATCCCCAGGTAGGACGATGAGCAGTGCCATATGCACTCTACCCGAGCGTAGCTGACCAGAGTGTCCTCAGGCAGGGCGGGGACCACTGCCGTTACTCCACTGCCTGAGTGACCGGCAAGAACGGTAAAAATTTGTGGTCGTCGTGGGGGTTGCATTTGTTGCTAACTTCTACCTTCAAAGCAGAACAGCAGTTACGATCGCTTGTCTGTGGGCAAACCTGTTCCATTAACTGCCAGTGGGCGTTAAAAGAGTGGTGGCGTGGGGCTATAAAATCTTGAGGTAACAAACAACACGTAACATTCACAGTAACAAACAAACATACATTACAAACATGGTGCAGGTTCCATCAGAAAGGACACCGTAAATCACATTTGGCTTGGGGTGTAACTAGCATATGGAGTGGGTGTAGTGTGACCGAAGAAAAGAGGAAGGAGGAGAGAAACAAAAATGAAGTGGTATTGCTGAGGTGTCCCTGCCATGACAAGTGGTGGGTAAGCGCTCACAGTTTGCATGGGGCAGCTGGGACCTTGCAGCTGCTGTGGGTGGTGTTCTCTTTCATATCTGGGGGCTAGTCTAGCTGGTGGTGGGGGTCTCCTGCAATCTCGGGCAAAATGTCGTGGCTGGGGACTACGCAAATGCCCACATCGCCATGTGTGGTTAACAAGTGTTTAAACTTATAAGGGGCTGGGAAGTTGCCTTTTAAAACTTCTCTGAGCTTCTCATCGTCCTTTTGGGCCTTCGCTAGATCCTGAATGTTGGTCTGCGAGACCTGAACCGCGTGTACTGGGGCGCTTTAGGGGGGGGTTCCAAAAGTGACCGTATCTGGAACCTGCCTTTGCTAGGGCGTCTGCCTTAACGTTACCGGGGGGGAAGAACGATGGTGGCTGCGAACTTTGATAATGCCATATTTCCTGTCTTTGGCATTTTCAGAATATGCCTGACTAATGGGGCTGAGGGTAGGGGCTTTCCGTCTGCGGAAAAGTATCCTCTAGATTCCTACAGGGGTAGGAATTTGGTTAAACTATTACAGACATATAAACTGTCAGAATATATGTCAGCTGGGGTCAGAAACGAGTCGGGGTGTTCTACAATGTAGCTACGGCTGTCAGTTATGCTGCCTGCGAGCTTAAATGTCCTGGCAATTTTAACGAAATCTCTTCGAACGCGCGTCCTCTACATAGATACAGCAACCGGTAATCCTTTTGCCGTTTAAAACTGTGGAGGAGCCATCCACATAGATTCTAAGGGGTGCGCCTGTTTCTGTGGGCTGGGGTCTCGGGGGTGAAGTACCTGGTTTCGGGGGAGCTGACTTTGGTGCAAAGGGTCCTGTATTGTGTTTAGTGGAGATGATTTCACATTCGTGTGGGGTGCCTGCATACTGCAGATTATCAGCGAGGAAGGTGTGGGTCTTTGTCCTCTTAACTGTTATGTCTCGTCCCTGTAAGGGAAGGGTCCAACGGGCTGCGCGGATTTGGCTGACTGGGCCATCCTTAAGTCTACCATCAAGTAGGAGTTGTGTTGGGGTGTGTTCAGTTAGGATGGTGATGTGGTTGAGTCCTGTAATGCATGCGAAGTATTGTACTGCCCAAAAAACTGTGAGCAGGTGCCTTTCACAGGCAGAAAATCCTTGCTCAACTGGATCTAATAGATGTGAGGCGTATGCCACGGGGCTTAAACGATCATGTCATTCTTGGAGGAGCACGGCCGAAAGAGTTCGGTCAGTGCTTGCAACTTCAATTGCGTACGGGGAGAATGGATCTGGGACCTGTAACGCGGGGCCTGTGCTGAGGGCTCCTTTTAACGCATCAACTGCACCCGTGTTCTGTGGATGCCATTCCCAAGTGCTTGCTTCTTGAGAAGTTCGGATAGGGGCGCTGCCTTTGTGGCGAAACCGTCGATGTGGTTTCTACAGTAGCCAACCAGTCCTAGAAATGACCGGAGGGCTGTGACGTTATGGGGCAGGTGTAATTTGACAATCGAGTCGATTCCTTTCTGCTCGATCTCGCGTTTGCCGTGTACGGTTACTGTTCCTAAGTAAATCACCTTTTCCTGTAATGTCTGGTCCTTCTTGGGGTTCACTTTACATCCAATTTGTTGTCGGAGTCCTAATAGTTCTTCAAGAAGCAAAATGTGCTCTTTCTTTGTGTCTGTCTGCAGAAGCAAGTCATCTACACATTGGACCAGACAATCGGGTCGGGAAAACTTTGCTAAACCATTTGCCAGATGTCGGTGGAAAATGGAGGGGGAGTTGTGGAAGCCTTCTGGAAGGCACATCCACGTATATTGCTGTCCCTTGAATGTAAATGCAAATTTGTATTGGCACGCTTTATCCAATGGAATGGACCAAAAGCTGTTGCTATTGTCCAAAACCAAAAAATAATTTGACTGTAGTCCCTGTTTGAGCATGGTTTCGGGACTCGTGGCTATGGTGGGGGCTGCTACTGGGGTTACTTTGTTTCGTGCCCGATAATCGATTGTCAGACGCCATGATCCATCGGGTTTCCTGACGGGCCAAATTGGGGCATTATTCGTGGAGGCTACTGATCGGAGTACGCCTTGATCAAGCAGACTCTGTATAACTTTTGAGATTTCTCCCTCTGCTTCTTGGGGGAAACGGTACTGCTTTTGGGGTCTGGGGTTAGGATCTGTAATATTCACCAAGCCAGCGATCTTGCCACACCCGTGTTTGTGCTGTGCAAATGCTGCTTTGTGTCGCTGCCGTACTTCCCTAACTTGTTTGTCCTGACTAATGGCTCGAGGGTCGAATCAGAAGTCTCCTATTGCGCTAATCGTATTTTCAGAATCTCCAACTGTGAGCGTGGAGAGGACTCGTGCTGCCTTTGCCATTTTCCACACACATCTATTAACGGGGTCGAATGATAGACTGTGGGAGCTCATAAAATCAATTCCTAAAATGTGTTCGGCTGTCTGGGGTAGGTCGATGAGAACTACGGGATGTTTGGTTTTACTGTTCCCTATTTGTATTGCTACAGGGGCTGTGATGTGTCCCTGCTGTAAGTGCCCTGTAAAACCACTGAGAGTAATGGTGTCTCGCTGAAACATTGTGGAGGAATTTATCGTGGTACGGGACCCTCCTGTGTCCCAAAGAAATTCTACGGTGTGTCCCCGGACTATGCCTGCCACTACTGGTCTACCGGATTTGTCCCAAAGGGTGTCGCAGACCCAAGTTGGGGAGTCCGAACACCGTCAATCGGTGCCGTTCATATCTGGGGTGTCAGAACGGGCGCTAACACTGTGAATTGGCTTTGCCCAATTCCCATTTAGGGTGCCTGTCTGCTGGTTTCTCTGCTGCTTCTGGGGTGCTTGACATTCTCGTGCGAAGTGTCCTAATTGGCCGCAATTATAACACTCCTAGAATTTGGTCTGCTGTGGGCCGTTCCTTCCCTCATTTACCCATGTGGGGTTCTGGTGCATCCTAACTGGATGCATGTCTGCCTGCTCTTCCTCTGTTCTACCATACGCTGATTTTCCCTGCATGGACTGTTACCAAGCGCGGGACAATCTTTTCAAAACCCATTTCTCATTGTGGGCCTCGTCTGAGGGGTCGTAATTTGCACAAGCTCTCTGTCCTGCCTCTGTCGCATGAGAGACTAGGATTCGAGTCCATTTGGCCATATTATCTGGGGACAAATGGGCGCGTGCTAACTCTCCGAACACCGCAGTAAAATGTATCCACAAGCGTCCAGCAAACGCTGTGGGGTGCTCGGTCTTCTTTTGCCTACACTTGTTTAGGCCTTCTACGGGGTCTCCTTTGTTATAGCCGATCGCGTCTAGGATCGCTGTGTGCATTTCTTGGAGTGTGCCTCCTCCTACATTTTGTGGGTCGGGAAGGGCTGCCACGACTGAAGGATCGAGGCTCAAAACTGGGAGCTTCACTTGCTCCTTTTCATCCAGGCCGTACATGGTCGCCCGCTGTTTTACTCTTGCAAAGAGCTGGTGGGGGTCCGATGTGAGTAGGAATTATGTAATCTTCTCACACGCGTCCCTTAATTGAGTGACGGTTAATGGGGTCGTGTACAGGAAATCTGGTCTCCGTCTGTTGTGGCCCTGTGCTGTGTGGTTACAGGGTTCATAGGGGTGTGTTCTGCCTGTGCAGTCGGGGGTTGGGGTGCTTTTCGTTTTTGAGATTGGTGTGCCGCTCGGCATCAGCCACCTCTTTGTCCCTCGCCGCTAACTGCTCTCTCAGTTCCCTGTTCTTTCTCAAATTCGCTCACATCTCCTTCGCTATTCCTGTCTCTCTCTTCAATCTCTCTACGGAGTGTCTTCACGACCTCCTCTGTGCCTCGCAATTGTCCCAGGTTCGGTGCCGGCCCTGGGTCACTGTCTGTGTGGAGTTTGCACATTCTCCCTTTGTTTGCGTGAGTTTTGCCCCCACAACCCAAAGATTGCCCCTTAATTGGAAAAAAATGAATTGGGTACTCTAAATCCCAAATTGCACTTGCATGCAATGCTTCAGACAAAATCCCATCGATGGCAGGCTTGTCATATAAGGAGAGATTGGGTCGACTAGGCTTGTATTCCTGGAATTTAGAAGAATGAGAGGGGATCCCATTGAAATGTGTGAAATCCAGACACAGCTGGACAGTCTGGATGCTGGGATGTTGTTTTCTCTGGCTGGTGGGTCTAGAACAAGGGATCACAGTCTCAGGATACAGGGATAGCCATTTAGGACTGAGATGAGGAGAAATCTCTTCACTCAAAGGGTGCCGAACCTGTCGAATTCTCTGCCTCAGAAGGCTTTGTAGGCCAAGTCAGTGAATATATTTAAGAAGGAAATAGTTAGATTTCTAGACTCTAAAGGCATTCAGGGGTATGGAAAGAGCGCGGGAGTATGATGTTGAGATAGAGAATCAGCCATGGTCATATTGAATGGCAGAGCATGCTCGAAGGGCCGAATGATCTACTATTTTCTAAGTTTCTATGATTGTCTTTAAGAAACTGTTGGCTCTTATTTTAAAGGATTGTAATTTATCCACTTTTTATTGTCGTCACCATGTTCCAGAGGGCAGCATTCGAGCACCGTAGACAATGAGGCTGGTGTGAAAAAGAGTTTGCCAAAATTTTCCCCTTTTTCTAACTCACACGCACCCTACCCACATGCCTGCTCACATGACTGACTATTAAATTAATTATTGATTTAGGCTCCAATATGTGAAGTGAGGCAGAACAGATGCAGAGTAACATTCCATCGGCTCTGCCTCAGCCCTCAATTTCAAACAAGTTGCTCCGATGGATGAGTGCAAAACTTTGCATTTCTTACATCAGCTGCTCTGGTTCAGCAAAGTTTGAGAAATTTAAATTGATTCTTGGACGACAAAAGAGATCTATCTATATACCTTTGAAACAATTATTTTAATAGTGGTAGTTTTGTAAATGGATATGTGTATGGTTTTCCTTTGTTACAGAGGTATTGATGTGGTCAGAAACAAAATCAAAATGTTTGCCCAGCAGAAGGTCACACTACCAAAAGGCCGTCACAAGATTATCATCCTGGATGAAGCTGATAGGTGAGAGGATTCATGTACTTGAGTATGAAATATCTGGTGTGTAGTCAGGACTGAAGGGGAAGATAGATGCCAACAGCATTTCAGCAGGGGATTGGTAGGGATTTCCCTGCCTTCATTTGTTCATGGTCAGCATCAAAATTTGTATTGCACTGCAGTCGTGATCAACACCACAAACCTCAACTATTTAAGGCAGAAGCAAGCATAAAATGACTTCGGAAGCAGCTCTGCAGTGCTTGTCACAGATCCAGGAGTGCTTTGGACACACTGCGTTTACCTTATTTGAATGCAAGATATAGAACCAGACCGATTTTGTAAACACTGGTGCCCACATGCTTGCCTAGTTGTTTTATGTTGCTGTGACTTTATGCCAGGGCTCCCTAACTTCTACAGTGGAAGGGTTTATCCAGCCAATTGTTTATACATGTCTCTCAGCTTGGCTCGGTGCACTTGCCTTAGAGTCAGAATGTTGCAGGCATTCTGGAGTACCACTCCAGGAATCATCATAGAATTTACAGTGCTGAAGGAGTCTGCACCAGCCCTTGGAAAGGGCACCCTTATTAAGCCCACAGCTCCACCCAATCCCCATAACCCAGTAACACCACCTAGCCTTTTTTGGACACCAAGGACAATTTAGCATGGCCAATCCACCTAACCTGCACATCTTTGGACTGTGGGAGGAAACCGGAGCACCCGGAGGAAACCCACGCAGACACGGGGAGAACGTGCAGACTCCGCACAGACAGTGACCCAAGCCAGGAATCGAATCTGAGACCCTGGAGCTGATAAGCAACTGTGCTAACCACTGTGCTACCGTGCCACCCTAAGACAGTACTTTTTTTTAAAATAAAGTTTAGTATTCTATGATGAACCTGCATGTGTGCTGGAGAGTGCTGGATTGTTGGTAGCTTCCACCCTTCCAATTCAATGTTAACCCTAAGGCCTTGTTTGCCTGCTGGTGGGTGCATATGACCCCATGGCATCATTTCCGTGCAGAGATTTTTCCTGGTATCCTGACCGAAATTCATTCCCCTAACAACGATACTAAGAAATCTCAGGATCTTCATCTCATTTCCACCATAGGACCATTTTGTGTGTACATTGCTTACAAAACAGCAGTCACTGCATTAAAAGTAATTAACTGGTTCTGAAATACTTTGGGACATTTGGAGGGCATGCCAAATACCAAGCTCTTTTGATGCATGTCAGGTGTACACACATCAAAACAGTTCACTAGAGCTAAAAATATGATCACTGTGTTTAGTGGAACACAACGTCTCCACACTTGGCATGGATGTTAAATTGTTGTTAGCAGTAAAGCCATTATTGATGGCAAAATAAACGCGGAATGAATGTATCTGTTCAAATCCTTGGTGTTGCATTTGATCCCAATGAAGCTTCTGACCTCACACCTGCGCCATCACAAAGATTGCCTAGTTCCACCTCCATAATATCGCCAGACCTCACCCTGTCTCGGCTCATCCGCTGCTGAAACCCTCATCCATGCCTTTGTTACCTCGACACTTGGCCCCTGTCCAAACTCACAGCAAGTCCTGTTGTCCTATTATCTCTGTGCTCTATTACCTACAATCACTCCTAGTCATGCAATGTACTGATTTTAAAATTCTCATCCTTCTTTCCCTCCCCCCCCCCCCCCCCAGCCCCCGAGATTTCCATTTTCCTCTAATCACTGGCCTCTTCTGCATCCCCAATTTTAATTGCTCCACTGTTGGTGGATGTGCCTTCAGTTGCTTAAGCTCGACGCTCTGGAATACTCACCCTACACCTATTTGCCTCTCCAACTAATTTTTCTCCTTAAAACCTACCTCTTTAATCATCAGCCTTGATATCTCTTTGTGTGACTCTTGTCACGCTTTGTTTTATAATGCTTCTTGTGAACCACCTTCTGTGAAGATGATTTACTAATGCAAGTTGTAGGCACCAGCTCATTTAGCAGACTGGCATTTTATTAACCAAAGCCACATTTTGTATCTCGTCAGAGGTTCCTGCAGAAGAGCAAGGACTGAATAAAGGGTGAAGAGAGAGTTTATTATTTATGTGTGGTATAATTAAGTGATGCTTGCATTTTCTATATTGCCAATTATTCTGTATGATTTATAGTATGACAGATGGAGCTCAACAAGCTCTGAGGAGGACGATGGAGATTTACTCTAAAACAACACGCTTTGCACTTGCATGCAATGCTTCAGACAAAATCATAGGTAGGTTTGTGGTGAGCAGAAACACTTAAATAAATCTCCAGAAGTTGTTAAATTAGCTATTGTCCTATTTCTGGACATTTTGACCAGGAAATAATTTCAATTGATTTTAATTTGGTTGTTGACAGCAACGTATACTCCCATCGGTTTTTTTTTTATTCCAATAATACAATAGACAGCAAAATGCTATGAAAAGATTAAAACTGTAACAAGAGGAATTTAAACCCTGGGATGTTGGATTGCATGCAGACTTTGGCAACTAGGACAATCCACTGACGGGGAAGGTGAGACATTGTGGCATTCTTTGTCATGTCATTCGACAAAATACAAGTTGTACCGATGAACAGAGAATTTCATATCTGTTGCTTTGTATGTTTGCACACAGTAAAAGCTCTCTTTTTTTTTTTCCCAATTAATGGTCAATTTTAGCATGGCCAATTCACCTACCCTGCACACTTTGGGTTGTGGGAGTGAGACCCACGCAGACACGGGGAGAATGTGCAAACTCCACACGGACAGTGACCCGGGGCCGGGATCGAACCCAGGTACTCGGTGCCGTGAGGTAGCAGTGCTAACCATTGTGCCCCCATGCTGCCCCAGTATAAGCCCCCTTAATGATACCAAACCAACCCATATCTCATCTGATGCTAACTCTGGCTACCCTCATTGTGTCTGTAGTGCCACCAAGGAATGTTACTTTTCTAAATTGCAAAGAATCTTTTTTTAGTTTACTGTAAATTGCTTGACATGATAACAAAACAGATATTGCCATAGTGGCAAGTTGTGACAATGTAACCACTCGTGGGACTGATCTTGTGATTTATTCAGCTCGCGTCGCTTACTGGTATTTTTAGTATCTCACCACTTCCTGGCCTAGATCCTCTAAACAGCAAACCGAATACAGCTCAAATCTTGAGTTGACATTGGTTGGATCTGAGCCAGGGGCGCTTGTATCACACGGGTTTGACATGCTGTGGCAGTGAGCTGAAACTGAAAGATTATAGTGAGATTTTTTTGATTGGGGTGTGGTGGGGAGAGTGGGGGAGGGAGCGAGGTGCAAAAGTGAAGTTACCTGTTTGTGTCTAATTTTAAATAGAGCAGACATTATCTGTGATTAAAATTTTGCAGCATGCTAATACCGCACCACATGTTTTCTGCACTCTTGGATCAGGTGTATATGTACGCTTGAGATGGATCATTAGCCAAATCCAGCTGTGCTTCAGGTTGTTGCACAAATCAGTAAAGAAAACAGCTATCTGCTTCTCTAATCTTCGCTATGACCAATTTCAATGTGACTGCAAACTTATTAACACTGAGATTTTTAGTCAAGTTAGTAGTGTGCCATAAAGGATGCAGTTTGTTAGAAAGTACAGGACATGTCATGTAAAGAGGAGGTCTGTTGTACTAATTACCATCTAATCCTAAACGTTTGTGCTGCTTTATCTTTGCCTTGTGGTATTGTGTGTTGTGCCTGAAAACCGCTGATTAAAGGCAGTCCCTGGATGTTTTGGAAAAAAATCCCCTTTTTCATGACACCCAAGAGGAAATGTACTGGACAGAGAGAGAGATCTGTTCCCAATCATTAGAGAGGAAAATTATGATATAATTGAAGAAAGATTCCTGTCATTATGGCCACTTCTACGCTGTGTCGCGACCAGGCCAGCAAGCACCAGACCAAATTTAGAAAACTGGATTATAAAGCTTTCACCCTAAAGTGTTCAGATGAAAATGCAGGGTGCTGTAGTTGTATTTACTGCTTGAAGGCGTTCAGTGTGATATCAGGTTTATGTTATATTCTTGGCATGCTCACAGAGCCTATCCAGTCGCGCTGTGCTGTCCTACGTTACTCAAAGCTCACCGATGCCCAGGTCCTTGCACGACTGATGCAAGTGGTTGAGAAGGAAAATATCCAATATACAGATGATGGACTGGAAGCCATCATCTTCACGGCACAAGGAGACATGAGACAGGTAAAATCAGTTTTAGTCATGGCGCTCAATCAGAGCATAGACTGAGTGCTGACTGTTAAATGTTACGTAAGCCCATCAACCAGTATCATAGGTATGCCACTTCTAGAAGACTCCTGTATTATAGTTTTCCCATAAACCTTTCCCAACACCAACAACTATAACTTCCATTAATGTAGCGCTGTTAAGTTAGTAAGAGCCCCAGAAGCATTACCAAATAAATTTGGACCAGTGAACCTTATATAAGGAGTTTCCTAAAGAAGGAGAGAGAGCTGGGAGACACCGAGGGATGGAATTCAGAGCTTAGATTTTAAGTGAGCTGTAATAATAATAATCTTTATTAGTGTCAAAAGTAGGCTTGCATTAACACTGCAATGAAGTTACTGTGAAAAGCCCCTAGTCGCCACATTCCAGTGCCTGTTCAGGTACACGGAGGGAGAATTTGGAATGTCCAATTCACCTAACAAGCACGTCTTTCGGGATTTGTGGGAGGAAACCGGAGCACTCGGAGGAAATCCAAGCAGACACGTGCAGAATGTGCAGTCTCCGCACAGACAGTGACCCACGCCGGGAATTGAACCCGGGTCGCTGATGCTGTGAAGCAACAGTGCTAACCACTGTGTTGTCCTTGTTCCATGAAGGATGTTGATGTGGACGATTTTCAGTTTTGTTTCAGTTATCTCAAAAAAATGCAAAGTCTTTACCATTCCCACAGTACTGTGCTTTTCATCCAATATCATGAGCAGTTTCTATTTCAGAATGTGACATATCTATTTGCTTCTGATTATGACAGCTAACTAACATCTAATGATGAGCACTTTTGACCCAATACTAAGAATTGAGTTGAATCCATTTGGACTCCTTTCATATAGGGAGCCAAGAGAAAGATCCTTTTCTGTTCCTGTCAGCTGAAGTTGAGTGTGTATTACATTATGTTCATTTTGAATAGAAACCCCAACTGTGTGTCCCAAGTTGTGCATTTGTTGGCTAATTTATTTTGGACTTTAAGAGAAACGTTTTTATCCAACAGGCTTTGAACAACTTGCAGTCAACACATTCTGGATTTGGATTTGTCAACAGTGAAAATGTTTTCAAGGTAAGTGCTTACGATTCTTGTAGATAGAAAGAATAGATAGAGCAGCTTTTCCCAGGACACTTCACAGCTAAATCATTATTTGAAGCTTATGCCAGGTTAACCTGTTCTGAGTGGTGTTTTTTAAGGGAAGAATGTTGACTGGGGCACAATAATTTGCAGCTCCTCATCAATTGGTGCTTTTGAGATTTTTAAAGCTACCTGAATGGGCGGATGAGGTCCTGGTCTAACGTCTCTTCTGAAAGGCAACGCCTCCGACAATGTAACATTCCCTCAGTATTCCACTGAAGTATCAGTCAGTCCTGCACTCCTTTAGCTACAAAATGTTGCTGTTACTTTGCACCATAATTCTATTTCTCTTAATTTGTTTGCTATTCAGAAATTTTTATTATGTGTGGCCTGGTAATGCAAAGAAACTTTGTTTCTTTTTACCAATAGAATGGATATTCCTCTTAAGAGCACAATCTCCCCCATATAGTATTTTTGTGGTTTTTTTAAGCCAGTAAATTGTTCCGCCCTCAATGGGCAAAAGCTCATTTTTGCTCCCACCATTCCAGCACATAGCTGGATCCTGTTTTCTAACTGCTTTATTATGACCACAATAGTTTTGACCGTGATGCACATCATTGTCGTTCTAGGTTATAGTGCCATCGGTTTAATTAAGTGTTTAGTTATTGAACAGTATTTTTCCTCCTGTACTTTGAACAAAAAATTCACAGATTATTCTGACTACTGTTTTGATTGATGGTGCATGCCAGTTCTATGTCCTGAGCACAGAGCGTGGATCAGCTGTATCCTTCACCTTTAGCTAGGTCCTCACTGGGGACGGGGAATTTGTGAACTCGTACCCGTAGAAGCTAAGAAGGGAATTTCGATATCTATTTCTCTTGGATGGTTCCCTGACCTCTGAATAATACTTGTGGTTTAAAGCTCTACTGTGGATTTAAATGCACAATCCAGGATGGCGCTACAGTGCTGGGCTGAGAGTGCTGCATTGCTGGAGATGTCATTTTTCCTTTAATCGGTTAACCTGAGGTTCTGCCTGACAGTTCAGGTAGATGTAAATTTCATGGCACCATTCAATGAAAACCAAGAAGCTCCCCCAGGGTGTTGACCGACCACAATCATTAAATGAAACAGATTATCTGGAAACTTTTTCCCAGGGTGGAAGAATCAATTACATGAGGACATAGGTTTTAAGATGTGAGGGGCAAAGTTTAGAGGAGATGTGCGAGGAACGTTTTTTACACAGAGGGCAGTGAGCGCCTGGTACTTGCTGTCGGAGGAAGTGGTGGAAGCAGGTACAATAGTGATGTTTAAGGGGCGTCTTGACAAATACAGGAATAGGATGGGAATAGTGGGATACGGACTCCGGAAGGTTTACGGTTAGATGGGCAGCATGGTGGCGCAGACTTGGAGGGCCAAAGGGCCTGTTCCTGTGCTGTACTGTTCTTTGTTCCAACTCCATTTCTGCTTGGAATCAGCTTAAAGTAGCTGCTGTATCTCCCATTGTAACAATGGCTACAGAGTGATATGCAGCAGTACTTTAAAACAACTTGAGGACATACAAAGGTATTATATAAATGGATGTTTCTCACAAACTAAAGAGCTGGTCATTGACTTCAAAAAGCAAAGTATTGTACACAACCCTGTCTACATCAACGGGGCCGAGGTGGAGATGGTTGACTGCTTCAAGTTTCTAGGTGTGCACATCACCAACAATCTGTCCTGGTCCACCCACATCGACGCTACGACCAAGAAGACACAACAGCGTCTATACTTCCTCAGAAAACTAAGGAAATTCGGCATATCCACATTGACTCTTACCAACTTTTGCAGATGCACCATAGAAAGCATCCTATCTAGCTGCATCCTGCAGTATGGCAACTGCTCCGCCCAAGACCGTAAGAAAATGCAGAGTCGTGAACTCCGCCCGGTCCATCACGTGAACCCGCCTCCCATTCATTGATTCTGTCTACACTTCCCGCTGCCTTGGAAAAGCGGGCAGCATAATCAAAGAACCCTCCGACCCGGCTTATTCACTCTTCCAACTTCTTCCATTGGGCAGGAGATACAATGGTCTGGGAACACGCACTAACAGATTCAAAACCGCTTCTTCCCCACTGTCACCAGACTCCTAAACAACCCTCTCATGCACTGATCTGATCTCTTCACATATCTTCTGGGCAGCAGGGTAGCATGGTGGTTAGCATAAATGCTTCACAGCTCCAGGGTCACAGGTTCGATTCCCGGCTGGGTCACTGTCTGTGTGGAGTCTGCATGTCCTCCCCCTGTGTGCGTGGGTTTCCTCCGGGTGCTCCGGTTTCCTCCCACAGTCCAAAGATGTGCAGGTTAGGTGGATTGGCCATGCTAAATTGCCCGTAGTGTCCTACAAAAAGTAAGGTTAAGGGGGGGTTGTTGGGTTACGGGTATAGGGTGGATACGTGGGTTTGAGTAGGGTGATTATGGCTCGGCACAACATTGAGGGCCGAAGGGCCTGTTCTGTGCTGTACTGTTCTATAAATTCTCTACTGAATAGTACTACACCCAATGCCTGTGTCTATGTATTTACATTGTGTATTTTATGTTTGCCCTATTATGTATTTTATTTTTGTGTACGGAATGATCTGTCTGAACTGTACGCAAAACAATGCTTTTCACTGTATCTCGGTACACGTGACAATAAACAAATCCAAAGATTCAGTCAACTGTCAGCTACAGTTTGGTATGTAGAAGTCTTAATTATTGGCATGAATTACAAATTGTTGTTGCTCGTGAGATTCTAGTTGGGTTTATGCAGAGACTGTCAAGTAGAATTAACACAATAGCCATCAGAGTTCTGGCAGTGTGTAGATGCAGGCAAAAACTGAAGAAACTAATGATTCAGAGCGTGTAGTTCTATCCTGACTAAATGTCCCATTTCCAATAGGTCTGTGATGAACCTCATCCACTTCTGGTGAAAGAGATGATTCAACATTGTGTTAATGCAAACATCGATGAGGCATATAAGGTAGGTCTTACATGATGATGCTATCGTTTGTGCATGTTTCTACTTAACCCTCAAATACAAATCTATTAATGTCGTCTCCTCGAGCTTTTATTTTTCACCAAAAAATTGAGAATGCTGGAAATACACAGCAAATGTGTAAATAAACCTCATAACTAATGTTTCAAGTGCAGATATTTCATGAGAACAGTTCTACCACCCTCTCCATTTTCACATTCTGCTATACACCACGATTATGCTGCAGTCAAGATATTCATAACATGCTCCTCAAAAATAAACCACTGCCTCCAACTCCTTTCCATTGCCAATCTTGAGAAACTCATAGACTTTTTTGACTGAAAGGTTGTGACAATCTATTCAACTACCTTATCCATTGTTGATTTGTATTCCATTTTATTCCTTCCACTCCGCATCGTGGCCTCATCTTCCTTTTCTCCATTCTTCAAAACTGCTGACAGGACACCCTCAAAATCCCTGTGAGCACTGTTCCCTCTAATTTTTCTTGCTGTTTGTGGCTGTTGGTTGCTGTGCCCAGTCCCTTTTATGATTACCACACTTGCATACATCTGAAAGGGAATATTACCTATGCGCAGCCTGTTTGCTCTTTGCGGGTAACATTGCAGATTGATGTACAGCCATACATCGGCCCAGTTTAGAGAGGACTTTGCATGTGAAGTGTTTGTGGTGCCCCCCTCTTGCATGCATGATTTCATTGCCCGCCTCTCCCTCTTCACTTCCCTGTTGAGAGACCATCTTAATTGTACTTCAATTGTTTTCAGCTGGTAGCTATTGATTTACATTTTTCCTCCTTTGGTCTGATTATTTGACAGTAACTTCATTTGAAGCCTACTTGTAACAATAAGCGATTATCATTTTCATTTAATCTACATTCCATTTTCAGGTTGTTGCTCACCTCTGGAAGCTGGGTTACTCGCCGGAAGACATCATTGGCAACATCTTCCGGGTCTGTAAAACTTTCCAAATGCAGGAGTACTTGAAGCTGGAGTTCATCAAGGTGAGAAGGGTTGGAGCACTAGAGCTTAGATTTCTCTATCAGCGCTTCTGTTTGACTTGATCAGCTTGGTTGTGTCTTTGCTTCTGGGCCAGATGTTGAGCGTTTCTTATTTGCAGCAGAACTTGGGCACATCGTCACAGTGATGTTCTGCTGTAGCACGGAAAGAATTCAGCATTGTCAGAGGCACACCCTGCAAAGAAGGGTGTAGTTTGTGTAGATGTCAAAGATTGCCCAATACTTAACTTATTCTGGTGCACTTCAGGGTAACTAATTTTGGAGGAAGTATTTTGTGACATTTCATAGATTATCATAGAATTTACAGTGCAGAAGGAGGGCATTCGGCCCATTGAGTCTGCACCGGCTCTTGGAAAGAGCACCCTACCCAAGGTCAACACCTCCACCCTATCCCCATAACCCAGTAACCCCATCCAACACTAAGGGCAATTTTGGACACTAAGAGCAATTTATCATGGCCAATCCACCTAACCTGCACATCTTTGGACTGTGGGAGGAAACCGGAGCACCCGGAGGAAACCCACGCACACACAGGGAGGATGTGCAGACTCCGCACAGACAGTGACCCAAGCCGGAATCGAACCTGGGACCCTGGAGCTGTGTAACAATTGCGCTATCCACAATGCTGCCGTGCTGCCCTTAACACAAACACAATTATAAATGGTTCCTGCAGGGGAAGATGTAAGAAGGAAACTAATTTCCCTTCGCTTGGACAGGAATCAAATAGTAAGCAGCACTGATAAAGTGTTGTAACCAAGGATTCCAGCTTGGCCTTCCAAACCTATTGTCAATCTCCTTACTGTGATTCACAAACTAGGGTCTAGCAGGAACTTTAATCCCCATTAAACTTGCCATGCTTTTAAATTTCATCACTTCCACTGGTGATTTATTCAATAATTCTATCCTTTACAAAAATAAAATTGACTAAATATATTTTGTTTTCATGCCTTCTGATTTTGAGAAGTAAAAGTTTGGCCCACTGTGTTTGTTATAATGCCAATCCTGCAAGCAGTGTTAACTACTCTAATTCAACTTCCCAAATCTATTTATACTGTTGCTTTACCAACGTCTTATCCAATTTTATTTTCAATTGTTATACTCCTTGCTTCAATAACTACGTGTGTTTTGGGGTGGCACAGTGGCCCACTGCTGCCTCACGCCGCCGAGGACCCGGGTCCGAACCTGGCCCCGGGTCACTGTCCGTGTGGAGTTTGTATATTCTCCATGCCTGCTTGGGTTTCACCCCCACAACCCAAAGATGTGCAGGGTAGGTGGATTGGCCATGCTAAATTGCCCCTTAATTGGAAAAATCATAATTGGGTACTTTAAATTTGTACAAAAAAACACTACAAGTGATTTTAAAACATTTCATTTGCTAATTGCTCACTTTAAGGAACATTTCTAATCTCCTCTTTTATTCTTCTACTGATTACCTTTATTGCCAATTGGAAATTCTCTTTTTCCCACCCCCCCAAATACATATGACACCTTTTTAAAGTTTTGTTTCCTTCTAACCTCGTTTAAAGAAATCCTAGTCGTACCTTGATATTTGTAACCCAAATTTTATTCACCACTGACTTCAGTATCTTTTGCATCTAGTTTGAATTGTCATCTTAATCTGGGTGAAAGTCCCTTTGCGTTCACTAAAATTGGCTACGGAATGTGCATTTTTAGTGACACAGCTGAAAATGGGTTTATCAGCTAAAATAAGTATTTTAAATCATGTTGAGTCTACACTTCATACATGTCTATAATTCTACGTATAACATTACTTTAAGTCTCTGAAAATGACTTTTTAAAAATAAATTTAGAGTACCCAATTCTTTTTTCCCCCCAGTTATGGGGCAATTTAGTGAGGTCAACCCACCTACCTTGCACATCTTTTTGGTGGTGGGGGCGAGACCCACACAGACACGGGGAGAATGTGCAAACTCCACAAGAACTGTGACCTTGGTGCCGTGAGGCAGCAGTGCTAACCACTGTGCTGTCCCCGGAAATGACTAAACAAACTACTTACCCGAGCTATTGACTGGTGTCGTTCATGTACATGTTAGATTCTCAGTACATTAAATATTCTTGGGGTTTTAAAAGCCTTTGAAGTGTACCTTTGTGGCAAAAAGAAACCAAGTTAATTGAATGGACTCAATTGATGGAAACACTTGTGCTTCTTTGTTTGATCTGGATATGGGGACCAGCTTACAGCACAATGTTTTTGAAACCAGTGTTAAATTTTGCGGAAACTAGATTTATGCTCAACCCAATCTGTGCATAAAATGGCACCATTTTCCTTTAATGCTGGATTGGTAATTTCAGGCAATTTGTGCTTTTAATGGCTGCATAGTGGTTTCATATTCTCAGTTCCTAGTGAGTCAGTTTATTGGGATCATTAGAAGTTAGGTGTCAAGTTGAGGTTGGGCTTTTCTACCCGAATGGTTGCACACTGACATTGATGAGAAGAATGGAACAGAAAATCTTGAATTGGTGTTAAAGGAATGGCCCCTGGGAAAATGAAAAGAAAACGAGAGGATGGAGGAAGGATTGAGTGACTGTTATTCCAACATGATTCTGCATTGCAGAAACCCGTCCTGAAATAATGAGTGTTTCCTCCTTTGCTCTGGTTCATTCCACAAGAGTAGTGAATATTGAGCTTCTAATAATTCTAATTCTTCATTACAAATTATGGTAAGATTGTAGGCCAGAATTACAGTGATAGGTTGCACCTAGTTTGTTAGTATAAATAAATAATGGCACACGGTTTGAGAAATGGCTAGGAAACCAGACAAATTGAGATTGGACTTTTAAAGACAAAAGATAACTTGTAAACTTTGAGCTGATAGTTTGTCAGTGATTTTAAAAAGTAAATTTGCCTTCCTTCTGGATCCCTGCAGGAGATTGGATACACGCATATGCGAATTGCAGAAGGGGTGAATTCCTTATTGCAAATGGCCGGACTGCTCGCTCGACTTTGTCAAAAGACCATGGCTCCACCAGCAAGTTGATACATGTGCCCTAATCTCCAGGGTTTTCAAAAGCTATACAGTATTTAAGTTTGTAACAGACTTGTATGTTAAGTATCTATATACACTGCCTTTAGATATCTCCTGTCAGACACGCATCCTGTACATATGGGATTCTGTGGGTTTGTAACTGTCTCTCAGCTTTTATCATTTTCTGGAGCTTGAGGAAAGTTCACATAATAAATGCAAAAGTTTAATTGTGCACCAAATTAATATGGCGTACATTTATGTGACCATTTTTATCAATGTGACAATACACATCTGCACTGAGTGCCTGCTTGGCTTAGTGAGAGTGCTTTTGGAGTTGGGTGAACACAGAGTTCAAGTGGTGAGTTATAAGAGGGCAAGTGTAATTAAACTTGTTTTCAGATTGAATTGAAAGCTAAATTAGTCCTTTAATTGGGTAATTAAAAGTTGCTCTATTAGTTGCATTCCTGAAACAGGAGTCAACTAAGTCACACTCAACTGTCGCTGTAGCTCCTTCATTGTACAACTGGTTTAATTCCGTTTCCAGAGCGTTGTGATTTGAGGCCTATATAAGGAGGCGCTAATCAGTGCCTGTTTGTCTGCATTGAGTGCCTGCTTGGCTGAGTGAGAGTGCTTTTGGAGTTAGGTGAACACAGGAATCAGGTGAAACTGGCCGAAGGTAAAACTGAAAAGACAGCGCGGAGCTCAGTCCGGGCAGGAGTGGAGCACAGCCAAGTTTCATAAACACCAAGGTTGGATTCCTGTCCTCATTGACTTTGCAATCGGCATCACAGTGAAACAGTCATGAGTATAAAAACTGTTTTTTTTTGGAGGAGGGGAATAACTGAGAAACAGCACTAGTGAGTGTACTCCAAGGGTCATTATAATAAAGTAAGATAAGTAAACAAAATAGGATAAGGGAGGCAAGTAAATAGTATTCTTACATAGCTTAAGTTTTGTTAAAAGGGAATAAATAAGGGGCTTAAGGGTAGGCATGGCAGGAGAGCTTGCACTTGTGATATGCTCTTCCTGTACAATGTGGCAAATCATGGAAGTTTCGGTTGTCTCTGATGACCATATGTCCAGGAAGTGTGTTCAATTGTCACTACTGGCTAACCGTATTTCGGAGCTGTGGCTGAGGGTGGATTCGCTGTGGAGCATCCACGATGCTGGGCAAGTTGTAGATAGCACATTCACTGAGTGAAGGTGAGTAGAGAGAGGCAGGTAGTGCAGGAATCCTCTGTGGCCATCGCCCTTTCTAATAGATATACCATTTTGGATACTGTTGGGGAAATGACTGGGTAGGGGAAAGCAGTGGCAGCAAATTTCATGGTACCATGGGTGGGTCTGCTGCACAAGAGGGGAGGAGGAACAACTTCAGGGTTATAGTGGTAGGGAATTCAATTGTTGGGGGAACAGGCAGACATTACTATGGCCGAAAAAGAGACTCCAGGATGGTACGTTGCCTCCCTGGTGCCAGGGTCAGGGATGTTACTGAACTGCTGCAGGGCATACTGAAGGGGGAGAGCAAACAGACAGGTATCGTGGTAAACATTGATACCAACCATATAGGCAGAAAAGGGGATGAAATCCTGAAAGCAGAATTTAGGGAGCTAGGAAGTAGGTTAAAAATTAGGACCCAGAAGGTAGTAATCTCTGGATTACTTCCGGAGCCACGTTATAGTGAGTATAGAAATAGGAGGTTGTTCAAGATGAATGCGTTACTGGAGAGAAAATGCATGTTGAATCGACAATAAGTAGAAGCATAGACGATAATAGAAATTACAAGGGTTATTTCAATACAATTCTTGTACTCCTACATTCCCCTAAGGGTCTCCTTCGCTGACCTGCACTTTTGCCGGGGTTATTAATGCAGCTAGGGCTCTCCTTGTAGAAAGAAAGCCCCTCCCTCTTAAAGGGAAGTTCATATTCCGGGACGATCATGGGAAATCGTATTGCCCTGATCCTGGGACCTCCATTGGGGTTATAACAGTGCAGTAGGGAGGACTTTAGATTTCTGGGACATTGGGACTGTTTTGAGGAACAGTGGGACCTGTTTACACCTAAACTGAAATGGTACCAGTGTCCTTGCAGGGAGGTTTGTAAGTGCTGTTGAGGAGGGTTTCAACTAACTTGGCATGGGCCTGGGATCCTGAGAGAAGGTTCAGCAGGGATAGATGCGCAGCCAAAAGTAGAGGAGATATCAAGTGAGTGAGGAAGGCAGAGAATGTATGGACCAGTTAAGTCACCAGGGCGTTTGGCAAGATTGGATGGTATTTTGATGCGAGGAATCAGATGAACAGGCAAATTAATTGAGAGCACAAATTAAAACATGGAGGTATGATGGCATTGCTGTTACTGAGACATAGTTGAGAGAGGAGCAGGATTGGCAGCTCAATATTCCAGGTTACAGAATCTTCAGGTGAGATGGGGAAGGAGATAAGAGGAGGAGGTGTCGCAATTAAAGCAGTAAGGAGGGATGATATCTTGGAAGGCTCTTCATCTGAGGCCAAATGGGTAGAACTTTGATTTGCGAAAAAACAAAAAGGAGCAATCACATTGGTGGGAGTGTTCTGTTGGCCCTCAAGCAGTCCAAGAGAAATAGCAGAGATATGCAGGCAAATTTCAGAGAAGTGTAAAAGTTAATAGGGCAGTGATAGTGGGGGATTTCAACTTCCCCTATATTAGCTGGGGTAGTGAAAGGTTTAGAGGGAACAGAGTTCTTAAAATGGATCCAGGAGAACTTTTTAAGTCAGTACTTGGAAGCACCTACAAGAAAGTGGCAGTTCTGGACTTAATTTTCAGTAATGAAACTGGGCAAGTGGTTGATGTATCAGTGGGAGAACATTTTGCTGACAGTGATTATAAGTCCATTAGATTCAATATTGTTATGGAAAAGGACATCGATGGGCCTGAGATCAAAGTTCTAAACTGGGGAAGGCAAATTTTAATAAGGTCAAATATGATTTGGCCAGAGTGGACTGGGAGCAGACCCTTTTAGGTATATCTGTGACAGAACAGCGGGATGCATTCAAGAAAGAAATAGGGAGAGTACAGAGCCAACCTGTTCCAATCAAGAAAAAGGGTGGGACCAACAAATCCAGTAAAGTCTGGATGTCGAGGGATTTACAGCATTTGATCAGGAGAAAAAGGGAGGCTTATGGCAGATAGAGGGCTCAAAACAGCAGAAACCCTAGAAATATATAGAATGGGCAAGAGGAAAGGAAATTAGGAGAGCAAAACGGGGACATAAAAGGATACTGACAGATAAAATAATTTATACAAGTACATTAAGGGTAAATGGGCAACTAGGGGAAAGTGCAGGGCCCATTACGACCACAGTGGTAATTTGTGTGTGGAACGGGAGGATTTAGGTAGGTTTAGATCATAGAATTTACAGTGCAGAAGGAGGCCATTCGGCCCATCGAGTCTGCACCGGCTCTTGGAAAGAGCACCCTACCCAAGGTTAACACCTCCACCCTATCCCCATAACCCAGTCACCCCACCCAACACTAAGGGCAATTTTGGACACTAAGGGCAATTTATCATGGCCAATCCACCTAACCTGCACACCTTTGGACTGTCGGAGGAAACCGGAGCACCCGGAGGAAACCACCGCACACACAGGGAGGACGCGCAGACTCCGCACAGACAGTGACCCAAGCCGGAATCGAACCTGGGACCCTGGAGCTGCGAAGCATTTATGCTATCCAAAGCTGAATAAAATGTGATCCTTTATCATGAGAGGAATTGAAAATGATGTTTTTTTCAGTTATACAGGGCATTGGTGAGGCCACATCGTGAATAGTGTGCGCGGTTTCTGTCTCCTTATTTCAGGAAGGAAGGTGGGAGATTGAACGTTCTTGCTATGGAGGGAGGGCAGCGAAGGTTTACCAGGCTGATTCCTGGGCTGGCGGGACTGTCGTATGAGGAGAGACTAAATCAGTCAGGATTCTCTTCATTGGAGTTTAGAAGAGTGAGAAGGGATCTCTTAGAAATGAAATGAAAATCGCTTATTGTCACGAGTTGCCACATTCTGGTGCCTGTTCGGGGAGGCTGGTACGGGAATCGAACCATGCTGCTTTAAAAGCCAATGATTTAGCCCAGTGTGCTAAACCAGTGCCTGTTTTCTTACAGGATTAGACAGGGTAGATTCAGAAAGAACGTTCAGGATGGTGCGACAGGGGTTCCAGAACTAGGGGTCATAGTTTGAGGATATGGGGTGAACCTTTCAGGACTGGGGTGAGGAAAAATGTCTTCACCCAGCGAGTGGTGAATCTGTGGGTTTGCTACCACAGAAAGTAGTTCTAAATCAATGCTTTGTCAGTGGTCACTCGTTAGAGGGACAGTGTGGGTATAGAAATCACGGAAAAGGACTGCACTAAAATTTGAAAGATTAACATAGAGATGATGTTCTGAGTGGTCTGGCAGGCTTAAAAGTAGACAAATATCCAGGGTCAGATGAAATGTATGCCAGGCTGCTGAGTGAGGCATGGGAGGAAATTGTGTGAACTGATGCACTTGGGCATGACAAGCAAGGCAAGGGAATACATGATGAATGGCAGGATCCTGGAAAGCACCGAGGATCAGAGGGACCTTGGTGTGCATGTACTTTTTGTTTTTGTTTTTAATAAATTTAGATTACCCAATTATTTTTTCCAATTAAGGGGCAATTTACCGTGACCATTCCACCTACTCTGCACATTTTTGGGTTGTGGGGGCGAAACCCACGCAGACACGGGGATACTGTGCAAACTCCACATGGACAGTGACCCAGAGCCGGGATCGAACCTGGGACCTCAGCGCTGTGAGGGAGCTGTGCTAACCACTAGGCCACCGTGCTGCCCTGGTGTGCATGTACACCTGTCTCTTCAGGTAACAAGGCAGGTAGATACAGTGGTTAAGAAGGCACATGGTATACTTGCCTTTATTAGCCGAGGTATAGAATTTAACAGCAGGGAGTTCGTGCTGGAACTGTATAAAATGTTGGTTAGTCCACAGCTAGAGTACTGTGCAGTTCTGGAATCCACATTATAGGAAGGATGTGATAGCACTGGAAAGGGTGCAGAGGAGATTTACCAGGATGTTGCCTGAGCTGGAGAGTGTTAGTTGTTAAGAGAGATTGGATAGACATGGATTGTTTTCCTTGGAGCAGAGACGACTGAGGGGGAGACTTGATTAAGATGTATACAATTATGAGGGGCAGAGTAGACAGCAACAAACCTCTTCCCCGTGGTGGATGGGGCCAATGACCAGAGGGCAAAGATTTAAGGTAAGCGGTTGGAGATTTAGAGGGGATGTGAGGAAAGTTCCTTTTTACCCAGAGGGCGGTGGGAGTTTTGAACTCACTGCCTGAAAGGGTGGTGGAGGCAGAGACCCTCATAACATTTAATAAGTATTTAGATGTGCAGTTGCGATCCCAGGGCATACAAGCATATGGGCCAGGTGCTGGAAAATGGGATTAGAATGATTAAGCAGTTGTTTTTGTCCGGTACAGGCACGATGTGCTGAAGGGCCTTTTCTGTGCTGTATGATTCGCATAACCGTAGAGTCAAAAGCATAGAAACTAGAATTTCCAAGTCCTTTTCAGCAAGAAATCTTTCTTTTAAATAAATTTTGAGTACCCAATTCATTTTTTCCAATTTAGGGTAGCCAATTCACCTACCCTGCACATCTTTGGGTTTTGGGGGCGAAGCCCACGCAAACACGGGGAGAATGTGTAAACTCCACACGGACAGTGACCCAGAGCCGGGATCGAACCTGGGACCTCGGTGCCATGAAGCAGCAGTGCTATCCACCATGCTGTCCACTTGAAATCTTAATTTACCTGTTTTCTTTGGATGTGTTTTAATATTCTGCTCTCATCTCAATTCTGCCGTGTAGTCTGTGCAAGTTTCTCAGTAGCATCGTAAGATGCCGACTCCTTGGCTAATAAGATCCAGTACAGGTCTGTGGTGTTCATCCTTCCTTCAGTTATTTGTGAAATAAATTAATCTCTGTTTAGGTGAAGCGGCAGTGAATCCACTTCAGGAGATCGTCACAAATCACTGCTTTCTGTTTTTGTCATTGGTCCCAATTACAACACAAAAATAGCCCCATGTGTGCGATAGCATCCCACGAGGCCACTTAAATCCTAGTTAATGTGCATGCTAGACTGCATTTCTATACTGCCGTGACTGTCTCCATGGAAATAAGCTCACCTGCTGAAGCCAAAAGATTTTTTGTTGTAACTAGTGAATATGAAGATGTTGACATTTCTCAACATTTCAATAATATAAATATTGCCTTTGCTCAGGGGATTTACAGGTGAGCTGTTTTTCATTTTTGTGCCTGTTGACCTGATCAATTTTGGAGAAAAACATATTCCATGCTGGGAGGAATGTCAGAAATTCAGTTATGAATGCGATTAATTTATTTGAAACTCAACCACAACATGCACACGTTCTGATGTCCTTGCTCTGTTTTCTTTTCACAGTCCCTGCCCCACAAGAGAGAATATCCACCAATAGTGGTCAGCACTGCTGCCTCACAGCACCAGGAACACTGGTTCGATTCTGGCCTTGAGTGACTGTCTATTTGGATTTTGCACATTCTCCCTGTAACTGCGTGGGTTTCCACCCACAGTCCAAAGATGATGAAGTTAGGTGGATTGGCCATGCTAAATTCCACCTGCGTCCAAAATGTGCTGGTTAACTGGGGTTACGGGGATAGAGCAAATGTGAGAGCCCAGGTAAGGTGCTCGTTCAGAGGGTTGGTGCAGACTCAATGGGCCGAATGGCCTCCCGCATTGTAGGGATTCTATGGAAATTAGGTGGGAAATGTAAGAAAATCTAGAATTTTTCCCAACCCAAGGGTTTGAGAGCTGCAATGGTAAGACACCTTGTGGACTGACGTTTGAAATGGAATTGCAGCAATGAGAAATCAGGAATTGTCTGATCTAGTTACCTGAAATGAAAAGGAGCAGACTAGAATAGTGGTTCGTGGGAAGGTAATGTTCGTGCGGGAGTATCCTCTGTAGCTTGAGGTAATTAGCAGTGGTGGAAAGCTTGCTTCAACGGAAATGCTCAACCTTATTGCTCATTCCAGTGACGATGGTGGGAGTGGTTGAATGACCCAGCCCTGTGACATTGATTGCATGCCATTGACTGATAGCTTAACCCATGGCAGAAACTACAGGAGTGACTGTATAAGAAACAGTCTGTGACTGACGGGTTGCTCTCATGATGGGAATGAGCAAAAACAAACTTCAGTGTGCGCATGCCAGCAACGTTAAGTTTCATAAAATGCTTTCGAAACCCATGGGAAGGTGTACATCGAATACAAGTATTCTTTCCTCCCAACCCCTGACTTTCCTGCTGGGGTGGCACAGTGGTTAGTGCTGCTGCCTCACAGTGCCAGGGACCCAGATACGATTCCGATCTTGGGTTACTCTGTGGAGTTTGCACAGTCTCCCTGTGTTCGCATGGGTTTCCTCCGGGTGCTCCGGTTTCCTCCCACAGTCCAAAGATGTGCCTGTTAGGTGGATTGGCAATGCTAAATTGCCCCCAAGTCCAACGGTTGGGTGGGGTTACAGGGATAGGGCAGGAGATTGGGCCGCGGCAGGGTGCTCTTTCGAAGAGTCAGTGCAAACCTGCACTGCAGGGACTCCATGTTTAAAATTTCCTGTCACAATTTGTTGTCTCTCTTCATTTACCTATGGAAGAGCCCTTCCAAATTCCCCCTCCTTCATCCTCTTGCTCTACGAATGTTGCCCTACCCTCATTACACCCTCTTCTACACCATGTTTTCCCCAACTTCAAAACTATGGATCTCAGTCTTCCCCCCCTAAAAACTTTGCATCATCTAACTGCTACTTTGTACTACTGCTGTCCAAGGTTGCACTGTGGGCCCTCAACTCACTGATGCTTTTTAAAAAATAATCATCTGGATGGGTTCAGGGTAATTGCTGAAATCAGATGGACACACTGATAAACCGCTCCATTTTGCCAAAACTGTTCTTTTCGCTCCAGAATGTTGTCATTTGGTAGGCCCCCGGTGTATAAGTGTTTTTAGAACAAACATGCTCTGCCCTGGAATGAATATGTGGCATTTCAACAGGTACACGTCTGACTCTTTCAGGGTTAGGCCCATTTATTACTGATTACAGAATTTTAATTGGGCCTTTTATTGAAATGTTTGCAAAAGAACTGCACATAATAGAATGATTTAACTGTTGGACTTTCTACAGACCTAATTCCTAAATTACAAATCTTGTAGAAATTTTTTTTGCATTAAAATGAATAGCATTTTTAATACCACTGAAGTAAAATGAAAACAAGGCCCTGTACAGAGATTTTCCTTCCCTTTTAAGGAAGTGACAAAACCACTTAAAACTAGAGCCTCCTTAGGGAATGTTCCCATTAGCAAGGCGGCATTCACAACTTGGATTTTCACTCTTTTTTTCCCCAAAGGCCTGATCAATTCCATTCTACAAAGTTTTCTTCAACATTAATTTGTATGGTGGCATTTCTTATTATATTCATATCCAGTGCCAATTGCAACCTCTTTATCCTTGGCTGGGCCCCGCAATTTATTAGAACAATACAGAAGCATCTGGAATGGCTAACTTATTGCATGAGATAATAGCACTGAAGGATTGATTTTCCAACGCTTTCCCTGGGAGGAAAGTTAAGGAAAATGGGGCTCTGAGCTTTTTGCACTGATATTTATGGCTCCTATTCCTGAAACACTGATGAGTGAAATAAGGAATTCAGGAGAATTTAGAACGGTGGGAATGTGGAACCTTCTACCCTATCATGTGGTTGAGGTGAATAGCTTAGCCACGTTTGAAGAGAAGCTAGCTATGTGTTTGAAGAAATTAATAAAAAGATAAGTACGGGTGGAGGCCTCGATGGAGCATAAACATGGTCAGTGTCCAGTTGAATCGAAAGGTCGCTTTCTTATTTTAAATTCTATGTGATGTTCAATTGCTCGGGCCTTTTTTTGTGAGAGGGAGCAGAGCACATCCTCCTGTAGGTATGTCTAATGAAGGTATTCAAATAAGGTAGGTGGAGATGCTCGCAACCTCCCAGTTCATTTCCTGGTCTGAATATGACCCAAAATCAAGAGCTGTGGGACAGACATAATTCTGCCAATTGCAGGGTCCCTGAAGCAGGCCAAGGTCAATTTAAGAAGCTTGTACGTTGACATCTACCTGGAATTTCTGGCTTCTGATTTCCTTTGACAGTCATGAAATGCTCATCTCTAAGACCCTACACTCACTGTCCTAATGCCTGTAACAGAGTGGCTCCAAGTGACTTAAATATCCTGGACTAAGAGCAGCGCACTTGGGGACGTAGCTTCTGTCCACAAGCAGTTTTGGTGTCTGGATATATGGAAAATATGACGGCTATCGATATAAAATAAATTACAGCCTAATCAACAAGGGTTGCAGAGTTATATTGAGGCTTAAGAAAAATAACTTTTCCCCTTAGATTTTTTTTTTGTTAAACCGTTAAAAATACCATTGAAGAGTGGCTAGTTCACTGATTGTTAGTCTTTGTCTTTTTAGTTTGGTTCTCCACCTCCTCAACTCTAATTATAACCCACACTATTTCTTGGTCAAGTGAGCAAATGGACAGTTGAAATGGGCTTCAGGAACACGAGAGATGAGGAATCAGCCCCATACTAGGGGTGGAAATCGGAAATCGTTTTCTTGTTACATTGAATGAAACTCACGATTGAATAAGTCCCCAACCTACATCCTCACACTTTTTTAGTATGGTACATTGGAATTGTGTGTTGTCAAGGGGGATCACCCTTGATGTAGATTCCAATTTTGTGGACATATTTTTGTATTTGGCAATGTAATTTGAAGGGCTGTTGCCGTGAGGTATCACACAGCTTCAAACGGTTCCGGCTGATCATAGTCAAAGATGCTGAAACGGGTTTTATGGTATTGCACCTAGGAATTGGCCCAATATCTCCCCCAAAGAATTCCCAAAAAAAAATGGGGGGGGGGGGGGGGGGGGGGGGGGGGGAGGGAGAAGTGTATAGAAGCCACATTAATGTGCAGCATTTTGAACAGATTCAATTCAGCTCCATCGAACCCTCGTTCTACATCATTAATTAGTGTAGAATTTCCATAGTACAGCTGAGACCTGATTAACATACAGCAAGCCAATTTCTCCTTGGATCGCTACTTTTGTATAGTGGAAGAGTGTAGCGATGGTACTTTTTGGATTTTGTTTGCTCAAGGTATATATTTATCAAATTGCAACTCCAATACATCAGCATTCAGCCAGATAAGAGAACAGTAAAGCTGTAACTGTACCTAGAATGCTCAATTACCCATGTTTACAATGGGTGCACCCATGAGTCAATTATTTTTCCAAGTATGTAATATGTATCAAGATAATTCCATTGGCTCCTTGCAAAACAATGCTGGGGCTAGGAAAGATGCTGCTAACCGAGATGTCCTGATAGACTCTACTCCAATTATGTTACTTACATTAAGCTAAAGCCTACCGGTATTGTTTTCCATAGAATTGCTCCAGTGTTGGGCAACACAACGGCGAATGGTTAGCACTACTGCCTCACAGCACCAAGGACCTGGGTTCGATCCTGGTCCCGGGTCACTGCCCGTGTGAGTTTGCATTCTCCCCATGTGGGTGTGTGTGTCTCACTCCCACAACCCAAAAAGATGTACAGGGTAGGTGAATTGGCCATGCTAAAATTGCCCTTTAATTGGAAAAAAAAAATTGGGTATTCTAAATTTTTTTTAAAAATCGCTACAGTGCAGAATAAGGCCATTCAGCCCATTGAGTCTGCACCAACCCTCCGAAGGAGCACTCTACCTAGGCCCATTCCCTCACCCTATCCCTGTAACCCCAAACATTGATCATGGCCAATCCACCTAACCTGCACATCTTTGGAATTTTGGGAATCAAGAATAACTTAATTCTTGTTAATTGATGCTGACTTGTTAAAATAATAGATGCACCTATATTCTGATTTACATAACTGCTATTTATACAGCACTTTTGATGTAATAATATGTCCCTAGCCACTTCACAGGTTTGAAGCAAAATTAAACCCTGAGTAACGGAAGGCAATATTAGGGAAGATGGCCAAAGGCTTTGTCAAAGCAATAGATTTATGGAGCATGGTTTATCGTGTGAATCCCAGAGCTGGGGCACCAGAAGATGGTGTCTGTGGGGCTGGAGGTAATCAGAATTGGGGAAAGGAGAGGCCATGGAGAGATTTGAAAATAAAGATGAGAATTTTAAAATCGGGGTTCTATTTGACCTGTTTTGGTGAGAGAACATGGTGTGAGTTAGGACAAGGTTTTGGATGAATTTCTGTTTGGGGAGTGTGGAATATGGGAGGCTACCCAGGAGTTTTATTAGAGTAGTTAAGTCTAGATGTAAAAATGACTTAAATGAGGGTTTCAGATGCAAGGTTGAGGCAATAATAATCGGGTGATGTTGTAGAAATAGAAGTAATGATGCCACATGTGGTTAAAGGCTCATCTTGGGGTCAAATATGACAATGTTGTGGACAGTCTAGTTTAGACTCTCAGTTGTTGGGGGAGGGATGGTAGGTAATGGAGTTTGGAATGTGAACTAAAGATGATGACTTCAGTTTTGCCAATATTTCGTTGGAGGAAATTTGCACTCATCCAGTACTGGATGTCAGACTGGAGTCAAGGGAGGTGGCAATGAGGTTGAACTGAGTGCCATCAGTCTATATGGGCAGCACGGTAGCATGGTGGTTAGCATAAATGCTTCACAGCTCCAGGGTCCCAGGTTCGATTCCCGGCTGGGTCACTGTCTGTGCGGAGTCTGCACGTCCTCCCCGTGTGTGCGTGGGTTTCCTCCGGGTGCTCCGGTTTCCTCCCACAGTCCAAAGATGTGCGGGTTAGGTGGATTGGCCATGCTAAATTGCCCGTAGTGTCCTAAAAAGTAAGGTTAAGGGGGGGGGGGGGGTTGTTGGGTTACGGGTATAGGGTGGATATGTGGGTTTGAGTAGGGTGATCATGGCTCGGCACAACATCGAGGGCCGAAGGGCCTGTTCTGTGCTGTACTGTTCTATGTTCTATATCAGGGCCGTCTCGACGAGAAATAGGAAGATATCAAGATGAGATCCTTGGAAGACACCTAAGTTAATGACGTGGGAGCAGGGCGGCACGTTAGCACAGTGGTTAGCACTGTTGCTTCACAGCTTTGATTCCCGGCTTGAGTCCCTGCGTGCTGTCTGCACGTTCTCGTCGTGTCTGCGTAGGTTTCCTCCCACAAGTACTTAAACGTACTGTAGGTGAATTCTCAAACAGGTACCGGAATGTGACGCCGAGGGACTTTTCACAGTAACTTCATTGCAGTGTTAATGTAAGCCTACTTGTGACAATAATAAAGATTATTATTGTTATTAATAGCTAATCCAACAACACTTGGGCACAAATGGAACCAGGTGAATGCAGTCCCACACCCTACTGGATGAAGTGGACAGGTGTTGGAGGAGGATAGTGTGGCCAGGCAGGTCGAGAAGGATGAGGGAGTATAGTTTGTCTTTGTTAGTCACATGGTATATCATCTGTGACTTGTGCCAAGAGCTGTTTCAGTACTGTGGCAGGGACAGAAACCTGATGGAATGTGTTCAAATACCGAGATCTGGGAAAGTTGGATGCAAATTTGAGAGATTAGCGATGGGGTGATAGATTGCAGGGACAGTGGGATCATGATTTGTTTTACTCAGAAGAGTGATTATGGCAGGTTTAAAAGAGAGAGGGACAGCACTAGATGAGAGAACAATTAATAGTATTGATTAATGGGGCCTGGAGGCAAAGTTGGGTAACCAGTAGTTTAGCAGGAATAGGGGTTAGCTCAGTTGGCTGGATGGCTAGTTCGTGATACAGAGCGAGGTCAATAGCACGGCTTCAATTCCCGTACCGACTGAGGTTATCCATGAAGGCCCCTCCTTCTCAACCTTGCCCCTCGCCTGAGGTGTGGTGATCCTCGGGTTAAATCACCATCCGTCAGCTCTCTCAAAGGGGAGAGCAACCTATAGTCCCCTGGCGACTTTCATTTTCAGTCGGAACAGATCGAAGCGAATAGGATTGGATAGAATCTTGGAGAGGGGGGTGAGGAGAGATGGCCCAGTGGGAAGGAGGAAAGCGGCACAGACGATTGAGTGGTCACACTCTTAGGGCGGGTTCCCCCCCTGGGTGTGGTGTGTCTTCCAGAGGTGGTGGGGGCCGCTGGCAGGATCTGGCCCTGCCAATGTCTACCGCATTTTGCGAGTCTTGTCAGCCCCGACCCCAGGAAACCTGCCCCGGGGAGGATGGGTGGGACCTTTGCCAGGGCCAGAAGATCCCGCTGACAGGAACGGGCCAGGAAATCCCAGCCTTAGTGACAGCTCCTCGCTCATTGTTGGAGGGCAGGAGTTTGCACTTGAGAAATCAAAAGCAAGAGATTATCTTTACAGTCCAGGATCTTGCAATGTAAGATAGTTTTGGCAGACGTGAGCAGGACCTGATGGTGCTTTATGGGGTCCAACCCAACCTAAATCTGTCTACCATGTCCTTTCAAGTCTGCCTCCCTTGGAGTAAAGGAAGCAGAGATATGACCATACTGGTGGGATGGGCAGGGTGATAAGATAATGGGCTTATTGGGGGTGAGGACATCATAGGTGGAGGTGAGAATACTGTTGAGCAAAGCAGTAACTGTAGATATGTGAATAGAGGGCCAAAGGCTAGCTGTGATTCTCAGTGAGTTGGAAGTGCTTTTCTTGGGGTAGATACGAGAGGGGGGGGGGGGGAGGATAGGAAGCGTTGAAAGGGGATGTGTGATGCACAGAGGCGATTTTATTGTGATTGATGGATGGGAGAGGTGAGCCCACACAAGTGCAGCACGGTAGCACGTGGGCAGCACGGTAGCATGGTGGTTAGCATAAATGCTTCACAGCTCCAGGGTCCCAGGTTCGGTTCCCGGCTGGGTCACTGTCTGCGGAGTCTGCACGTCCTCCCCGTGTGTGTGTGGGTTTCCTCCGGGTGCTCCGGTTTCCTCCCAGTCCAAAGATGTGCGGGTTAGGTGGATTGGCCATGCTAAATTGCCCGTAGTGTCCTTAAAAAGTAAGGTTAAGGGGAGGGTTGTTGGGTTATGGGTGGATACGTGGGGTTGAGTAGGGTGATCATTGTTCGGCACAACATCGAGGGCCGAAGGGCCTGTTCTGTGCTGTACTGTTCTATGTTCTATAAGTCAGGAACTTCAACGTGGTGGATGTGATGTGAGTTGGGGAGTTTACATGTAGCTATTGAGAGGGAGGTGAACTCAGAAAAGATAGCGTGGTAAGTTGAGATTTGGGCTGGGTCGGTGGGAGAGAGAATGGAATTGCCAAAGGGGGAAATTGCTTAGTGCAATGGTTGAGGGAAGAAAGCTGTGACGAATGTTCAGTGAGAACATTTTTAGGATTTTTATAGATAATGAGGGATGAAACAAGGTGACACCCTCAGGAGAAAGTGCCAGAGGAGTAGTCAGCCAAGCTAGGGATTGATTTGGTAATGTCAGCCATACTGCCATTGCACTGGCTTTAGCTGGGAGAATGTATAGCCAGGTGCCGACACTTCATTCACTAGGACGGTGATAACAGTATCAAAAGACAGTACAACTCCAAGAGATGAGCGATTGTTTGAATTGCTATAGTTCAATTGTTTATCTCATTCTGATCTGTAGTAGTCAGTTATGCAACCATTTCTATTCTGCACCCTCTCACTGCAACACAGGCCCAGTGGCATGTATCACTCTCAGAGGGCAATGACATCCTGCTGGACCATGTCCTTGCCCAACTGTGGCTCTCATCAGTTCGTTGTTTACAACCTGGCCAGAAATATCTCTGTTTCAATCCCTGGCAATAGTACATAATGAACATAATTTATTGCACAGCTTGATTAAAACTGGAAGCCCTGCATTATCCCTTGGTAAATAAAACAATCTTAAGACCAGAGATCAAAACCATTCTTACTAACTGTCTGCTTGAGTGAAAAGCAACATCTTACTTGCATTTGGGAGCTGGTAATAATTCACTTGTAACCTGCTCCACTGGTGCAACAATACCGAAAACCATCAGGTCATCCAAACAAGAAATGTTTTTAATCATTTAATATATAGATTATAACATTTTCATCAATAGTACAAATATGAACACAATAGCTTGTTATAAATTTGTGCAGAAATTTCCATTGTTCCATAAAATAGTTTCCAATCTCTTTGGAATTACATATATCATCACTCTTGGATAAAATTGTGCTGTTTGTTACAGGATTTCCATGTCCATCACTGATGCATAGGCAGACAAAGCACAGTTTAAGACCGTATCAACAGAGCCCTGATTCTCTTCAGTAACTTTGGAGAGTCTGAGATAATGGCTCTAAACTGTCTTAGATTGTACATGAACATTTTAAATTCAGTAATCGATACAATAACTTAAGAAAACACTGATTGATGAGGCTGAGAAATGAAAGTAGAAATATTGGCGTATTCAGAGTTTGTGGATTGAAACGAAAACAGTCTTGCATAGTTGCCATGTCGGAAGCATAATGGTGCCAGACTTCTATCAGATCACATCAGCAGACACAGGACTGGAACAGTATTACTGTGGATCATGGTGGATGGTCATTTTTTGAAATCTCCCAACTCGGATGAAATGTTTAAGCAGTAATGCTAACATGTTTGATTGGGTAAGCGCACCATTAGTTAGCGATTCTTGTGCAGCAATAAATTAATGGAGACCTTGGTCGCTAATGTTTGTAACTTCTGCAACTTTAAGTATCCTTAGCAGAACTTAGAAACACAATAAAGCTTCGCATTGGGAGAAAGGAAGGAATTCTTCAGGGGCTTTTAGACAGTTTCTCTTCGACAGCCCATTTGAGTTTATCTTAGAATAGTTAACTTCACGGTCTGCGAGAGGCTTAAATGTAAGTTTTCTTCCAGCTGTCCGTATACTAAAGGAAGTAATATGAATAAGTGTTTATCAGTGAATGAATATTTACATAAAGAGAAACTTTTATGATAAGTCACTTTAATCGTTTCTAAACACTAACTTGCTCATGAACATGAAAAACATTGCATAATCCCCTACATCGCCTCAGCCCTTCCCCATTGCCACATCCTTGTCCAGCACTAAACCTACTGAAATTGTTTTCTGGGCTGGAACTCCTTGCAAATTTCCCCCCAAGCTGCTCCAACATTAGCAGCTGATGCCTTCAGCTGCCTAAGTTTTAGCTTCTGGGACCCTGATTCTAAATCTCTTTTAGATGCTCCTTCAAACTCTCCATGGGTTTCAGTACACTTAGCAGAAGGCAACTGAATATCCCTCGGGATGTCACAGCTATCTTAACACTGCGTTGTGCTGTGTTTTCAGGTGGTGGGGTAATGTAAGGAGCCCCAAGATGCTGGTATAAGGAAGGTTGGTGGAGTTTTAGGAAATTCATGTTCAACATTCATGTGGTTTCATGTTCAGCATTCCTATTACATCCAACCCATTGTCAGACTCACTGCGGAAGTAATATTCCATTCAGTGGGACAGGCTGAGCCAATGTACTTGGTCAAATCCCCAAGTGATTTTATTACCTTTACAGAGACGGACAAGGCACAGTATTGACATAATCTGGATCGTCGTCATCATCATCATAGTTATTCTCAACTCTCTTTTCTGAGGATTAAAAGCAAACATAATAATAGTGAGTCTCTCTCAATTTTGTACAATTTCTTGCTCCTGCAATGCTGGTTCCAATAAGAACAAGGATAAAGTATTGGTGTTCATTTAAGAAGATCTCGTGATGCCATGGAGAATGCCCCAGTTCATGGCAACTGACAGTTAACTGCCAAGCATTGTTTGAAATTTAAACCAGGCAGATTGATTCTGATTGGTCAAGGCATTGCTTTGAGGAATGAACCAGGGAATGGCTGTCAGTTATTTTGTTTAGCTGAAACAACCTGTTGCGTTCTGTCTGCGAAGAACAGGGACTTGTGCATTAATATATGCAGCTTACAGTACAGGCAAATATGTCACTCTGCGAGCCTGACAGACAATCTTCAATTAGTTGTCAATTATGCTGACACTTTCCAACAGATCAGCAAATACATTTATTGATTTCCCTTGCACTGTATTCTTGCAAATGTTCAATGGGTGCATGACAAAAAGATTCATGAAAAACTCTTCTTCAGCAATACTACCAAAGATTTCAGTTTTACCTCATTTGCATGTATTACTCCATTTTATGCCTCAATGAGATCATCTTGACCTTCTGTCCAGGCTATCGGGATTGTGGGTTTTGGAATGTTTTTTCAAATCTAATCCACTTTCCCACTGGGATCATTCTTTTAGCTTGCCTTTACATCTTTCCTAGTGTCCTTTTTGAAGTATGCAGACGAAATCTACATTTTTGGGGGATTTTTATTTTGACTTTTGTAATTTCGTACCTATGGGAGGAGCACTTGTTTGGCTGGAAATGTAACATTTAAGGTACAGAATACCATCTAACTGCCTCAGGGCTGGGGTGTGAACATGGCCAGCGAACAGTAATTGGTCAGGAGCAGACAGAGAGGAACATTGGCTTCAAACAGCTGAAGTGCTGCCATTAGTTCTATGCTACTTGGGGAGCAAAATTTTAAGGTTTCGCCAGAATTTGGGGATCTGATCTCAGATCATAACAACTGCAAGATCCGCCATTGTTAGAGGGCTTCAAAATAGCCTCTGAGCACATGTATCCCAATGCTTTGCTGTCAAAAAACGCACCATTACTAACAAGTTTCTTTCAGCGTCCATCAGTATGGGTGGCATGGTGGCACAACAGTTGGCACTGTTGTCTCACAGTGCCTGGGACCCAGGTTCAATTGGGTGACTCTAGAGTTTGTACGTTCTCCCCGTGTCTGCGTGGGTTTCCTCTGGGTGCTCCGGTTTGCTCCAACAGTCCAAAGATGTGCAGGTTAGGTAGGGTTATGGGGGTAGGGCGGGGCAGTGGGCATAGGTAGGGTGCTCTTTCAGAGGGTTGGTACAGACTCAACGGGCCGAATGGCCTCCTTCTGCACTGTAGGGATTCCATGGTTCTATCCACTTTCTTGTGAAGTTCCCCATCGTGATCTCTCAGTTAATCCTCACTGCAGTGTTGTTGAGCTGTTTTGGGTAGACTCTCTGACCTCATCCCTGCCCTTTCACTCAGTGTCTTTCCATCACTTGACAGCTTGAACATCTTTTGCCAGAGGTGGAAATTAAACGTATTTTCATAATCCCCGATATGTCTACAAGAGTTGAATGAGGCTTGCTCGAGCTATCCTTGAGCCACGGATGGACCTCTAACTGTCGCCGTTGATCCCATTCTTATAGATATAAATCTTAGGATTTTTGATCACTTTGGTGTCACTTCATTCAGTAGAATGATTAACTCACCCTCTGGTTTCTCCTGATGATTCCACTTTCCGGCATATTCGCAGTTCTCATAACTTCCACCTGACCCCACTGCAATCAGATAAAGCACAGTTAGCAGCAACTCTCCAAGTGTTTTATAATATTGAAAATGCAGAGGGATCCCGTTACTGATCCTACCTGATGTACGAGTTGGTGTTTCATTGATCTCCACGTTTTCATATGAATTTGAATCATCGTCTTCAAGCAAAAACAAAACACGGTCACATTACAAAACCAGAGAAATATTCCGCAGCCGCCCTGGGTTCCAGCCCCCAAATCAGAGATGTGCAGGACTCATGGAATTTACAGTACAGAAGGAGGCCTTTCGGCCCATCAAGTCTGCACCAGCCTTGGAAAGAGCACCCTACTTAACTCCACACCTCCACCCTATCCCCGTAATCCCACCGAACATTTTGGACACTAAGGGGGAATTTAGCATAGCCAATCCACCTGACCTGCACATCTTTGGACTGTGGGGGTAACAGGAGCACCCGGAAGAAACCCACGCAGACATGGGGAGGAAATGCAAACTCCGCACATACTATCAAGGGTACAGGCAGAGGAACACCATTGCCATTTGGGTCACTGGGGTCTGGATACCAATCTTGGAATCACAGACCTGCGTTCCACAGCTTCTTGGCTACGCTGTATGATGAGTAGGACATCAGTCTGAGCCCACACAGAGGAGCTGATTCACATTCTGCGATAGGCATTGGGGAAAGAGCAGGGGAAAATTAAACTAATCAGATAGTTCTGTCAAAGATCTCGCACCGGCACAATGGGCCATCTAGCAGCCCACCCTACTTTATGATTCTAAAAAGCCATGAAGTCTGGAGGCGAAAGCTTACATAATTAAACAACATTTCATTTAAAGTAACAAAGATGTGCAGGTTAGGTGGATTTGCCACGCTAAATTGCCCCTTCGTGTCCAACTAAGATGTGTAGGTTAGGTGGTTACTGGATAGAGTGGGGGAGTGGGCATAGCTAGGGTGCTCTTTCAGAGGGTTGGTGCAGACAAGATGGGCTGAATGGCCTCCTGCATTGTAGAGGTTCTATGGATTGTGAAATTTTTTTAAGTTTGCATTTATTCCATCTTCTAATGCCATAGAATCATAGAATCCTTAACAGTGCAGAAGGAGGCCATTTGCCCATCGGGTCTGCACTGCCCCTCTGAAAGAACACCCTACTTAGCCCCACTCCCCCATCTTATTCCTGTAACCCAGTAACCCCACCTCACTTTCTTTGGACACTAAGGGGCATCTTAGTATGGCAAATTCACCTAACCTGCACATCTTTGGACTGTCGGAGTAAATCAGAGCATCCGTCTAAAAAGTGTCCCTCTGAAATAATTAGTGTTTAAACATTATTCAGGTGAGTTGGATTTCTAAGCCAACAGAAATCAGCACCCTGTTCAGTCAGGTCCTCGTGTCCAACAGAGTTGCCAGTCTTAGCTGTTGCCTGCCTGATTCTAATCTGTGTGCTTAGACCGCCATCTGATGGCCAGAAGCAGCAATTGATCAGACAGGGAATTGACATTCAGCAGACAGAGCAGGTATAGCAGACACAGAACAGTTATAAACAGAATAGGGGAATTGCTGTTAGGGTCATGGTGGTCTGTTATTTTTCAATCAGTAACTTTTATGGAAATTTCCTACTTTAAGCTTATATGGATGCTTTAAATTGTTCTGTAGAAGAGTCAATGGACTCCAAACATGAACAGTGTTGCTCTCTTCACAGAAGCTGCCAGATCTGAGGAGTTTCTCCGCACTTTCTGGTTTTATTATAACTTGTTGCCATCTCATTGAAAGAAATAAAGCTATGAGCATAGAGCAAGGGGGTGACACTGGATTGCTTGACAGATTGATCTGCTTTTTTTGCCCAGAATTCCACAGTTCAAATGAACTAGAGTCAACGATTCTGACTGGCGAATTTTCAAGGAAGTCCTTGATGTTCCTGTTCTGATTGGATGATACTGCAAAGTCACTAACAGTCAATATATATTAATCAGGATCAGAAATTCTTTTAATCACCACCTCCTCACCCAGAGAAACTGGGGTCAACATAATAATAATCAATCTTTATTGTCGTAAGTAGGCTTACATTAACACTGCAATGAAGTTATTGTGAAACGTCCCTCGTCGCCAAATTCCGGCGAGTGTTCGGGTCCACAGAGGGAGAATTCAGAATGTCCAAATTACCTAACAGCACGTTAAGCATCCACAAGTAGCTCAGAGTTGGGGTGACAATTTTAGGACTCAGATCAGAACAGCACAGGACGATGCTTTTGTTCTAACTGAAGAATGTTCAAACACACAGCCAAATCTAACCCACTGACAGTTTCAAACTGACCAGCTTCCGATTGTAGCAGAACTTAGATCAGCAGCACTGCCTCCATAGCATGAACAACAGCAGGGACTAAGTACACTGGTCTGATAATGTGCCTCAGACACCCCCCCCCCCCCCCCCCCCCAGCTGTGACGCTCTCCCCCAACGTAGAGCTGCCATACTGCAGACTTCCAAATCAAAGCGCGGCTGAAGGGAGGGAGCAGCATTTGAGAGAATGGGAGAAATGTGTGATGACACTGAAATCCCATTACCAACTCTGACAATGGTCCCACTGCCCAACATGCTCATTCTCAACTAGCATGGGCCGAACGGCCTCCTTCTATCACATAATGAATTCATGACCCACTCCATGCCATACTACTGGCTCAAAACCAATCAATTAACAGACATGCAGCGCGACCCAAGCTAATGTTGGGTGATACTTACCAGTGGGAGGTTTGAGATATTCCCGAGGGAAGCAATAATATTCTGCTGCTAAGGGATTTCTGTCAAAGAAAATAAAAAACAGATATTAAACTCAAAACAATCCTCGACAAATAATCTGCATATGTCAACATGTGGTATTAATCAAAAAGCGCAGTGTAAACATCCTCAGTGCTGTCTCAGTAACTGGGATTCCAATGTATGCTGACCCAATGCTGTCTCAGTAACTGGGATTCCAGTGTATGCTGGCTCAGTGCTGTCTCAGTAACTGGGATTCCAGTGTATGCTGACTCAGTAACTGGGATTCCAGTGTATGCTGGCTCAGTGCTGTCTCAGTAACTGGGATTCCAGTGTATGCTAACCCAATGCTGTCTCAGTAACTGGGATTCCAGTGTATGCTGGCTCAGTGCTGTCTCAGTAACTGGGATTCCAGTGTATGCTGACTCAGTAACTGGGATTCCAGTATATGCTGACCCAATGCTGTCTCAGTAACTGGGATTCCAGTGTATGCTGGCTCAGTGCTGTCTCAGTAACTGGGATTCCAGTGTATGCTGACCCCGTGCTGTCTCAGTAACTGGGATTCCAGTGTATGCTGACCCCGTGCTGTCTCAGTAACTGGGATTCCAGTGTATGCTGACCCAGTGCTGTCTCAGTAACTGGGATTCCAGTGTATGCTGACTCAGAAACTGGGATTCCAGTATATGCTGACCCAGTGCTATCGCAGTAACGGGATTCCAGTGTATGCTGGCTCAGTACTGTCTCAGTAACTGGGATTCCAGTGTATGCTCACCCAGTGCTGTCTCAGTAACGGGATCCAGTGTATGCTGATGATCCAGTGCTGTCGCAGTCACTGGGATCCCAGTGGATGCTGACCCAGTGCTGTCTCAGAAACTGGGATCCCAGTGTATGCTGACACAGTGCTGTCTCAGTAACTGGGATTCCAGTGTATGCTGATCCAGTGCTGTCTCAGTAACTGGGATTCCAGTGTATGCTGACTCAGTAACTGGGATTCCAGTGTATGCTGACCCAGTGCTGTCTCAGTAATGGGATTCCAGTGTATGCTGGCTCAGTGTTGTCTCAGTAACTGGGATTCCAGTGTATGCTGACCCAGTGCTGTCTCAGTAACGGGATCCCAGTGTATGCTGATCCAGTGCTGTCTCAGTAACTGGGATTCCAGTGTATGCTGACTCAGTAACTGGGATTCCAGTGTATGCTGATACAGTGCTGTCGCAGTAATGGGATTCCAGTGTATGCTGACCCAGTGCTGTCTCAGTAACTGGGATTCCAGTGTATGCTGACCCAGTGCTGTCTCAGTAAAGGGATCCCAGTGTATGCTGATCCAGTGCTGTCACAGTAACTGGGATTCCAGTGCATGCTGATCAATGCTGTCTCAGTAACCGAATTACAGTGTATGTTGACCCTGTGCTGACTCAGTACCAGGGATTCCAGTGTATGCTGACCAGTGCTGACTCAGTAACGGGATGCCAGTGTATGCTGACCCAGTGCTGTCTCAGTAACGGGATTCCAGTGTATGCTGACCCAGTGTTGTCTCAGTAACTCGAATTCCAGTCTATGCTGATCCAGTGCTGTCTCAGCAACGGGATTCCAGTGTATGCTGACCCAATTCTGTCTCAGTAACGGGATTCCAGTGTATACTGACCCAGTGCTGTCTCAGTAACTGGAACCCCAGTGTATGCTGACCCAGTGCTATCGCAGTACCTGAGATTCCAGTGTATCCCAGTCTCAGCAACAGGGATCCCAGTGTATGCTGATCCAGTGCTGTCTCAGTAACCGGATTCCAGTGTATGCTGACCCAGTGCTGTCTCAGTAACTGGATTCCAGTGTATGCTGACCCAGTGCTGTCTCAGTAACTGGGATTCCAGTGTATGCTGATCCAGTGCTGTCTCAGTAACGGGATCCCAGTGTACGCTGACCCAGTGCTGTTGCAGTATCTGGGATTCCACTGTATCCCAGTCTCAGCAACTGGGATCCCAGTGGATGCTGACCTAGCGCTGTCTCGGTAACTGGGATCCCAGTGTATGCTGATCCAGTGCTGTCTCAGTAACGGGATCCCAGTGTATGCTGATCCAGTGCTGTCTCGGTAACTGGGATCCCAGTGTATGCTGATCCAATGCTGTCTCAGTAACTGGGATTCCAGTGTATGCTGACCCAGGGCTGTTTCAGTAACTTGGATTCCCGTGTATCCCAGTCTCAGCAACTGGGATCCCAGTGGACGCTGACCCAGTGCTGTCTCGGTAACTGGCATTCCAGTGTATGCTAACCCAGTGCTGTCTCAGTAACAGTGATTCCAGTGTGTGCTGATCCAGTGATATCGCAGTAACGTAATTCCAGTGTATGCTGATCCAGTGCTGACTCTGTAACGGGATTCCAGTGTATGCTGACCCAGTGCTGTCGCAGTAACTGGGATTCCAGTGCATGCTGATCAATGCTGTCTCAGTAACCGGATTCCAGTGTATGATGACCCAGTGCCGACCCAGTACCAGGGATTCCAGTGTATGCTGATCCAGTGCTGACTCAGTGACGGGATTCCAGTGAATGCTGACTCAATAACTGGGATTCCAGTGTATGCTGACCCAGTACCAGGGATTCCAATGTGTGCTGGCCCAGTGCTGTCTCAGTAACAGGATTGCAGTGTATGCTGACCCAGTGCTGTCGCAGTAACTGGGATTCCAGTGTATGCTGATCCAGTGCTGTCTCAGTAACGGGATCCCAGTGTATGCTGATCAAGTGCTGTCTCAGTAACTGGGATTCCAGTGTATGCTGATCAAGTGCTGTCTCAGTAACGGGATCCCAGTGTATCCTGACCCAGTGCTGTCTCAGTAACGGGATCCCAGTGTATGCTGATCCAGTGCTGTCTCGGTAACTGGGATTCCAGTGTATGCTGACGGAGTGGTGTCTAAGTAACTGGGATTCCAGTGTATGCTGACCCAGTACCAGGTATTCCAGTGTATGCTGATCCAGTGCTGCCTCAGTAACGGGATTCCAGTGTATGCTGACCCAGTACCAGGGATTCCAGTGTATGATGATCCAGTGCTGCCTCAGTAACGGGATCCCAGTGTATGCTGACCCAGTGCTGTCTCAGTAACTGGGATTCCAGTATATGCTGATCCAGTGCTGTCTCAGTAACTGGGATTCCAGTGTATGCTGACCCAGGGCTGTTTCAGTAACTTGGATTCCCGTGTATCCCAGTCTCAGCAACTGGGATCCCAGTGGACGCTGACCCAGTGCTGTCTCGGTAACTGGCATTCCAGTGTATGCTAACCCAGTGCTGTCTCAGTAACAGTGATTCCAGTGTGTGCTGATCCAGTGATATCGCAGTAACGTAATTCCAGTGTATGCTGATCCAGTGCTGACTCTGTAACGGGATTCCAGTGTATGCTGACCCAGTGCTGTCGCAGTAACTGGGATTCCAATGCATGCTGATCAATGCTGTCTCAGTAACCGGATTCCAGTGTATGATGACCCAGTGCCGACCCAGTACCAGGGATTCCAGTGTATGCTGATCCAGTGCTGACTCAGTGACGGGATTCCAGTGAATGCTGACTCAATAACTGGGATTCCAGTGTATGCTGACCCAGTGCTGTCTCAGTAACAGGATTGCAGTGTATGCTGACCCAGTGCTGTCGCAGTAACTGGGATTCCAGTGTATGCTGATCCAGTGCTGTCTCAGTAACGGGATCCCAGTGTATGCTGATCAAGTGCTGTCTCAGTAACGGGATCCCAGTGTATCCTGACCCAGTGCTGTCTCAGTAACGGGATCCCAGTGTATGCTGATCCAGTGCTGTCTCAGTAACTGGGATTCCAGTGTATGCTGACGGAGTGGTGTCTAGGTAACTGGGATTCCAGTGTATGCTGACCCAGTACCAGGTATTCCAGTGTATGCTGATCCAGTGCTGCCTCAGTAACGGGATTCCAGTGTATGCTGACCCAGTACCAGGGATTCCAGTGTATGCTGATCCAGTGCTGCCTCAGTAACGGGATCCCAGTGTATGCTGACCCAGTGCTGTCTCAGTAACTGGGATTCCAGTATATGCTGATCCAGTGCTGTCTCAGTAACTAGGATCCCATGAATGCTGACCCAGTGCTGTCTCAGTAACTGGATCCCAGAGTATGCTGACCCAGTAACTGGGATTCCAATGTATGCTGATCCAGTTCTGTCTCAGTAACGGGATTCCAGTGTATGGTGACCCAGTGCTGTCTCAGTAACGGGATCCCAGTGTATGCTGACCCAGTGCTGTCTCAGTAACAGGATTCCAGTGTATGCTGACCCAGTGCTGTCTCAGTAATGGGATTCCAGTGTATGCTGACCCAGTGCTGTCTCAGTAATGGGATTCCAGTGTATGCTGACCCAGTGCTGTCTCAGTAACAGGATTCCAGTGTATGCTGACCTAGTGCTGTCTCAGTAACGGGATCCCAGTGTATGCTGATCAAGTGCTGTCTCAGTAACGGGATCCCAGTGTATGCTGACCCAGTGCTGTCTCAGTAACGGGATCCCAGTTTATGCTGAGCCAGTGCTGTCTCAGTAACTGGGATTCCAGTGCTGTCTCAGTAACTGGGATTCCAGTGCTGTCTCAGTAACTGGGATTCCAGTGTATGCTGACGGAGTGGTGTCTAAGTAACTGAATCCCAGTGTATGCTGACCCAGTACCAGGGAATCCAGTGTATGCTGATCCAGTGCTGTCTCAGCGACTGTGATCCCAGAGTATGCTGACCCAGTGCTGTTTTAGTAACTGGGATTCCAGTGTATGCTGACCCAGTGCTGTCTCAGTAACTGTGATTCCCATGTATCCCAGTCTCAGCAACTGGGATCCCAGTGGTCGCTGCCCAGTGCTGTCTTAGTAACTGGGATACCAGTGTATGCTGACCCAGTGCTGTCTCAGTAACAATGATTCCAGTGTATGCTGACCCAGTGATGTCTCAGTAACTGGGATACCAGTGTATGCTGATCCAGTGATGTCTCAGTAACTGGGATACCAGTGTATGCTGACCCAGTGATGTCTCAGCAACTGGGATACCAGTGTATGCTGACCCAGTGATGTCTCAGTAACTGGGATTCCAGTGTATGCTGACACAGTGCTGTCTCAGTAACAATGATTCCAGTGTATGCTGATCCAGTGCTGTCTCAGTAACTGGGATTCCAGTGTATGCTGACACAGTGCTGTCTCAGTAACTGGGATTCCAGTGTATGCTGACACAGTGCTGTCTCAGTAACAATGATTCCAGTGTATGCTGATCCAGTGCTGTCTCAGTAACTGGGATTCCAGTGTATGCTGACACAGTGCTGTCTCAATAACTGGGATTCCAGTGTATGCTGACACAGTGCTGTCTCAGTAACAATGATTCCAGTGTATGCTGATCCAGTGCTGTCTCAGTAACTGGGATTCCAGTGTATGCTGACACAGTGCTGTCTCAGTAACTGGGATACCAGTGTATGCTGACCCAGTGATGTCTCAGTAACTGGGATTCCAGTGTATGCTGACCCAGTGATGTCTCAGTAACTGGGATACCAGTGTATGCTGACCCAGTCCTGTCTCAGTAACTGGGATACCAGTGTATGCTGACCCAGTGATGTCTCAGTAACTGGGATACCAGTGTACACCAGATAAATATGCCAGACCTCTGTTTCCTGTTGGAAATGCAGATACACCTCGAAGGCCCCACAATCAAGCTCTCCAGTGAATTTCCTTACCTAGGTTTATGATGATAGTCTGAATTTGCAAGCTACCGAATGCTAATGGCCCTGGCATAGATGTGGGTTGGGAGGTAATTTGTGGCTTTGACAGTGATGGACGTTGTGAAAATTTTCCTGGAAAGGGGAGAGTGGATCAATAAGGAATTTAGTGGGGAATCTCCAGCAGAGAGCCGGCATTGACACAATGGGCCAAATGGCCTCCCTATGTGGTGTAACCATTCTATGGTTCTATGACATTATATCTCTGATCATTAAAATCTTTCCAAGGTCCTCTTCTCTCCCCATTTTGTTTTATATCTTGCAAGTGCCTACTTGGCTGGATTCTGTTCTCGAGAGTCCACGGCTACACCTGGCAGAATCCCGACTACAGTTTCTATAAACAGAATGCAAACGGTGACTTACATGTAATTCTGCTCTTGCTCAAGTTTGTTTGCTGAAAAAGAACGGAACTTGTTAGGCAATCATAATCGTTTCTACAGGTGACCTCCCACTACCAACAACACCGCAATAGGCAGGCGGATGCTTAGAAATAAATTAGAACTATCTGAAAAACCTACTAAAACAGAGAATGGCATGACGTGAGGACATCAGTGATCAGTCTACAATTCAGATAAAGAAAGAAACCAATTTGCGTTTCAACAGTAACAGGCGGCACAGTAGTTAGCACTGCTGCCTCACAGCTCCAGGGTCCTGGGTTCAATTCCGGCCTCAGGTGACTGTCTGTGCGGAGTCTGCACGTTCTCTCTGTGACTGTGTGGGTTTCCTCCGGGTGCTCCGGTTTCCTCCCACAGTCCAAAGATGTGCAGATTAGGTGGATTGGCCATGATAAATTGCCCCTTAGTTTCCAAAGGGTTCGGTCGGGTTACTGGGTTATGGGTATAGGATGGAGGCATGGGCTTGAGTAGGGTGCTCTTCCCAAGAGCCAGTGCATACCCGATCGGCCGAATGGTCTCCTTCTGCACTATGATTTTTTGTCCTTTCCCACCCACTGGGGAAGATTGCGGTAACATCATTGAACTTGTAATCCTGAGGCCCAGGCTAATTAATGCTCAGGTGACACAGGTTCAAATCCCACCATGCCAACTGGTGGAATTTAAATTTGGTGAATATAATCACAAAATTGCCATTCAAAACCCATCTTGTTCCTTTAGGAAAGGAAATCTAACTGGCCTACATAGAACATAGAACAGTACAGCACAGAACAGGCCCTTCGGCCCTCAATGTTGTGCCGAGCAATGATCACCCCACTCAAACACACGTATCCACCCTATACCCGTAACCCAACAACCCCCCCCTTAACCTTACTTTTTAGGACACTACGGGCAATTTAGCATGACCAATCCACCTAACTCGCACATCTTTGGACTGTGGGAGGAAACCGGAGCACCCGGAGGAAACCCACGCACACACGGGGAGGACGTGCAGACTCCGCACAGACAGTGACCCAAGCCGGAATCGAACCTGGGACCCTGGAGCTGTGAAGCATTTATGCTAACCACCATGCTACCGTGCTGCCCCATGTGACTCCAGAGCCACAGCAATGTGGTTGAGGGATTGGTAACAACTTGCCAGCGTCCCGTGTAAGAAAAAGGAATACTCCAGATGTCCCAATGTGTTTTGCAGCCAATTATGTACTTCTGAAATGCTGTATTAATGCAGGGAAACACAGCAATCAATTTGCACACAGTAAGATTACATAACATACGGCATGGTGGCACAGTGATTAGCACTGCTGCCTCACAGTGTCAGGGACCTGGGTTCAATTCCGGCCTCTGGTGACTGCGTGGAGTTTGCACATTCTCCCTGTTTCTTCGTGGGTTTCGCACATTCTCCCTATTTCTGTGTGTGTTTCCTCCGGGTGCTCCAGTTTCCTCCCACAGTCCGAAGGTGTACAGGTTAGGTGGATTGGCCATGATAAATTGCGCCTTAGTGTCGAAAGGTTAGGTGGGGTTCTGCGTGTTCTTTCGGAGGGTCGGTACAGACTCGATGAGCCGAATGGCCTCCTTCTGCACTGCAGCAATTCATTGATCTATTCTATGATCTATTCTATGAAGTATCAGTGAGGTAGATGATCTGTTCTGTGATAATGGTCAAGAGATAAATATTGGCCTGGACACCTGGGAGACTCCATTGTGCTTTTACAAATAGAGCCAGACACACCGAGTTGAGGGGTCAGACTGGACCCCAAAAGTGCAGCACCTCTTAGAAATATCAGCCTGGATTTTGCCATAAATAGTAAGAAGGAAGCCCTCAGTCTATATGACAGCCCACAAACCTCTGGAATGCATTTCAATATATTCACAAATCTCCCCTGGTGCTACTCAGGGGAAATCCAGCAATTCACTGCTTAATAAAGGGACATTATAACATGTAACATTAAATATACATCGGTTCCCCTAGATATAATCAATTGGCTTTCCTCAAGCAAATTGTGGGTTCACCTACAGTTAGATAGGGTTTGGTTCACCTAATGGATCAATAAAAAAGTGGGAGATATTCCAGGAACATTGGGCTAAAACTCAACTTCAGCAAGGGTACATGATGATAGGGGAAAGGAGGCTGTTGGCGATGACAAGTAGTCTATCACATTAGGGGGAGATGATGGCATTGTGTAATGTCTCTGGACTGGATCTCCCTCTGCAATCCAGACCTAACACTGGTAATATGAGTTCAAATCCCACCATGGCAGCTGGTAGAATTAAAATACAATTCATAAATAAATTTTGGCATTAAATGCTAATCTCAGTAATGGTGACAATTAAACTATCATCGATTATTGTAAAAGCCCATCTGGTTCACTGATGTCCTTTCGGAGAGGAGGCCTGCTTTGCTTACCCGCTCTTTCCTACACGTTATTCCAGATCCACAGTAATGTGGTTTACTTAACCTTTTGACATGGGCGGCATGGTAGCACAGTGGTTATCATGGTTGCTTCACCGCGCCAGGGCCCCAGGTTCGTTTCCCGCTTGGGTCACTGTGCAGAGTCTACACGTTCTCCCCCTGTCTGCATGGGTTTCCTCCGGGAGCTCCGGTTTCCTCCCACAGGTCCTGAAAGGCGTGCTGTTTGGTAATTTGGACATTCTGAATTCTCCCTCCGTGTACCTGAACAGGTGCTGGGACTTTTCACAGTAACTTCATTGCCGTGTTAATGTAAGCCTACTTGTGACAATAAAGATTATTATTAACTGCCCTCTAATGACCTCGCAAGCCAGTCAGTTCAAGAGTAATTGGGATGGGCAACAAGTGCTGGCCCAAAAGTAATTATTCTCCCATTTATACCTGGCTGTTAAATCTCAATTTACAGCCTGGTAGGGTCCTACACTTCTTGATAGGAATCAATCGCAGAATGACCCAATCTATTTCAGGTAAAGTAAAATTGCCCAGTAGATTTGGCTAGAATAAAATATATTTGCATATAATTAAGATTACATCTCTACCCTTGTCCTTTTCCCAGTCGTTAAATTTAAAGGATTAACTCTTCCTACATAACATTGGTGGACAACTTGCAGCCCGAGGGCCACATGCAGCCTTTCTGGGTACGGCCCACGAGACATTTTGTTGACCGTTGCCCACGTGCAGATTGGCCATATTCTGCTGGTTTTCATCCGTGTAGTATTTTTCTTCCGGTATGACTGGAGTGATGCTCACGTAAAGCAAGGACAAGTGAAGTGAGGTATGCGCAGATTGCTCATCACATTGACTGTGAGAGACATTGACTGTGAGAGACTGTGTCAAAATGTAAAGATTTATTTTGTTTTTACCATTTGAAGTTTTATTAATATATAAATAATTAAGCTCCTTATGAAATATTCAGTGTCTATTAAACATATTTAATCTTATTCATGGGGCCATGGTTAGTGAACAAGCCCAATCTCCACCTTGTGGCCCACTGTGATGGAGGGGGTCACTCATGCAGCCCACTCACCAGCTTAGATTGCCCATCACTACTCTATAATACAAGGGCTTAGGTACAGCCTGTGTACTAGTTCTTATGGTGTACTTTGACCAGAATTGGATAGTGTTAAAGGTGGTTCTGCCTGCTGTTAAATTGGATCTGACCAGAGCATTACACAGTTCAATCATGAACCTCCCTTTGACTTTTCTTGGATTTGAAAACAAAGTGATATTATGAAAATTATTGAGTTAAAACTTTAATTCACAACTACCTGCCTCCACTTACACTGCATTAAAATAACACTCTGGAAATTGTTCACTTACCAATAATTATGTTGCCGTAGCTTGGTGCATCTGCAGTTGGAAATGAGAAAACATTGGCAGTGGTGAGTCTTAATGGTGCCTCTCTCTTACCTTTAATATATTGAAAAAATCTCTTCCTATCTTCCTTTATGGTACAAAACATCACCGCAAGACAAACACAATCCTCACCTCTAGCAGAGTGGCATTTCTGAATATATCTTAAAGGAGCTATTCAAAAGATGGGATAACAGTGTACTGGGAGTGTGCTGTTTCCCGATAGAAACATTGCAACGGGAGGAGGGCAGTCGTCCCCTCGAGTCTATTCAATGAGATCATGGCTAATGTGCCACCTAACTTCATCTATCCGTCATTTCCCCATTTCCTTTATATCTTTGGTTAACATAAATCTATCCATCTCAGTTTTAAAATTAGTAAATGCCCTAGCTTCAAGTGTCATTTGCGAAGAGAGTTTAAACTTACGCCATCCTTTGTAGAAGTGCTTCCAAACTTCACCCCAGAAAGATATGGCTCTAATTTTAATACTAGGTTCTCTAGGTCTAGGCTCCTCAACCAGGGGAAATTTGTCTCCCCTTTCCTATTTGCTCCCCTTAATACCTTGAAAAGTTCAATCAAATTACCCCTTAACCTTCTAAACTCTAGGGAATACAACCCTAGATTCTGCAACTTCTCCAGGAAGTCCAGGTATTACTGTGGTAAATCTATGTTGTGTTCTCCACAAGGCCAGTACATCCTCCTGAAGGTATGGTGCCCTAAACTGCTCACAGTACTCCAGGTGTGGTCTACCCAAGGCTTTGTATTGTAAAACATGACTTCTACCTCCCAGTATTTTAGTCCTCTAGACATAAAGGTCAGCATTTTTTTGATCATTTTCTGAACTCCTCCATGACACTTTAATGATCTATGTACATGGATCCCAAAATCTGTTTCTAACTTTTCACCAGTTAGAAAGTACCCTGGTCTATCCTGTATAAACCCCAAATTGCCCATGTTGAACTCACGTGCCACAGTTTTGCCCATTCACTTATTCTATTAATATCAATATTTGTAAATTTATGTTTCCATCTACATGGCTTGCAGTGCCACCTATCTTGGAGTCATTGGAAAACCTGAACTTGTCTTTATATCCCATCATCTAAGTCGTCAATAAATACAGAGATAGTTGGGGGCTCAGCATAGATCTTTGCGGAACACCACTAGTCTCATTCTGCGCATAAGAATACCGGCCCATTATCCATACTCTCTGTTTCCTGCCACTCAGTCAATTTCCTAACCAGGCCAACAATTTGCCTTCAATTCCATGAACTTTAGATAATAGTTTCCTATGCAAATGCCTTCTGGAAGGTCATATAGATAACACGGATGGAATTCTCCGACCCCCCGCAGGGTCGGGGCATCGCCTGGGGCTGGCGTAAATTCCGCCCCCGCCGTGGCCGGAATTCTCCGCCACCCGGAAATCGGCGGGGGCGGGAATCGCGCCCCGCCGGTCGGCGGGCCCCCCGCGGCGATTCTCCGGCCCGTGATGGGCCGAAGTCCCACCGCTGTCAGGCCTCTCCCGCCAGCGTGGTTTAAACCACCTCTGTGCCGGCGGTATTGGCGGCACAAGTGGGCCCCCGGGGGGTGCCCCCATGGTGGCCTGGCCCGCGATCGGGGCCGCACCTTTGGGGAGACCCGATGCCGGAGTGGTTGGCAAGACTCCGCTATGCCGGGACCCCCCGCCCCGCCGGGTAGGGGAGAATTTCGCCCCATATTTCTGTCCAACACTTTAGTCACCCCCCTTAAATACATTCAATCAGATTCAATAGGCACAACCTACTCTTTACACAAATCTAATCTGGCTCTCTCTGAGCAACTGAAAATTTTCAAGTGTTCAGTCATCCTATCCTTAATCATAGACTCTAGTAATCCCCTGGATTCTTTCTCAGTCACTTTCACAAAATGCGGCGCTATGTGGAAATTTCCAATCTTAAAGTACGGCTCCCAAATCTGGAGAACTTGGGCAGGATTCCCCCGTCCCCCAGCTGCATGTTTTTCAGCGGTGTGTGGTTCACTGGCGGCGGGATGTTCTGTTCCGGCCACTGTTGATGGGAACTCCCATTGAAACCAGCTGGGAAACCCGCGGGAGGGGGTGCGTTGCCATAGACAACAGAGAATCCCAAAAGCTGGAGAATTCGGGCCCTTATTTAAAAGAAGTGACATGCCTCTTCTGACACTCTACTGTTGGATTATTAACCTGGCAGCTCCACATGACGGGGCAGGGAAAGTATGGGTGGCACAGATAGAGTAAGAAATACAGAAAAAAGGCAACAGAGGACAGACTTACAAAAAGGAATTGAGCATGAGCAATAAAACCAATGACAAAGGGATAGCAGAGTAAAAGGAAAAGTAGGTTATTAATAGAAACAGTGTTTTAAAGCAGGACAGAAAGAAGTGAAGACAGAACAAGAACATACAGTGCAGAAGGATGCCATTCGGCCCATCGAGTCTGGACCGACCCAGTTAAGCCCTCACTTCTACCCTATCCCCAGAACCCAATAACCCCTCCTAGCCTTTTTGGTCACTAAGGGTAATTTATCGTGGCCAATCCACCTAACAGAGTGGGTGTGAAGAAGTGAAGACAGAGTGGGTGTGACAGCAAAAGAATTAAAGGGCACAAGCAGAGCCAGAGGATGAGATCCAGTCCCGTGCACCATGGAGGTCACGGCGGGTGAAATTCCCACCCAAAGTCAACAGACCATAGGCTGATCCATCAATTTTTCTATCCCACCCGCGAAGATCCCTACAGTGGGTGGGACCACCAAATCCTACCTCGAGAGACTATTGGAATTTTTTTTGCCTGGGAAAAATAGGGTAGATGATCTACTAGTAGGTAAATAATTAACAGAGATTGTCCCAAGGAAGGGATTTTGAATCTGTTTCATACAAACCTTGTAAAACTTGTAAATCATTTGAGGCGGCCACATTCCTGAAAGAGGTTAGAAGCATGCTATTAAAGATTAATAACTTACATCTAGCACTTAGCAAATCAAAGATAAACAGGCACTCACATCAATCTCACACACACATAATGTATCCCATGTCAGCACCTTGAAAGGTTGTTGCTAGGATAGATGGTGAAATCTGAATTTTAAAAAAATCTCGAATCAAAAGTCTAATGATGATCATGTCGATTGTCGTAAAAATACATTTGGTTCACTAATGCCATTCAGGGAAGGAAACTGCTGTCTTACCTGGTCTAGCCTACATGTAACTCCAGACCCACAGCAAACTGGTTGATTCTTTAATGCCCTTTGAAATGGCCGAGCGAGACACCTAGTCCAAGAGGAATTAGGGATGGGAAACAGCCAGCAACAGCAACATCCCATGAATTAATTATTAAAAACCCCATGAAGCAGTCTTTGTCGTCTTTAGTATATTATCAGCAAGTTTTTACTTAACATTTACCTTTATAGAGGGTACCAAAATGGTCTTTACCTTTCACTGTCCATCTCTAAACTGACCCTAATTCTGGGTCATGTGCCTTCTTACATCATTACGTGGGGAGTATTGTAGTTGGTCCCACATTTAACCTTTTAGATACCAGACCCTACTACAACATGCACACACACCAAACACGTGCACAGACAGCAAACCACACACATGCCAAACCTGTGCACACACACCAAACCCATGCTCACACACATACCAAACATGCGCGCGCACACACTTTTGCATCTGGTCAACTCAGAGGGAAATTGAGGTTTTTTTTAAAAAACATTGTTTGATCATATCTTGCACTACATTTCTTACTCAGTCTTTGGTTCTGGCCTTGGTGTTTGTTCTGGTCGAGATACTGGAAAAAAGTTTAGACAACATTATACTCAGTGAAAATTAAAATTAATAGCAATTGAATTAATTTGTGTGTGGCAATACTAATTTAGTCTTTGATATATCAAGCAGTTTTCCACCAAGCTACATGAATGTGTCTGGGCCCAAATGTACTCCCCACCGCACCCACCTCCACCATCCCCCACCAAAACTAAAGCTTACCACATTTAACTTAGTATCAAAGTACATGTTTATCTCACTATTGTATCTTTCTCTCCGTTCTATCTTGGTGAGCAAAAACACCATCTTCTGATGTTTGCTACCTGTAACAATACCTTAATGTTTAAATGTTCGACACAGAGGAGAAATATTTATTGAACTATGAAGAGACAAGGAACTAGCATTTCACTCATCCTGACCCAAGTTCAGATGATGAACTCGAACATAATAATAATAATCTTCGTTGTCACAAGTAGGCTTACATTAACACGGCAATGAAGTTACTGTGAAAATCCCCTAGTCGCCCTGGGAGCAGAATGCTCCGGCATTCGGTGCAATCATGGCTGATCTTTGTTCTCAATTCCACTTTCCCGGCCTTCTCCCCAAATCCCTTGATTCCCTGAGATCCCCAAGGTCTGTCCACATTAGCCTTAAATATATTCAACAATAGAGTTTCCACAACCCTCTGGGGTAGAGAATTCCAAAGGGTGCTCAGGTCCCAGGTTGGCACTGCCGTGGGGTAGGTGGGCTTATCAGGTGGAGGTGGGGTGAGGAGGTGTTCTCGGGTGCCTCCCCGAGGTTGGGAGGGAGAGGGATGTTTGAACACGGAGGGGGTGGCGGGGTCGCTGAATGAGGTGGGGGTGGAGAAAGAGATCAGGTCTGCCAGAAAAAATGGTGCCCCGATCTGCGAGGAGCCTTTCCTGCTGACGAGCATCTCTAAAGGCAGCCTCGGCAGAGAGAAATCCCTGAGGCCCGAAAAATAACTGGGTGCTTCTTGGCGCTGTAGCCACCGAGAAATACCCTGCTAAATGTGCCCGAGCTGGACATAGATTTTTGTTTCCGGTTCAATAAGGCTCAGCTTAGTAAGATGATGTAGTTAATGGGAGAAGCCAGGGCTGAAGCAGTCAGGTGTTCAGTTTTAGATTGGGATGTGGACAGACATCCCATTAGATTGGGATGTGAAAACAGCGAGTTTTGAACAGGAGCAGTTTCTCTCAAAACAGCGAGTTAAAGATTTGAAGAGGACAGGAGCAGCTTCTCAAAAGCTGGCAGGTTAAACAGTAGTTTGAAGAATCTGCAAGGTTCCTGAAGAATCTCTCTTTCTCAAAGCTGGGTATTAAGCAAGTATTCCTTGGTCTGCTAACTGTATTGAAAAAGGATTTTGACCAGAGATGGGAGTTTCCTGAGTGGAGATATATATAGCCATTAGGAGTTATTGTTTCAATATATTGTTCAGCATTGTTTAACTGGTAATTGTAAGATATTGTCTTTAAGATATTAAATTTAGTAATACTGTGTTAATGATAAAGTTTGTTTCAATACACCATATCCCTATTTGTGTGTGGAATCATTCCTGGAGCAAAGTATTCTTTCCTCACAGTCTTACAAATTAAATTAAATATTGGGGTTTCTGTCCAGTAACTTAGCAACTGTTGGGGTCTGGTCCAGGATCATAATAGACTCTTGTAAATTTCAATGAGATCACGGGTGGAATTCTCCAGTCCCCCAGCCATGTGTTCCTTGGTGGTGCATCCTTGCGGGCAGCGGAATTCTCTGTTCATGCCACTGGCCAATGGGATTTCCCGTTGTGGCCACCGCATACCACCGAGGAAGCTGCTGGCGTGGATGTGCTGCCGGTGGAACGGAGAATCCTGCTGGTAGAGAATTCACCCCCATCTCTCATTCTTCTAAACCTCAAAGGCCACAGGCCCAGTTTACGCAGCCTCTTATCATAAGACAACCCTCTCAGAACAGGAAGCAAAAGAGTGAACCTTTGCTTCTAAGGCGAATACGTTGTGCCCTAAATTAGGTGCCAAAAAAAATCTTCTTCTCGGGGCGGCATAGTGGCGCAGTGGTCAAAACTGCTGCCTAGGGCAGCACGGTGGCACAGTGGTTAGTATTGCTGCCTCACGGCGCTGAGGACCCGGGTTTGATCCCGGCCCTGGGTCACTGCTTGTGTGGAGATTGCACATTCCCCCCCGTGTCTGTGTGGTTTCCTCCTCCACAACCCAAAGATGTGCAGGTTAGGTGGATTGGCCATGCTAAATTGCCCCCTAATTGGAAAAGAATTATTTGGTTCTGTAAATTAAAAAAAGAAAATCATATTCCCATGCAGACAGAAGATTTAGCTGTGATACTAAAATTTGCTCTTTTTTTTTTAAATGTGTCTGCGTGGGTTTCCTCCGGGTGTTGCGGTTTCTTCCTACAGTCCAAAGATGTGCAGGTTAGGTGGACTGGCCATGCTAAATTACCCCTTAGTGTCCAATAATAAATGTCAAGCTATGATCTAGGTCCACTATAACTTTCAAAAAGGAACTGGAAATATATATTTAATGACAAAAATTGCAGAATAATTGGATATTTTCACTAAAGAGTCAATACACATGATGGATCAAAAAGCCTCCTTGTACTGTATGATTCTATAATTTACCTGGATATTAATATTTTTCATATCATTGTATGTTAATATTTATTTACCTGTATATGATCTTACTACTTCGAATCGCTTGCTGTCTTCATTCCTAAAAAGAGATGTTAAATTGTATGAAAACGGAACATTTCTCTCCAGTTTATTAATAATAATAATAATAATCTTCATTAGTGTCACAAGTAGGCTTACATTACAATGAGGTTACTGTGAAAATCCCCTAGTCACCACACTCTGGCGCCTGTTCGGGTACACGGAGGGAGAATTCAAAATGCCCAATTCACCCAACAAGCACATTTTTCAGGACTTGTGGGAGGAAACCGGAGCACCCAGAGGAAACCCACGCAGACACGGGGAGAACGTGCAGACTCTGCACAGACAGTGACCCAAGCCGGGAATCAAACCTGGGACCCTGGCGCTGTGAAGCAACAGTACTAACCATGTGCTACCGTGGTTTAGAGACTGAAAACTCAAGTTTGGTAGGCAGAAATCCAATATCAATTTTTTTTAAAGTATGAGACAGTACCCCATTCTTACAAGCATGTTGTAGCTTGGAGATATGGATAGTGATGGTAGAGGGTCCAACATTCTTCCCATTACATGGGTGGCCAGGAACCTGTCCTGCTCTTACCACCTGGCATTTTTGTGTGTTGAAAGGATTTGCAGGTTGATAATCAACTTGTTCAGCACGTTATGAACTCACCTTCATCGAAACAGAAATAGAAAGTAGGAGCAAGAGTAGGTAGGCCATTTGGCCCCGGGAGCCTACCCCACCATTCAATAAGGCCGTGGCTGATCCTCTATCTGACCATCATACTCCCAACTCTCTCCCCATACCCTTTAACGCCTTGGCCATCAGGTCCTTGAGTGGGACTCAAACTCAGAGCTTTGGGCTCAAAGTCAGGGAAGCTACCCTGTGCACCACAATCCTACACTTATTGGATCAATATTGTGCCAATTTTGAACAGAGTAGTTAGTGTATACTGATCATTTACTGATCAACACTGGGTCAATTTCTGACGGAGCACATCATATCAATCACACAGATACTTGGGGCGCGATTCTCCCGAGTTACGAAAAATCGGGAAGCTGGCGTCAAAAACGGGCGCGTTTGACACCAGCCTCCGCCCCCCCGACCGGGAACCGATTCTGCTCCCCGGTCGGGGCTAGCATCGCGCGACCGTGAACTCCGGCATCGCGGGCTTAACGAATTTTGTTAAGCCCGCTAGCCAAAGTTAGCGAAGGCTGACGCGTCAGATGACGTCAGCCGCACATGCGCGGATTGGACGACTCCAACCCGCGTATGCGCGGATGACGTCATCACGCATATGCGTGAAACCCGCGCATGCGCGGGCCGGTATGCCCCTCAGTCGCCCCGCGAATGGATCCAGCGGGGCGGCGGAGGGAGAAAGAGTGCGCGGGTTAAGTACCCGCTGCCCGCGATCGGTGGGCACCGATCGCGGGCCCATGGCACCCTTGGCACGGCCGTGGTACGGCCATGCCAATCGGTGCCATGGTTCCCCAGATCGGGACTTTACGGCCGTTTTTACGAACGGTCAGACCAGGTGTGTTTTACGTTCATAAAAACGGCCGTAAAGGCCTTGGAAATCGGCCCATCGGCCAGGGGTGAATCGCTGCTCGCCGTAAAAAAACGGCGAGCAGCGATTCGTGTCGGGGGGCGGGCGTGGGGGGGGGGGGGGAGAATAGCGGGAGGGCATCGGACCAGCGTGTTCGTAAAAATTTACGCCGCCCGCTATTCTCCAATTTTTCGTAAGTCCGGAGAATTGCGCCCTTGATGTTTTCGTAATGCCCACCATATAAAACAGCACTGCAGTTTTGAGCTTTGTAATCCAACTGCCACTTACATGTTGACACTCTGGCCTTTTCTCCTGGTCTCTTGTCTGATTATAGCTGCGGATGTAGAAAGAAGATCTGTTAGTTCATGAAGCTTTTCCTAAACTAAAAGTAATGGCCCTTTACTCGTTTCACCTCTCCTTACCTGGCAGAAACTCTCTAACCAGCTGAAAATTTCCAAGCTCTTCAGCCATGCTTGGAGGCCTTGTGGTGTTGTGTCAGTACCTCTACCACTGGGCCAGAAACTCCAGGTTCGAGTCCAGCACCAGGACATGTTAGTCACAGAACGAGTGTTCATAACAGGGTTCAACGAGCTGATAATCAGCTCAGAAATCCTTCCACCACTTCCCCCACTAACACAATCCTTAATTATAGACCCTTGGTAATTTCTTGACACCAGCTGTTTGGGTAACTGATCTAGAATTTTAGGATTTCCCTCTCCCACCATTCTTAAATAGCACAGTGTCATGTGCAACATGCTAATCAAAAGGTACAGTTTCTGAATCTAAAGAACTTTGGAAGATTGTGGTTAGAATTCTGCAATATTTTCAGGTAACAGGTGAAAGCCCTGCGCATCTTTGAGTTGTGGGGGTGAGAACCACGTGGAGACGATAAGAATGTGCAAACTCCACACGGACAGTAACCCGAGACTGGGATCGAACCTGGGTCCTCGGTGCCGTGAGGCAGCAGTGCTAACCACTGCCGCCCAGGAAAGATAATATAATGAAGGAGAAAATAAAAAGTACCAGAAACCATAAACATAAAAATTAATATTCAACGTGGATTTCAATGGGAAAGTGTTGCTTGACCAACCTCATTGAATTCTTTGAAGAGGTAAGAGATAAGTGTAGACAATGGTAATGCAATAGATGTAATATATCTAGATTTCCAGCAATCCTTCAATAAGGTAGCACAGAACAGACTAATGAATAAAGTCAGAACATGTGGAGCCAGGGGTAATTGGCCAAAGGTCAGTTGGCACCCTCTCCATTGAAGAGAGACAATTGGTTATTGGCTTATGGTTATTGGTTATGGTGAGACAAGTGCAATGTGTCCAAGTTTGCAGACGACACTAAGATGAATGGTAAAGCAAAAAGTGCAGAGGATACTGGAAGTCTGCAGAGGGATTTGGATAGGTTAAGTGAATGGGCTAGGGTCTGGCAGATGGAATACAATGTTGACAAATGTGAGGTTATCCATTTTGGTAGGAATAACAGCAAAAGGGATTATTATTTAAATGATCAATATTAAAGCATGCTGCTGTGCTGAGAGACCTGGGTGTGCTAGTGCATGAGTCGCAAAAAGTTGGTTTACAGGTGCAACGGGTGATTAAGAAGGCAAATGGAGTTTTGTCCTTAATTGCTAGAGGGATGGAGTTGAAGACTAGGGAATTTAGAAGGATGCGGGGGGATCTTATAGAAACATAAATTTATGAAGGGAATAGATCGGATAGATGGGGGCAGGTTGTTTCCACTGGCGAGTGAAAGCAAAACCAGGGGGCATAGCCTCAAAATAAGGGGAAGGAGATTTAGGACTGAGTTTAGGAGAAACTTCTTCACCCAAAGGGTTGTGAATCTATGGAATTCCTTGCCCAGTGAAGCAGTTGAGACTCCTTCATTAAATATTTTTAAGATAAAGAGAGATCGTTTTTTGAAGAATAAAGGGATTAAGGGTTATGGTGTTCGGGCCGGAAAGTGGAGCTGAGTCCATGAAAGATCAGCCATGATCTCATTGAATGGCGGAGCACGCTTGAGGGGCCAGGTGGCCTACTCCTGCTCCTAGTTCTTATGTTCTTATATATAACTGAAGGGGCAACACACTGCAAGCATGGGGCAAGATGAAGAGTCAGGCCTTCAAAAAAACTCCATTAAAGCTGGTAAGCAGATTAAACCCACACTTTTTCCATAGAATTTGTACAGTGCAGAAGGAGGCCATTTGTCTCATCGAGTCTGCATCGAACAGCACGGTAGCATGGTGGTTAGCATAAATGCTTCACAGCTCCAGGGTCCCAGGTTCGGTTCCCGGCTGGGTCACTGTCTGTGCGGAGTCTGCACATTCTCCCCGTGTGTGCGTGGGTTTCCTCCGGGTGCTCCGGTTTCCTCCCACAGTCCAAAGATGTGCGGGTTAGGTGGATTGGCCATGCTAAATTGCCCGTAGTGTCCTAAAAAGTAAGGTTAAGGGGTGTGGGGTTGTTGGGTTACGGGTATAGGGTGGATACATGGGTTTGAGTAGTGTGATCATGGCTCGGCACAACATCGAGGGCCGAAGGGCCTGTTCTGTGCTGTACTGTTCTATGTTCTATGAACCTCTGAAAGAGTGCCCAACCTAAGCCCACTCCCCGACCCAACCCCCTACCCCTATAACCCCAGTTAACCTGCACATCTTTGGACACTAAGGGACAATTTAGCAGAGCACATCTTTGGACTGCGGGAAGAAACCAGAGCAGCCGGAAGAAACCCACGCAGGCACGGGGAGAACGTGCAAACTCCACACTGTCACCCGAGGTCGGAATTGAACCCGGGTCCCTGCCACTGTGAGGCAGCAGTGCTAACCACCATGCCACCCTCATCATTCTACATTAGACTCTTGCAATCTAGCCAACTAAGCTAGCAAACTGCCCACAATGGAGACCGAGGACAAGTAGCAAAGTAGAAAGATATCTGGCTAAGACAGAAAACAGAGTGCCGGGGTAAAGGGTAGCTTTTCAGAGTGACAGAAGGTAGAAAATGGGGTTGCACAAGGATCAGTGCTGGGACCACTGTGTTGTTCACAATTCATATTAATAATTTAGACATCAGAAGCAAAATACTGGTTTCCAAATTTGCAGATGACACTTAATTAGAGGGGATATTTAATACTGAAGAGGATTACAACAAATTACAAGACAATATTAATAAACATGCAGAATGGGCATACGTAATGGGCAGAATTCTGGGAGGCCTAGATAGAGTGGAGGTGGAGAAGATGTTTCCACTAGTAGGAGAGACTAGAACCCGAGGGCACAGCCTCAGACTGAAGGGATGATCCTTTAAAACTGAGATGAGGAGGAATTTCTTCAACCAGAGGGTGGAGGCCAAATCACTGAGTATCTTTAAGACAGAGATAGATAGGTTCTTGATTAATAAGGGGATCAGGGATTATGGGGAGAAGGCAGGGTAGGGGATGAGAAACACATCAGCCATGATTGAATGGCGGAACAGACTCGATGGGCCAAATGGCCTAATTCTGCTCCTACATTTTATGGTCACATCAGAAGAATTAATTTCAACAGAGATAAGTGCGTATGTTTGGAAAATAAGAATCTACATGGGGCAGAGGAGCAAATGAATCTGAAAATATAAATACACAAATCACTAGAATCAGTTGTTCAGGTTAACAAGACTAAACAAAGCACTCGGGTTTATTTCTGGACGGATAGAATCTAAAAGTTCTTCAGCCAGAGTGGTGTGAATGTTGAAATCGCTACAGAGAAAGCAGCTGAGGCAAATTATGTAGATTCACTTAAACTAAAGCAACATAAATGAATGAGGAAGAAGGGAATAGAAGATTATGATGATGAGAGTCAGTGGAGAAAGAATGGGAGAAGGCATAAATGCCAATTTAGTCCAGTTGGGCTGTTTCTGTGCTGTATAATCTATAGGATGCTATGTGGGTGCCGGCTGAGACTTCAGCCAGAGACATTTATTCAATGTGAAGTCACTACAGGAAGCATTCTAGCCAAGGTCAGTCCCAGTGAACCTTGGTGCTTTCCCAGGAGAGTCCAGCAAAGTCAGGAGGGAGCCAAACTGCAACATCTCTGGGCCGGGATTCTCCCCTACCCGTCGGGGCGGGGGGTCCCGGCGTGTTGGAGTGGCGTGAACCATTCCGGCGTCGGGCCGCCCCAAAGGGGCGGAAGTCTCCACATCTTTAGGGGCCAAGCCCACACATTGAGGGGCTAGGCCCGCGCCGGAGTGGTTCCCACTCCGTCGGCTGGCGTGAACCTCCTTTGGCGCCATGCCAGCCGGGGCCGAAAGGACTTGGCTGGCCGGCGTAAGTCCGCGCATGCGCATGCGCAGGGGACGGGGTCTCTTCCGCCTCCGCCATGGTGAAGGCCCGCCCGCCGATCAGTGGGCCCCGATCGCAGACCAGGCCACCGTGGGGGCAGCCCCCGGGGTCAGATCGGCCCGCGCCGCCAATCCCGCCGGTCAGGTAGGTGGTTTAATCCACGCCGGCGGGACTTTGGCCCATCGCGGGCCGGAGAATCGCTGCGGAAGGCCGGCCGACTGGTGCGGGGGACCCGCCGACTGGCGCAGCGCGATTCCCGCCCCCGCCGAATCTCGGGGGGCGGAGAATTCGGGACACGGCAGGGGCGGGATTGACGCCGGCCCCGGGCGATTCTCCGACCCCCCCGCCCCTGACCTGTGTGGCTGTGGTAATCCGTCACAACTAACTAAGCCACTTGCGGGCACAAAGGTTCATTGCACAGCCATTCACAGCCAGCCAGCAATGTGACCTGGGACGACTCGTCCATCGATTATTTTTCCTAGACAGGCGACGTGAGCCAGCTGAACAGAATTTCTTACTCTTGGATCTGCATCAGATGGGTAGTGGATCCCATTGCTTGCTTCCAATTAAGTTACAGCAGCAGGGCTGTAGCCGCTTCCAAGCAAAGTCCAAGTCACTTTTGGGCCGGGGCTGATTTCCACCATCAACGCAGGCTCTAAAGTGGCGTTGACGAGTCAGCTGCCTGTTCTACATCCTGTCCAACATTCAGTTCAACTAAAGGCTAGTCAGAAATGAATAGAACAGGTGGCGGGCGGTCTGTACCCCTAGCTTTCCATCATACCCAATGATGCACGATCAATTGTACAAAGACTAAGGTTGGATACAACTGTGGCTTCATTGCAGTAAGATGTGTGGCGTTCCACAGCAGCTGGCGAAATGGTTGCTGAATAGAGGACACGCCCCTCCTACTGGGCGGAGCCAGCAGGCAGGGGCTACAGGTGAACCTGTAGTACATCACCTAATACAGGTGTAACAGTGGTTTACCACACCCAATAAAAATTTACCCCACTAAATTCATGGGCAAACTAGGGTACTCCACTAATAAGCGTTACTAATCAAGTTAAGGTTCTAAGTTTTTAAATGCAAGTATTTTTTCCCCCAACTATTATTTAGGCTTGGAACAGAAAGCGACCATGAAAGCTGCTAAAATTGTCCAAAAAAAAACTGGTCCACCAATCTCAGTTAGGGAAGGGATGCTTGCCACCCTCTATCTGTTCTGGGCCGAGACATACTCCAGCCTTATTCTGCTGGGCGATTAGGGATGGGGAATAAATGTATCACCCACATCATAAGAACAAAATTTAAATCTATTTACTCAGTCCAGAAAAACAAAATAAAAAAAATCTTCAATAAAAGATAAGAATGAGACCAGGTCAAGAATTCCCGACTGTGTGAATCAAAGATACAACAACCTTTCTGTATCCCGCATACATTAGACAATGGTTAAAGTTAGTGGAAAAAAGAGACTTGTTTGTTTGCCTCAAGTACGTTTCTCAAATTAATTTGTTTTTTTTAAACTTCGACAAAGTAAAAATGAGATTCTGGAGAAATATTAGCCATCCTATTTATGCTCTGCACTCAGTTCCGGTACTGTATTCACAGGCAAAATCTGTTCATTTTAAACAGGCTGCAGGCTAAATAGTTGAAAATAATTATCCTGAATAATCTATTGTTTTATATTGAAAAAATTTCAAATCCTTGTGTTACAAAAAGCATACTGAAACTTTGGGGAAAGTACAGCTATGATTTACAAAGTATTTACAGCACAATAGGCTACTCAATGCAAAAGATCCACACGAGCCTTAGGAACATAGGAACAGGAGTAGTCCATTCAGCCCCTCGAGCCTGTCCTGCCATTCCATGAGATCGTGGCTGATCTGTGGCCTGACTCCTTGGCCATGATTCTCCGAAAATGGGGCCTACCGGAAAACGAGCGTAAATCACGCCAGACTTTTTCAAAAAGTCCAGAGTGATTCTCCCATTTCAAGAGGGATAGCAGGGCCTCGGCGTGCGCCCCGCAGCTCCTGCTGCCGATACGGGGCCCTGCACTTCCGGCCGCGGGTCCGCTCGTGCGGGCCGGCGAGGAAGAAGATAGGCACCCCCAGGATCGCGCGTGCCCGCTGATCGGTAGCCTCCGATTGCAGGCCTGGCCATCGTGGAGGCCCACCTCCCAGAGTCTGATGCCCCCAACCAGGACGGCCAGCGTGGCCGCGGGTCCGAGCTCACGTTGGGTGGAATCATTGCGGCAGAACTCGGCCGGTCCATCGTGGAGAATCACCGCGGGGGCCTCTTTCAACGGCCCCCGACAGGCGCAGCGTTGACCGTGTGCGTGCGGCTCGTGGCGATTCTCCGGTCCACGGAGAATCACATCCCGGCATCGGAGCCGATCGCAGGTCTGAGACCCCATTCTCCGCCCCCCGCGCTGAGCATGATTTCAGCGTGGTGGCTCGGAGAATCCCAGCCCATCTACCTGCCTTTGGCTCATATCCTTAATATCTTTGCTTAACAAAAATCGATTTCCGATTTAATATTAACTGATATCATTTCAACTGCTGCTTGTGGGAGTGAGTTACAAACCTCTATCACCTTTTGCATGAAGAAGTGCTTATTAATATTTATCCCGAATGGTCTGGCCCTAATTTTCAGACTGGTTTCAGAATCTTTAACCGGTGGAAATAATTATTCCGAATAATTCGAATAATTATATTGAAAACATTTCCTCATGGATGTTACAGGATGTGGACCATGCAGCTTCCCATGACCTCCGGAGAATAAAAACTTCCCTGGTAATGCAGGGCTTCCCCTTAACAAATGGAGCCCTCACTTGTATATAAATACATCCCTGGGTGCAGGTCGGGGAAGGAGACACTTAGGGAAGTGGAGACGAGTTGTATTGTTAATAAGCCTTTATCCAATATTTTCTATCTGCCTTTCCACGCACTGGCGACGAGGATACAGTGGAGCTGCCAGCGGTGCCGATTACAACGTTCTCGGTCCATCTTGTCGAGGCCTTGTAGCTACCCACTAAAATGCCAAATATCGGGAAATTACAACCCTTCAATGCAGGTATTGATGACTGGGGGCAATATATCGAGCCAATGCAGTATTCCTTTCACACAAGCGTGATCATCGGGGATGAAAGGCAAATGATGATACTGCTGACGGCTTGTGGAGGGGACACCTAAAGCGTTATACAAAGTTTAACCCATCCGGATGCACCGCACACTTGCCCATTCGCCACTGTAGTGACGCTGGAAGGGAGCACTTTGAACCGAAACAACCGTTCGCCAGCCTAGTGGCGCTAGTAGGGACCACTTTGACCTGAAACTGCCATTAATCGTTTTCCGGTTCCACACAGCCACCCAGGCCCAAGCTGAATCCATTAGCAACATCCTGACCTAACTGCAAAAATTGGCCGAAACCTATGAGTTCGGTACAGCACGACCAGACCATCTTGTGTGGAATCCACGACACGGCAATGCAATAAAAATTACTAACTGAGGCTAATCTGGATTTGCAGCGCATGGAGGAGAGAGCGAGAGTTCAGAGCAAGGGTCCAGGAACTTCAAGGGATGGCGGTACTAAGCCTAGGCAGCAGTGACGAGCACCATTTGAATCCCACCAGGATCGAAGATGCAGATCCCTGACAATGGGACTCCTACTGCAGGAACGTGGACCACCCCCGCCAAAGCCCAGAGTGCTGCCGAACATTTTCCCCCAAGCATGAAGCTCAGGAGTATGGGTTCCAAACAGCAGTAGCAGTTTACTGCTGGCCGCAAGGACCATGATGGCGGCGATCCTGTGAGGATCCACTGGCCAGCCAAACATGACCGGTCTTACTATGTGGATGAGGACGACAGCTCCCACCACCAATTGCACTGCGTAGCTTCACCGAAAGTTGCCCTGACCCAAGCTTCCTTACATGTGAATAGACACTCCATCCGAATGAAGCTCGACACCAGAGCAGCAGTGCCCGTGGTCAGCCACCGCATTTATGACTAGATTCAGTCTGGCCTATGGACATTGACTCTTCAGGACACCAATGCCCAGCTTTCCACAGATGCGGGGGAAAGACTGGCAATGGTGGACACCTTGATGGTCCCGGTCCAATATAGACAGCAGTTGGTGGATCTAACTTTGGTAGTGGTACAAAGAACAAAGAAAAGTATAGCACAGGAACAGGCCCTTCGGCCCTCCAAGCCTGTGCCGACTAAAACTAAAATCTTCTGCACTTCCAGGGTCCGTATCCCTCTAATTCCATCCTATTCATGTATTTGTCAAGATGTCCCTTAAACGTCGACCCTGCTTCCACCACCTCCTCCGGCAGCGAGTTCCAGGCACCCACTACCCTCTGTGCAAAAAGCTTGCCTCGTACATTTGCTGTAAACCTTGCCCCTCGCACCTTAAACCTATGCCCCCTAGTAATTGACCGCTCTACCCTGGGAAAAAGCCTTTGACGATCCACTCTGTCTATGCCCCTCATACTTTTGTAGACCTCTATCAGGTCACCCCTCAACCTCCGTCGTTCCAGTGAGAACAAACCTAGTTTATTCAACCACTCCTCATAGCTAATGCCCTCCATATGTAAATCTCTTCTGCACCCTCTCTAAAGCCTCCACATCCTTCTGGTACTGTGGCGACCAAAATTGAACACTATACTCCAAGTGTGGCATAACTAAGGTTCTATACAGCTGCAACATGATTTGCCAATTTTTATACTCAATGCCCCGGCCAATACATAGAATTTACAGTGCAGAAGGAGGCCATTCAGCCCATCGAGTCTGCACCAGCTCTTGGAAAGAGCACCCTACCCCCTACCCAAGGTCAACACCTCCACCCTATCCCCATAACTCAGTAACCCCAACACTAAGGGCAATTTTGGACACTAAGGGCAATTTATCATGGCCAATCCACCTAACCCACACATCTTTGGACTGTGGGAGGAAACCGGAGCACCCGGAGGAAACCCACGCACACACAGGGAGGATGTGCAGACTCCGCACAGACAGTGACCCAAGACGGAATCTAACCTGGGACCCTGGAGCTGTGAAGCGATTGTGCTATCCACAATGCTACCGTGCTGCCCTTGAAGGCAAGCATGCCGTATGCCTTCTTGACTACCTTCTCCACCTGTGTTGTCCCTTTCAGTGACCTGTGGACCTGTACACCTAGATCTCTCTGACTGTCAATACTCTTGAGGGTTCTACCATTCACTGTATATTCCCTACCTGCCTGTATATTCCCTACCGACCTTCCAAAATGCATTACCTCACATTTGTCCGGATTAAACTCCATCTGCCATCTCTCCGCCTGTGGTGATCACAAGTTAACTAGATGCAATACAACTGAGCAAACACTAGAGGGGGCACGGGAGAGCCATATAAATAGACGGGGACAGGAAGTGAGGACACACTTCACTGAGGGCAGAACTTGGAGCAACACAGATACACCCACACGCCAGCTAGGAACACTGAAGGTAACATTAGGAAACAGCTCTGAAGAGTGAACGAACTTACAATAAAGCATCTTCTCCACATTTGAGACTACGAGCTTTATTAAGACACGAGTAACAACACATGGTACCCAGGAGTGGCTTCAGACGCTTACTACAGGACAACTCAGTGGCAGATACAGAAAGCTCAAAATGGCATGGAAATCTCCTACTGGACATTCGACTTGGGAAGACATCGCTAATTCGAGGATGTGGCTTGGATACCCAGAGCAGCTAGACCTGACTGGCAATGTAAGAGGTGTCTGGAAAAGGTTTAAACAAATGTTTGATTTGGATCTCGTAGCTAATGAGGTACAAGATGCCTCAGACAACATTAAAATAGAAATTCTCACCGCAGGGCCTGTAAATAGGAAAGTGTATAATGGATTTAAATACTCAAAAGATGAAGACAGAAACAGCTTACAAACGTTACTAAACAAATTTGAAGAGTACTGTGAGAAATTTGAACAGCAAGACATACTCAGAGTCCAAACTGCACAGAGACTGAGTGATGCAAAACTTAAAAAATCACGAAAAGAACAAGAAATCGCGAATGAAAAGTACAGATCAAAAAGAAGAAATAACACGAATTTCTCACAAAGCCAAAACGCTGAAACCCAGTCCAGATCGGGAAGAGAAGGTAACTTACAACTTTTAGAAATCCAGTCCAGATGGGACAGAAAAATCGCTGAAATCCGCGAAAAAATGGCGTCGGAGCACATTTTGCAGTCTCCGGTAAGCAAAGAACTACAAATTGCGTCTGCGCATGCGCCGGAACCGGAAGCCGCGCATGCGCAGTTTAAAAAATATCGCGGTACCGATCGTTATGCGCATGCGCCGGAACCGGATGCCGCGCATGCGCAGTTCAAAAAATATCGCGGTGCCGATCGCTATGCGCATGCGCAAGCCGCGCATGCGCAGTCAAAAAAAGTGTCGGTCGCGGATCGTAATGCGCATGCGCAAGCCGCGCATGCGCGATGGAAACAAAACCGCACAGTGAAGGAAGAAGGCCGATTTGCGCATGCGCAATGCATTCCTGCGCGTGACGTCATGACGTCTGAGCATCCCGACCACGCCCACTTAAAAGGGAAATGCCCGAAAATTGCAAACAAGACACTTAAAGTGGTAAACACAAATTTTCTTGCCTCAGAACACAGAAAAACTCCTGAACTTAAACCAACAGTTAAAAACAACTTGCACAACACCCTGAAAAAAGCAGTCTGCACCACCCAAAGTGAAGAGAACAAAAAGAATTCCGAAACAACAAAAGATGATTTGTTTTTCAAAGATTACCTCTCAGACATGGCTGAGTCAGTCGGATATGCTTATCACAGCATCAGCGACACGGTCGCAAAGCACAACACGAACCAACTCGTGGTAGATGAATCAAACCAAGATGATTTGGTTTTCAAAGAATACTACTCAGACATGGCTGAGTCAGTCGGACATGCTTATCACAGCATCAGCGACACGGTCGCAAAGCACAACACGAACCAACTCGTGGTAGATGAATCAAACCAAGATGATTTGGTTTTCAAAGAACACTACTCAGACATGGCTGAGTCAGTCGGATATGCTTATCACAGCATCAGCGACACGGTCGCAAAGTTCAACACGAATCAACTCGTGGTAGAAGAATCCAACCAGGATGATTTGGTTTTCGAAGAATACTACTCAGACATGGCTGAGTCAGTTGGATATGCTTATCACAGCATCAGCGACATGGTCGCAAAGTTCAACACGAATCAACTCGTGGTAGAAGAAGCCAACGAAGATGAAATGGGTATCAAAGAATACTACTCAGACATGGAGGAGTTATTTGGACATGCTGATCACAGCATCAGCGACACCGTTGCAAAGCTCAACACGACTCTACTCATGGTAGATGAATCCAACACCATGATGCCATGGCAGCTCGTCGATACATTGGATGACAGCAATACCCTAGACGAAGACGACGCCACACAGAGAGCACAGGAAGACTCCACAGAGCGAGCGATGACAGGCTCCACAGTGCGAGTGATGAAAGACTCCAAAAGGGATGCAAGCAAACACTCCCTGGCGAACACCATGCATGAACAAGACCATGAAGGTAAACCCGCTGTATCTGAGCAACCGCAAGCAGACTATGAAAGTCTACCAAGCTCACAGGAACAAGAAGAAGACAACGTACATCTAACCACTGACACCATGCATGCGCAAGACCATGAAGGTCAACCTGCCATATCTGAGCAACCACAAGCAGACTATGAAAGTCTAACAAGCTCACATGAACAAGAAGAAGACAATGCACCTCTACCCACTGCATGCGAAGACAGTGACAAGGTGATCACACTCGACGTACAGGATCACAGCGAGACTGACAGTTCTCAGCTTGTCTGTACCGAAGCACAGAGCGAAAACAGTAACAAGGTGATCGCACTCGACGTACAGGATCACAGCGAGACTGACAGTTCTCAGCTTGTCTGTACAGAAGCACAGAGTCGGGCCACCCAACAGTCCAGAGAGACGATGCCGAAAGAAAACATGCAGATTTTGACTCCAGAAGAGGAGCACCTGGAGTCCAGACAGACAACGCCGAAAGAAACCATGCAGATTCTGACTCTAGAAGAGGAGCACCTGGAGTCCAGAGAGACCAAGCCGAAAGAAAACATGCAGATTTTGACTCCAGAAGAGGAGCACCTGGAGTCCAGAGAGACAACGCCGAAAGAAACCATGCAGATTCTGACTCCAGAAGCGGAGCACCAAGAGTCTAGAGAGACCACGTCAAGTGAAATCATGCAGATTTGGACTCCAGAACAGGAGCGCCAAGAATCCAGAGACACCGCGTCAAATGGAATCGAGAAGAATTTGACTCCGGAAGAGGAGCACCAAGAAAGCAAAGATGAGGAATCCAATTCTCCACAAATGATTGATGTCACCTGCACCGATGCAACATCAGATCATTCGCACCACTCTCGAGACGAAATGCTCAATGACTCAAATTATCCACTCGGGACACGAATAGAGTATAACAAGAAAAACAACAGTCAAAAGAAGCACAGCAGAAACGGGACAAACAACATCAAGAACAAAAGCAACATGAAGCGCGACAAGACCAACAACAATAGCAAGAAGCACAGCAGAAACGAGAACGACAACAGAAAGAACAAAAGCAACATGAAGCGCGACAAGACAAACAACAAAGTCAGGCACAAAGATAGCGACAACGACAGAGACAGAGACAACAAGAACGGCAACGAAAACAACAAAGTCAGGAACAAAGATAGTGACAACACCAAAGACAGAAACGACAAAAACAGCAACACGAACGGCAACGAAAACAACAAAGTCTGGAACAACGACAGTGCCAACACCAAAGACAGAAACGACAAAAACAGCAACAAGTACGGCAACGAAAACAACAAAAACAGGAACGACAGAAACAACAGCAATGAAACAATGACTTGTACACAATGGTACTACTCGGCACATGAAGGACAATGCCACAGCTCACTGCAAAACGATGACAAGACTACAAACATGTCATGGGATGACAACGAATCGCACAAACTCACGTCTGCTCCAGAACGAGCAAGCACACCAGCATCCAAGGCGGATGAGACAATAAATCAACACCACAAGCACAAAAAAAAAAGTCCATGCAGTCAACATCAGTGAGGTGACCATGCAAACACCTCGGGATGATGCAGTGGGTACTTAAAATAATAAGGAACACCAACAACATTCACAGCGGACTTGCAATATCAATATCACCACGTCATCAACAACAAAAAGAAAAAAAAGCTCTGAACAAATTCATCAAGTTTGGACTCATAAATGTTTTTATTAAGATTGGACATATAACTACATTGGCTTTGTACAATATGCAATAGCACCATCACCTGCATAGATACGCATATCATAAGTAACTGTTTTCTATAATTTTCTTTAACGATGTACAGCAAATATGTAAAGAGAAAAAGGGGGATGTGGTAATCGTAGATTTGCTAGACACAAAAACAACTGAGCAAACACCAGAGGGAGAGCTATAAATACACCGGGACAGGATGTACAATTTTCTTTAACGATGTACAGAAAATATGTAAAGAGAAAAAGGGGGATGTGGTGATCACAAGTTAACTAGATGCAATACAACTGAGCAAACACTAGAGGGGGCACGGGAGAGCCATATAAATAGACGGGGACAGGAAGTGAGGACACACTTCACTGAGGGCAGAACTTGGAGCAACACAGATACACCCACACGCCAGCTAGGAACACTGAAGGTAACCTTAGGAAACAGCTCTGAAGAGTGAACGAACTTACAATAAAGCATCTTCTCCACATTTGAGACTACGAGCTTTATTAAGACACGAGTAACAACACACCGCCCAAGTCTCCAAACGATCTAAATCCTGCTGTATCCTCTGACAGTCTTCATCGCTTTCCACAATTCCACCAACCTTTGTGTCGTCCACAAACTTACTAATCAGACCAGTTACATTTTCCTCCAAATCATTTATATATATTACGGACAGCAAAGTTTGCATCACTGATCCCTGTGGAACGCCTCTCATCACAGCCCTGAAATCAGAAAAGCACCCTTCCATTGCTATTCTCTGCCTTCTATGACCTAGCCAGCTCTGTATCCATCTTGCCAGCTCACTCCTGATCCCGTGTGACTTCACCTTTTGTACCAATCTGCCATGAGGGACCATGTCAAAGGCCTTAGCTGAAGTCCCTATAGACAACATCCACTGCCCTACCTGCATCAACCATCTTTGTGACCTCCTTGAAAAACTCAATCAAGTTAGTGAGACACAACCTCCCCTTCACAAAACCGTGCTGCCTCTCGCTAATACGTCCATTTGCTTCCAAATGGGAGTAGATCCTGTCTCGAAGAATTCTCTCCAGTAATTTCCCTACCACTGATGTAAGGCTCACCGGCCTGTAGTTCCCTGGATTATCCTTGCTACCCTTCTTAAACAAAGGAACAACATTGGCTATTATCCAGTCCTCCGGGACATCACCTGAAGACAATGAGTTTCCAAAGATTTCTGTCAAGGCCTCAGAAATTTCCTCTCTTGCCTCCTTCAGTATTCTGGGGTAGATCCCATCTGGCCCTGGGGACCTATCTACCTTAATATTTCTCAAGACGCCCAACACCTCGTCTTTTTGGATCTCAATGTGACCCAGGCTATCTACACACCCTTCTCCAGACTCAACATCCACCAATCCTTCTCTTTGGTGAATACTGATGCAAAGTATTCATTTAGTACCTCGCCCATTTCCTCTGGCTCCAAAAGGTCAGGATCCTATCGACGTTCTGCACGGTTCAATCATTGTAGTCAGGGGTAGGTGGTTGTGCTGTGGTATTGTCCCTGGACTAGCAATCCAGAGACCCAGGGTAATGCTCTGGGTACCCGGGTTCGAATCCCACCATTGCAGGGTTGACTACAGTGAAATTTGAATTCAATAAAAATCTGGAATTAAAAGACTAACATGTCGATTGTCAAAAAACCCATCTGGTTCACTAATGTCCTTTGTGATCCTCATCCAGTCTGGTCTACAAGTGGCATCAGATCCACAACAACGTGGTTGACTCTAAAATACCCTCTGAGATGGCCTCGCAAGAAACTCAGTTCAAGGGCAATTAGGGAAGGGCAATAAATGCCCACATCCCATGAATGAATTGAAAACGAATTTGCAGCAAATCCCTGAATGCACAATTAAGAGGAGGCTTCGTATGTAGCACATGTAGTCATGACCTCCCAATACGATTCAAGTACACAGGCCGGGATTCTCCGAGTCCTGCCGGCGTCCTTTGCATATGGTCCAATCCGGCGGGACCTCTACATTCTGGCTGCGGGCGTGGTCCTAGTGGGAGACTGAGGGTGCCGACTCCACAGTGGCCAGGCCCACGATCGGGGTGACCAACTGGCGGGTGGGCTAATTCTGGGGGGGGAGGGCGCTAGTCAGAGCATGTATATAGTGCCTTTCATCACCGCAAGATAGCCTAATCAAGGCACGCAATAATCAATGAAGTACTTTTGAAGTGTCCTCACTGTTACAATGGGGAACGGAAAGACAGATAGAAGAATGAGGGGCTGGTGAAAGAGGGGACAGCCAGTAAACAAGGAAAGGCCAGTAAACAAGATACAAAGCGTTGTAAAAGTGAGAAAGTCATGGACACTAAGAGAGAGAGAGAGAGAGAGAGAGAAAAAGATCGCTGTGTGAAAGGCACACAAAGAGAATGAAGAATAGACTTACACAAAGGGAAAGAGTCACAACAAATTGGAACCAAACTCCATTTGAACCAGCAGTGTGTTTCGAAATGTCTGTGTTGAGTCACTCTATAGTCACCTAACACCTGAAGTAAATTTCTAGCTGACAGCATGGTCTGCAAGTGCACAGCTAACTGCCACTCTTTAAAACAGATTTGGGACTAAAAATGTCCACTAGCTACAACACAAGCAAAGCGACAAGAAGATGATAACGAGGTAGTAGCTACCTTAGCTTGAATGGAGGAGAATATCAGTACTTCAAAACACTCCTGATTAAATTTTGCACGGCCAACCCTACTGTTACCAAAAAGCAGGAAAACAGGAGTATGCTCTGATTTGTCATAGAATCTTAAGCGATTTACAAAACACAAGGTGGGCATTAAGTCCACTGTGTTGGCACTTTGCAAGAGCAACCCAAACTAATGCCGCTTCCAGCTCTCTCGTAGAGGCCAGTAATTGCCTCTGTTTCAAATAATTTAGCTGTTTTCCTTAAAAGATGCGACCACTTGTGGAGATTCTCCTGACCTCTCTCCCCACTACGATATGTGTGATGAACGGTATTAATAACTGCTGTAAACGGTACCTAACCTTTAATACCTTGCCCCTTTAAGATGCTTGGAACCCTGGGGGACTCCGCCTCTGGCTATGCCCCCAGGAAACGGTATATAGGATAAGGCTCCATGTGGTGAGCACACTTCTCTCGGATGCTGTTCAGTTCTCTGTAGATTAAAGCCTTTTGATTACCGACCTCGCTCGCGCGTCGTAATTGAGGGTGCCTCAATATGCAATGCCAAGGTCGATCTGCTTCTAACGTGAGAAGTTTATATCTGCAAGCAATCCCTATTCATCACATTCAAAGCAACAAACTTCCTGTCCACACTCTGGATAGCACAATTTGCCTGCACAATAATTGACTCATTTGACAAGTTTCTTTCACTGGCTGGTAAGCAATTGTATTCCTTTTTGCTTTTCAATGAACAGTACAGAATAAGGAACCAAGCTTTATCCTTTCTCAATTTAACATGGATGGTGGTTGGCAGAGACATAAAGTACAGCCAAGTGCTCTCCTCGATGCCCATCCACAAACTATGTTGCTCCCCGCGTTCCATTCAACTCACCTTCCATCCAACATGACCTCAGACTCTCCACATTCTGCCCCTAAACCCCCGGCCTCTGCCCACTCCAACCTACACAGCTACCACCAGTGCCAACTCACCCAAACATAATTTGGGATTCATCGCAATTAGCATAGCCAATATCGATCCTTTCACTGTTGCTTCCGGTCCATTCAACCACTATCCATTTGCTCTCTATATCTAAGAATATATGTCACCTCGTTCACAAGGATCTGGGCTTCATGCAGTCCAAGTGTTCAGGGTAGGAGATGGTAGCCCCAGGAACATTCAGTGAACACTTATTTTGGTGGTGACTTCCTCCTTCACTCAAATCATATTCAATATACAACTTCTGTGAGCACTAAACATTTCTATAGTGTTTTCCTGGTTCTCAGATGTGGTAGCATGGGTTATAAAAAATCTCTAGTTACTTTTTACTATTCAGATTTGAGCTACATTCTATAACTGTGAATGATTTGGAGTGTAATTGGCCCAGCTGGTAGCACTTCTGCCTGCAAGTCAAAAGACTGTCAGTTCAAATCCCACTCTACTGACTTGAACAAATCATTCTTGGCCAATATTTCAATGTAGCGCTGAGGGATACAGCATTAATTGGAGGCCTTGTCTGCCCTTTCAACTAGACAAAAAATAATCTACCGCACTATTTGGAGAGCAGCAGGGAAGTTCTCCCTGGGGTCTTGGTCAATATTTATCCCTGAAACAGATTATGTGGCGATTGTCTTAGTGCCGTTTGGAGGAGCCTGCTTTGTACAAATTGGTTGTGACTACATTTCAAAAGTACCTCTTTGCTGTGAAGTGATTTGGCGACTTCGGAGGTTATGAAAATTCTGTATAAATGCAAAATCTTTACTTTTATTGCATGACAGATTTCATCTTAAAATAGTATGAAGTATGTGGGAGACACTCCAATTTCAAATATAGGCCTCATTATAGAAGGAACTTTAGTTGGCGAATTAGTTGCCTTAATACCCTGTATTCATTTTAACCAGCTGCTTGACTATATTTCATGGAAATAGACACTTGGAAAAGCATGATGGATATTTAGCCTTATTTTTAGTCAAGAAGTTCTGTATGAAACAGTCAGAAGGTCATACAATGTAAACAAGCATACAGCTGCACATTGTTTTGCGGATAGTCGACAATTATTATTTTTCTTAGGTGAGGAACTCAAGGCCTGTTATTAAACTCTAACTCCGGCCTGCTCGCTTTTCTGTCTTTTTGCTAATCTAAAGAATGCCTTTTGTCCTAGATATTGCTTACTGTATCATATAAATTGCTTGCCTTACGTTTCTAAAGCGGGGGCATTTGGAATGACTGTGGTCTCTCTAATTCCCCCACAAACTTTGTGTTAAATAAAGGACCTTTGGCGAAAACTCGAAGTGCTGACTTATAATTTCTTCAACACTCATAGTTATTGTGCTTGTTACACATTGCACCACCTTCCACAGCCACATGGCCTGTATCTGTCAGAAAACATGGTTTAGATTAGAGTCTGTCCAATTACCAGGTATAGATTGTGATCTTCTGATGATTATGTAGACAGCCAGGGATCAATGTTTGAAATTAGGTAACTGGGTAGGATTTTACAGCTGGGCTCACCATCCCGAAAATCTTCATGTAACATACAACCGCCAACTCGCAAACTGTCATGTAACACTTATTTGAGCATTGGCAGTGGGTGGAACTACTGTCCACCCTTGGAACAAAATCCAGCCCACGAGAGCTGTTAGCCAGACACAGCGCTGCAGTGGCCAGAAGCGATACTGCACTCCTCTGCCTGGAACCAAGTACCGTGACCATTGGAAAAGTAGGTCCAGGAGGTCCAGGAGGGGTGCGATCACTGTGTCGGGAAGTAGGCCGGGAAGATGGGTCCCAGAGCCCCAATGTCCTGGGAGGAGGGATCCCAGAGCTCCAATGTCCTGGGGGGAGGGTTCTCCAAATTCGAGGGTGCCGTCTTAGTGAGGTGCCTCTTCCCATCCCACCTGCTCCCACAAAGCTAAAAATTGAGGCTGGCAAGAAAAGGTCATTAAGCGGCCACTTAAAGGTCTTTATAGGTGAAAGGGCAGGATTTACGCCTGAGGCCCCACTTGCCCAAGCATGAAATTATGTCTGGCATCGTGCAGGTTCGCGGGGGGGGGGGGGGGGGGGGACCACAATATAACCCTTTACAATATTATACACTTTGAATAGAATTATGATATTCTTTACCTCAAGTTAAGATGTCTGTATTTGTGCCTCTTCTCCATTGAAAGCAACATTTACATTTAAATATCTGGATTTTTGTCACATGTTCTCACTTTCTCCTTCTCTATTTTCAATTTGTAACTTGCAGCCCTCCCTCTCCAGATCTATGTATTTTAGTCAAATTAAAGATATACTTTTGGCTCCGATTGCTTCTTTGCTTCTCCACTCACCACGTTTGTTTTGTCCTATCCGGGCAAGGTTTTCATGCTCTGTTTTTGACTGGACTTCATCTTTGTATCACAGTGCTTTGTAGCACAGGGCTAAATCGCTGGCTTTGTAAGCAGACCAAGGCAGGCCAGCAGCACGGTTCAATTCTCGTACCAGCCTCCCCGAACAGGCGCCAAAATGTGGCGACTCGGGGCTTTTCACAGTAACTTCATTTGAAGCCTACTTGTGACAATAAGCGATTTTCATTTTTTCATTTTCAACCGGTCTCTTTTAGCTCAGCAAGATCTCTTTTGGCTCGGTGTTTAGGATGATTAAGATACTTGGGTTTTTTGACAGTAATTAAGAAATAATATTTGCTCCTAGCTATCAGCCTTGGCTCAGTGATAGCAGTCTACTGCAGAGGCTCAAGTCCATAAGCTAACATTGCAGTGTTATCTTTCAGATGAGATCAAGGCTCCATTTGCCCTCTTTGGCAGACTTAGAAAATCACACAATGAGGGCAGCACTGTGGTGGAGTGGTTAGCACAGCTGCCTCACGGCGCTGAGGACCCGGGTTTGATCCCGGCCCTGGGTCACTGCCCGTGTGGAGTTTGCACATTCTCCCCTGTCTGTGTGGGTCTCACCCCCACAACCCAAAGATGTGCAGGGTACGTGGATTGGCCAGGCTAAATTGCCCCTTAATTGGGAAAAAAATGAATTGGGTACTCTAAATTAAAAAAAAAAAAGAAAATCACACTGTACAATTTAAGGAGTTCTCTCTATGTCCTGGTCAACATTTATCCCAACATTACCAAGGCAGATTATTTGATCGTCAAATGAACCCAAAAGATTAACTCTCATTTTCTCTCCCTTCAGATACTGTCTGACCTGATGAGCTTTTCCAGCCTTCTTTGCTTCACTTTCAAATTCCAGTATTTTGCTTTTATTTAGATTATATGACAATTTATTTTCCTTCTGGTTTTGGCACCTTGGGCAAATTGGCTTCCACATTTATCATAAATTTTGTGAACCTTCTTGAACCACTGCAGTCCATACGGCAATGTTATAGATCTAGAATCCCCCACAAGGGGGAAACATCCTCTCAGCATCTGCCAAAAAGCTCCCCTCAGAATCTTACATGTTTCAATAAACAGTGCACCTCATTCAAAACCTCTTCCGGCTCGGAAGTAATTTGAGATATGAAAAGTGCTTTCATAAGGCCATTCCTTAAAGAGGGTGGAATCCATGACAGAATTATTTTATCTGGTCATTGGATGGACCAGGTTGGATGGTCTTTCGTTCCTGTGAACTTTATATGTAAACATATTTTTAAAATGTCAGACGGATAAAGATCTGCCAGTGCATTTACCCTCTCCCATGCAATGGATACATTTAAGAAGACATTGCCGTGCGTCCGGAGTCAAATGATGGTCAGACCAGGTAAGGATCGCAGATTTCCTTCCCTAAAGGACATGAATGAATCAGATAGTTTTTTTTAACGACAATTAACAATGGTTTCATGGTCATCATTAGACTTTAATTCCAGATTTTTATTGAATTCAAATTTTACCATCTGCCATGGTCGGATTCAAACCCAGGTCTCAAGGCCATTACCCTGGGTCTCTGGATTACTAGTCCAGCGACAAGCCACTGTGCCACCGCCTCCCCTCATCAATGACATCCCTTGCTTCATGTTTAGGACCTACCCGTGCAGCATCACTGTAATTTCCGGGAAGGCAAAAAAATCAACCAAATTTAAATTAATAGAAACTAAAATTATGTCATCCATCCCCACTGCTTCCATAAGGGAACTGATACTAATTCATGACATCAAATTGACTTCATACCTCCGACTTGTATGACACAATTGCCAACCCGGCCGGGAGCTTTTCCAACTCTTGTACTGCCAAAAGACCATGAACGTATGTTTGTTGAGTTGTGGTTAATGTTACTGAGTCAGGCATTTCCAGATTAATCTTAATATTAACAGGAAGAAACTGCAGCTGCTGTTTGATGCTGGAAACCCTCCCCTTGCTGTTTGAACCAAAAATGGTTTCATTATGGAATCCCTACAGTGCAGGAGGCCATTTGGCCCATCAGATCTGCACCGACCTTCTGAAGAACAAAGAACAGTGCAGCACAGGAACAGGCTCATCGGCCCTCCAAACCTGCGCCGACCTTCTTGCCGTCTAATGTAAAATCTTCTACACTTCCGGGGACCATATCCATCTATTCCCATCCTATTCATGTATTTGTCAAGATGCCCTTTAAACGTCACTATCGTCCCTGCTTCCATCACCTCCTCCAGCAGCATGTTCCAGGCACCCACTACGCTCTGTGTAAAAAAAGTTCCCTCGCACATCTCCTCTAAATTTTGCCCCTTACACCTTAAACCTATGTCCCCTAATAATTGACCCTTCCACCCTGGGAAAAAGCTTCTGACTATCCACTCTGTCCATGCCATTCATAATTTTGTAGACTTCTATCAGGTTGCCTCTCAACCTCGGTTGTTCCAGTGAGAACAAACCAAGTTTATCCAACTTCTCCTCATAGCTAATGCTGTACATACCAGGCAACATCCTGGCAAACCTCTTCTGTACTCTCCCCAAAGCCTCCACATCCTTCTGGTAGTGTGGCGACCAGAATTGTACATTATATTCCAAGTGTGGCCAAACTAAGATTCTATACAGCTGCCAATCTTTATACTCAATGCCCCTGATGATGAAGGCAAGCATGCCATATGTAGAAAACCCAACCTAGGCACACCCACCTACCATATCCCCTCAACTGCACATTGATTATGGCTAATCCACATAACGAACATGTCTTTGGACACTAAGGGGCAAGTTAGTATGGCCAATCCATCTAAACTGCGCATCTTTGGACTGTGCGAGGAATCCGGAGCACCAGAGGAAACCCACGCAGACACGGGAAGAACGTGCAAACTCCATACAGATAGTCACCCGAAGCTGGAATTGAACCCAGGTCCCTGTTGCAATGAGGCAGCAGTGCTAACCACTGTGCCACTGTCCCACCAATAAATCTAGGCTGATTCTCCAGTGTGCTATAGAGGGACTGCTGCACTGTCGGAGGTGCCACATTTCAGATCTTAAACCAAAGTCCCTCTGCCCTCTTGGGTGGATGTATAAGGTCTCAAAGTACTATTCTGAGAAACAGCAGCGAGTTCACAGCAATGCACCGGGGAATATTTATCTCCCGATCCACATCACAAAAAAGATATATCATCATCAATTTGCCTTTGTGGGAGCTTGCAGTGTGCAGTTTGGCTGCTTGTTTCCCAACAGTATAACAGTGAAATCAAAAGTATTTAATTAACTGTGAAGCACTTTGAGAATCTCTGAGATTGTGAAAGGTGCTCTAGAAATGAAAGTCTTTATTTCTTTCTTGAAAATAACCCACACAAATATGTCCCAATGCAGCACCCCCTGACATTGAGAGACTGCGCATGTAGAGTCCAGAGTGAGCAACTTGTGGTTTTGTGGAATGCATAAAGATGACTGCAAGGTTAACACGTCTGATAAATTCCACATTTCAGCCCTTGTGCTAACAGCCTTGTGTGTCTATTCTGGTGATGATGGAGCAGCAATAACAAACTGGATGATGAATTTGTTGTATGTTTTTATTAGATTCTTGACCAACAAGGGAGTCAAAGGTTATCGCGGGTAGGACGATGTGGAATTGGGCCATGGTCTAATTAAACGACGTAGAATGGCCTTCTACTAATTAGCAGAGAAGAAAATAATCCTGAAGTGATAAAGGCATGGTGTGGGTTTCATTAATTCCATCGCAGAACACAAGGAGTTAAAACCCAACATTATTTGCAGAGAAAAGTGCCCTCGTTTATCTTGATGTAAAACCCCACTGAAAAGGCCCAGCAAGTCATTCAGTTGTATCAAGCCGCAATAAAAAGTCAATTAAGACCACATCCTCACCAATCTACTGTCACTGAAGCATCTGTCAATGACAGTATTGATGGGAGGCCTTTGTGGAGACCAAATCCTGTGTTCAAACAGAGGGCACCCTCCACCATGCTAAATTAGATAGCTTTGTAACAGATCCATCAGCTCAAAACTGGGCAATTGTTAGGCACTAACAATTGTTAGGCACTAACAACTGTTAGGCACTGCTGAGGGGCAGCACGGTAGCATTGTGGATAGCACAATCGCTTCACAGCTCCAGGGTCCCAGGTTCGATTCCGGCTTGGGTCACTGTCTGTGCGGAGTCTGCACATCCTCCCCGTGTGTGCGTGGGTTTCCTCCGGGTGCTCCGGTTTCCTCCCACAGTCCAAAGATGTGCAAGTTAGGTGGATTGGCCATGATAAATTGCCCTTAGTGTCCAAAATTGCCCTTAGTGTTGGGTGGGGTTACTGGGTTACTGAGATAGGGTGGAGTTGTTGACCTTGGGTAGGGTGCTCTTTCCAAGAGCCGGTGCAGACTCGATGGGCTGAATGGCCTCCTTCTGCACTGTAAATTCTATGACACACTCTATGACACACTGTGGGTCATCAGCAGCAGCAGCAGAATTATATTCCACCACAGATTATAACCAATGGCCTGGCATATTCCTCAATGTAGCATTACTATCAAGCCAGACAACCAGCCCTGAATTACCGAGGATTGTAGAACAAAGAACAAAGAAAATTACAGCACAGGAACAGGCCCTTCGGCCCTCCCAGCCTGCACCGATCCAGATCCTTTATCTAAACCTGTCTCCTATTTTCCAAGGTCTACTTCCCTCTGTTCCCCGCCTGTTCATATACCTGTCTAGATGCCTCTTAAATGATGCTATCGTGCCCGCCTCTACCACCTCCGCTGGTAAAGCGTTCCAGGCACCCACCACCCTCTGCGTAAAAACCTTTCCACGCACATCTCCCTTAAACCTTCCCCCTCTCACCTTGAAATCGTGACCCCTTGTAACTGACACCCCCACTCTTGGAAAAAGCTTGTTGCTATCCACCCTGTCCATACCTCTTATAATTTTGTAGACCTCAATCAGGTCCCCCCTCAACCTCCGTCTTTCCAACGAAAACAATCCTAATCTACTCAACCTTGCTTCATAGCTAGCACCCTCCATACCAGGCAACATCCTGGTGAACCTCCTCTGCACCCTCTCCAAAGCATCCACATCCTTCTGGTAATGTGGCGACCAGAACTGCACGCAGTATTCCAAATGTGAAGGGCATGTACTGAGCACCAGATGAACCTAGAAAATGAAGTGCCAACCTGATGAAGCTACAACATAGGACGGCATCTATGTCAAACAGCAGAAATACACATGCAGTCTAGGAAACCAAGAAGTCCCTCAACCAATGGATGAGGTCAAAGCTCTGCAGTCCTGCCACATCATGTCATGAATGTAAGTAGACTGTTTGTTATACCGTCAATTCACTGTGAGACTGTGAAAACGAGTGAACATTAGGCTTTAATATCCATGAACCCGCCTGCCAGAGTCGGCTGTACAAATGAGTGCCACCCACAGGTGGCCGGACTATATATGGTCCCGGTGAGGGCGGAGTCAGAGGCGGAGCCCACCAGGGTTCCAGTACAGTACCTGGAAGTAGCCCGTATCATCACTTCCAGGGTCATGGGTCACATCATTATACAGACCGTACAGACAGCTCATGCATTAGGTGAAATATATTCACCACATTATTAAACTACTATGGGAAGGAGGAGCTGCATGAACATCCCCATCCTCAATGATGGGAGAGCGCAGCACATCAGCGCACGAAACAAGACTGTTATATTCACAACCATCTTTAGCCAAAAATGCTGAGTGGATGAATCCATCTTGACTTCCCCCTGAGATTCCCAACATGGGCAGCATCACAGCTCCAGGGTTCCAGGTTTAATTCCCGGCTTGGGTCACTGTCTGTGCGGAGTCTGCATGTTCTCCCTGCATCTGCATGGGTTTCCTCTGTGCTCCGGTTTCCTCCCACAGTCCAAAGATATGGAGGTTAGGTGGATTGGTCATGCTAAATTGTCCTTAGTGTTCAAAAAGGTTGGGTGGGGTTACTGTGTTACGGGGAGGGTGGAGGTGTGGGCTTGGGTAGGGTGCTCTTTCCAAGGGCCGGTGCAGACTCGATGGGCCAAATGGCTTCCTTCTGCACTGTAAATTCTATGATCACGGATGCCTGTCTTTAACCAATTCAACAACATTCAGGCTTAAGCTGATAAGTGCCAAGTAAAATTTGCACCACACAAGTACCAAGTAAGGGTCACTTCCAACGAGAAAGTCAAACCACCTTCCCTTGACATTCAATCTGATTACCATCACTGAACTGTCATAATTATCATCCTGCGGAATCACCATTGACCTGAGGAAGCAGCAGTGCTCTGAAAGCTAGTGTTTGAAACAAACATGTTGGACTTTAACATTGTGTTGTTAGACTTCTTACTGTGCTCACCCCAGTCCAACACCGGCATCTCCACATCATACACATCCAAATAACAAAGATAACATTTTCTTCCTCTCTCCTTCATGTACGTATCTGGCCTCTGCTTAAATGCATCTATCCTATTCACCTCAAGTACTACATGTAGTGTTACGACACCCTGGTCTAGTGCATGACAGATTTCAGCTCCACAGGCCTCGGAGTCCAAACACAAGTGAATTAACCAATAATTCATATATGCTTTTTGAGAATTTTGACCCTTGACTGCTCCAATGATTTACAGGCACCAGATTTGTAAGTGAAACCCCAAAAAACTGTTTATTTATAACATCAATAGAAATAAGACATTCAATGATTATCATAGAATATCAGCTAGCTAATCTATTACTTCCCCTCCATTCTTTACCCAAACACACAGACACACACACACACACACACACACACACACACACACACACACACAGAGGGAAAGGTAAAAATGATAGGGATTAAAATGGAAGAGAGAGAGAGAGAGAGAGAGAGGTGTCCTTGTTGCGGATATTGAGATAGTTGTAACCGGCTATCGTCCCAGGACGTGAAGTGCTGAAACTACCAGTTGGTTTGGATCTTCTGGCTGGAACATTCAGGCCGGATTCTCAGGCTGTGGGATCCTCTCTAGGGAGTCACTTTAACTTGTGTTGACCTGGACCTTCACGCGGAAGATGCACTTCAGGTCTTTTCAATTTTTTTATTTGTTTCCCACTCCAGCAAACTGACCAACAGCTTGTCTCAGATAAACGGAGTATCAGAGAAGCAGCTTCCACGAGGCCTTGGAGTGATCTGGTAGTCATACAGGAGAGAAATCTGGAAAATTCCCCCCCAACCCCCAGCTCTGTCTTCAGGCTTTCAGCACTCACTGGCTGAATAGAGAGAAAAACACCAACTGCTCCGTTTACCTGGAGTAAGCCCCAGCTAGGGTATTAGAAAGAGAATTCAACCCTTTCTGGGAGCGACAGCTTAAAGAATTTGGTTCAGCTCTGAGTTCAAAGCAAAACTGAAAACAAAAACACCCAAACTCACACCGCAAGGAACATTCTGGAATGATCAACTCCAAACAGCATTGAGGTTTAGGTAAGGCCCAGGAATTTAAAGTAACTGGTTGGCTGCCAGCCAAGTCCATCAAAATGTGTCATCACTGGACCAAACCAAGCAGCCCATCTCACCAGGGGGTTTCCAGCAGTCAAACCAACTAGCACATCTGCCCGGGTGTCCTGTTTTGTAAAATTAAAAGAGCAGTTCATCTGAAAGGTATAGGTCCCAGCAATTGTCTAGGCACAAAAGTTATAAAAGCAAAGAATAACAGAAAATACAGGGAATACACAAGGGAAACCAAGTTTAAACAGGAGGAAATCTTACAGAAGTAACAAGTTCCTCATTCGACGCACTCTCTGAGCATAAAGTTTCTCCTGAATTCTTTCTTAGATTTATTAATAACTATTTAGTTTTCGACTCCCCAGAAGTAGAAACATTTTCTTTATGCCTACAGTATCTAAAGCCCTTCATATGTCCTCTACCAAGGCACCTTTCAGCCTTCTCACTTTTTAGAGAAGGCAGTCTGTTCAGTCTTTCCTGCTGGTGTATCCAAGCAATGGTATCATAGAACATTACAGCACAGTACAGGCCCTTCGGCCCTCAATGTTGTACCAACCTGTGAAACCAATCTAAAGCCCATCTACACTATTCCCTTATCATCCATATGTTTATCCAATGACCATTTAAACGTCCTTAATGTTGGCGAGTCTACTGCTGTTGCAGGCAGGGCATTCCACGCCCTTACTACTCTGAGTAAAGAATCTACCTCTGACATTTGTCCTGTATCTATCTCCCCTCAATTTAAAGCTATGTTCCCTCGTGCCAGACTTCACCATCCACGGAAAAAGGCTCTCACTGTCCACCCTATCTAATCCTCTGATCATCTTGTATTCTTGTAGTGCAGTGTGTAAGATCCAGAAGCTCTTGGTTCTAGTCCGATCCCAGGACTTGATGGCTAAGGAAGGTGTGCTCATAATGCGGCCAATCGGGTTAAGCGTCAACCTACAAAAATCCTTCCAACATGCCAATGGCTGGAGGTAAGAGCAGGAGGGACTCCTGGTCAGGCACGCCCCTCATGCTATACAAGCCTCTGGCAACAGACCTAATCCAGGAATAACTAGCTGCAAGAATAGATGAAAGTCTGCCTTAGTGCACCACTAGGCACGGGAAAAGAATTGGGGAAAAATTGTATCATCTCGTCAATCTTTTTTGTAATGCAGAGACCATAATGGCGCACTGTATTGCATGTGTTTTGGCCAAGGTCCACGTAGATTGGCCCTAAACAAGCAATTTGCTAAATCAACCATAATCTGCAATCAAGCATTCCTTGTGGCCAGAGGAACAAGGGCCGATAAATATGAGAAACCATCAGGCGCTATCCATAGTGTGTTCTGCCATTTGGGAGTTCGAGACACTCATCTTTCTGGGATGGCTGTAATTGCTACAATTGAGCTCAGTGCCCAGGTTAAACAATCCAGGGGCCCCACAGACTCCTCACTATTCCTCATTGGAACCGTACAATTGTGGGTATTAAGGCAGGTGCAGACTTGTGGTACAACCTGTGGTATAATAGGTGCTGACCTTTTTTTAAATATTATTCCTTTCTTAGAGTTACAAAGCCAGATACTGCAGAGTGGACAGGGCAGAGTTACAAAGCCAGATACTGCAGAGTGGCCCCTAATCTTGCATGCTCCAAAACCTAATTCAAATTGAATCCAATTTATGGCCCTCTCAAGAGAGGGCATACTAGGTCCAAGCTGACAAGAACAGGCATTACACCTGATCTCGGGCATGATCCTACACTAAATATTAGCTAAAAGGCCGAATAGCTGCTGACGGCATGGTAGCAAAGTAGTTGGCACTGCTAATTCACAGTGCCAGGGACCCGGGTTCTATTCCCAGCTTGGGTCACTGTCTGTGCGGAGTCTGCACGTTCTCCCCGTGTTTGTGTAGGTTTCCTCCGGGTGTTCCAGTTTCCTCCCACAAGTCCCGAAAGACGTGCTTGTTCGTTGAATTGGACCTTTGTATGAGGAACGGTTGGGGACTCTGGGTCTGTACTCGTAGGAGTTTAGAAGGACAAGGGGGGATTTTATTGAAACTTACAGGATACTGCCAGGCCTGGATAGGGTGGATGTGGAGAGGATGTTTCCACTTGTAGGAAAAACTATAACCAGAGGACACAAACTCAGACTAAAGGGGTGATCCTTTAAAACAGAGATGAAGAGGAATTTCTTCAGCAAGAGGGTGGTGAATCTGTGGAACTCTTTGCCGCAGAAGGCTGTGGAGGCCAAATCACCGAGTGTCTTTAAGACAGAGATACATAGATTTTTGATCAATAAGGGGATCAGGGGCTATGGGGAGAAGACAGGAGAATGGGGATGACAAAAATATCAGCCATGATTGAATGGCAGAGCAGACTCGACGGGCCGAGTGGCCTAATTCTGCTCCTATGTCTTATGGTCTTATTGCAGTGTTAATGTAAGCCTACTAGTGACACTAATAAAGATTATTATTATTAATGGCTCAAATGTAAGGTATCTGAAGACAATAATGATTTATGGGACTACAGCCCAGTACCGAATCAATGTCTTCAGAGTGAGGAGGGGGAAAAATGGTAAACGGCAAAAAACAGGAAATGTACTTAAGTCAAATGATAAGTACTGAGTCATACAGGTGGAGGGCGACGGATAGGGTGGGATTATTGGGAGGAGGAATGCGTGTGGGATACAAAAAATCCTCTGCCACCATTTGAAGAAGATCAGGGAATGCTGCGGCCAATATTAATCCCTCAATCAACAATAGTAAAATTGATTCATTTGGTTTGGAATCATTTGGAATTTTGCTGTGCATACATATCCTGCATTTGCCTATAAAGCAATTTAGAATTATTTCTCTATTTGTAAAGCACTTTGGCCATCATCAAGAACAGAATAAGATGCTATAAATGCAAGTTTTGTAATCGTCAAATCATCACCGTGAACTGAAGGGTAGGTGGATTGGTCACGCTAAATTGCCCCTTAATTGGAAATAAAATAATTGGGTACTTTAAATGTATTTTTTTTAATATCAAAATCATCACCATGAACGAAGAATACTACAGATCACAGAACTGCTCCAAATATGGCAAGAGGTATCCTGCCAAAGCCAAACAAATGAGGCCCTGGACAATTACTCAGCTCCTGCGGTAATTAATGGTTGAATGGTCTGTATTTTTTTATATCTAATTTTCACCAAATTTCAGAAATATATCTTGTGAGCTTGATGGGATAGAAGTCCTAGCTCAGATTGTAGCACCGTATCATCTCCAAACAGACTGTTCCACAGTTTGGTGTTTGTTATCTTACCTTTATGCCACAATCAGCACCCTCTTTAATCTTCAATACCATCATTAATACTCACTTTGTCTTGTGTTCACGACATCTTTGTCTAATCTCCCACCTATCCCTTACCTATAATTTTCCCCCACCCTCTCTTAAAAGGTATAAAATCCATCACATGTATCCTGCTCTTCAGCTCTGAAGAAGTCATACAAACGTGAACTCTGTTTCCCTCTCTACAGATGCTACCAGACCTGTTGAGTTTTCCCAGCATTTTCTACTTTTGTTCTACAGTTAATGACCAAAACCTATTGAGGCAGCAATTTATTAGGTAACTTTTTAAACTCTGCACAAAATGGTTACATCTTACTTGCTATGGAAAATCATTCTAACACAAGGCTCCAAAATAATACAAGAAATTGGGGGAGATTGGATATTATATTGAACGAGATTCACAAGATGAAAAATAAGTCCAGGTCAGCTCAAATAGACAGCCCCTGAAGGAAAGAGACATGCTGCTATTCCAGGGGAGGCCCTTCATTGATTACAATGAAAGTTCTCCCACTGACATTTATATAGTGGCTTTTATATGTCCAATAATGCTTTACAGCTAGTAACATACTTGAAATGTGTAATGCAGAAGGTCCAGCAGCCAATTTTCCGCATAACAAGATCATGTAGCATAATAATGTCCAGCCAAAGAGTTGCTTTAATGATGTTGGTTCAGGGATTCATTCTAGTCCAAGACACCTGGAAGAATTCCATGGGGGGGGGGGGGGGGGGGGGGGGGGGGCATGGTGGCACAGTGGTTAGCACAGTTACTTCACAGCTCCAGGGTCCCAGGTTCGATTCCCGGCTTGCGTCACTGTCTGTGCAGAGTCTGTACGTTCTCCCCGTGTCTGCGTGGATTTCCTCCAGGTGCTCCGGTTTCCTCCCACAGTCCAAAGTGTTGCCAATCAGCACAGGAGTAATGTTGCCAATTACTAATGATGCTCTTTAGAGTCGTCAGATATCAAATGATATCACTTTACCGGATATCGATCAAAGGACCACACAACCAGTCAGTCAGTTCAAATTCAAAGGTAGTTTATTTACACACAAGGATTACTTCGACATGCAACACATAACACTACAAGTTAAACTACACCTAACAACTGCAGTAACACCTACACTTAACTTCAGGGAAACTGGCACTGTGCAAGTGGTTAAGGCCTTTATCTTGATCACGTGACTGGTTTGAAGAAGTAGCTCTGTCTCTGCTGGGCTCATCCGTCAGGTAGCGATCGTTGGTCTTGAACTTGGCTGCCTGGTCATTATGCTGCAGTCGGGCTGGCACAGGCCGGATTTAAAGGAGGCTGGCACAGGCCAGGTCCAAAAGAGGCAGAACACATGGCTGCATTGTCTTTTAAATGGCTTGAGTTTTCCCCGCCCCTTTTGTGGGCAGTTTCTGGGACACTGTCAATCAATTCCTCAGGGCTCCACCCTCTGATTGGTCACATCCAATCAGGGGCTGCCACATCACTTTTGGGGTGGGCATCAGTGGCCAATCCTGGGAGGGCTCCGAGCAGGACCTCGGTGCCGCCTAGTCTGGAAGATGATGCAATAGTCTTGATGGTCCCATTGTTATTTTAATCGCCTTGAATGGCCCATTTGCAGGTGTGAATTCCTGCATACTTCTGGGCTGCCGTTTGCAAAGATACACGCTGCAGCTTGTCTGTGTCCCAAACCTCGTCATAATTCCCATCATTCTTTGTACGTGGCCTTCTCAGATGGCTACAAAAAATGTGCAGGTGGATGGCCATGTTAAATTGCCCTTAGAGTCCAATTGCCCTTAGAGTCCAAAAAAGGTTAGATGGGGTTACTGGGTTATGGGGATAGGGTGGAGGTGGGCTTAAGTAGCGTGCTCTTTCCAAGGGCTGGTGCAGACTCCGTGGGCCGAATGGCCTCCTTCTGCACTGTAAATTCTATGATTCTATGAATTCCCCTGCTCTTCTCGCAAATGGTGGCAGGGGATTTTTAAAATATTTTTTCTTTTATTCTTCAATGGGATGTTAAGTGTCGCTGGCAAGGCGGCACGGTGGCACAGTGGTTAGCACTGCTGCCTCACACCGTCAAGGACCCAGATTTGATTCTGGCCTCAGGTGACTGGCTGTGTGAAGTTTGCACATTCCCCCCGTGTCTGCGCGGGTTTCTTTCGGGTGCTCCAGTTTCCTCCCCCAGTCCAAAGATGTGCAGGTTAGGTGGATTGGCCATGATCAATGCGCACGGAGGGGATAAAATGGATTAGTGGGCCTAGGTAGCGTGCTCTTTTGGAGGGTCGTTGCAGACTCGATGGGCTGTGGCCTCCTTCTGCACTGCAGGGATTCTATGGATTTGTTGCCCATTCCTAACTGCTCTTGAACTGAGTAGCTTGCCACTCCCTTTCAAGATTCAACCACATTGCTATGGGTCTGGAGTCACATGTGCACCAGACCAGGTAAGGACGGCAGATTTCCTACACAATAATCAATGATCATTTCACGGTCATCATCACTGAGGCTAGTTTTTCAATTCCAGATGTATTAATCAAATTTAAATTCTACCAGCTGCTGTGGTGGGATTTGAACCAGTGCCCCAAGATCCTTAGCTTGGGCCTCTGGATTACTAGTCCAGTGACATTACAACTACACCAGGTCTCCCTCTAGCCTACCCAAAACCTCCCCGAGTACAGCATCCGCTCGGTACTGCACTGGAGCATCAGCTTAGATTATGTGCTCAAGTCTTTCGAGTGGAACATGACCTTTTGAGTCAGAGACTCAGAGGGTTACCACTGAACTATGGCTGGCAGTGCAGCTCCCAGTGCCGGCCGCACTGCACATCAAGTCTTTGGTCCCGGGTTTATCCAGTCATCATTACTTCAATGGCAGCCCCATGTCACTAGCAATAATTCAACTATCAAAAATGTAGCCACATGTTTTTAGAGGGAATGTGGTGGAAGGCGGAGAACAGAAGTAGAAAATGTCAGCATGCTCCGACAGTGAAATACTGTCACGGTTTTAGCTGCACAGGAAGTGAAGAAGGACTTGCTCCAGTTGTGGTGGTTAATGCTGTTTAGTGGTCAGTTTAATGTGCTAACCTATTGTGATCTGAATGCAGCTACCTTTCTAAAGTGTCCTCCAAACACATTGGACCAATTTTGGAAGTGTTAGAGGCCTTTGAGGTATCTCATCGCACAATCTCTCCTTCCTTCCGCAAACCTGTGGCTCTTTCTCCACCTTTTCTCTTCTTCACTTTATCTACTAACTTCATTGTCTATTTTTGCTTTTGAGACTTTTGCACACCTACTCCTCCCCGCTTCTTTGACCCCAGGAATCTTCCATTCCTCTCCAGTCGTTTTATTTCATTTTAGCTTCTGATTGTTCGAGTATAATATTTTTCTCTTGTCTGAATCTTTGACTTCTGTGCTGTTTTAAGACTCGTTGTGTAGCTGCTTTGCATATTAGAACATAGAACATAGAACAGTACAGCACAGAACAGGCCCTTCGGCCCTCGATGTTGTGCCGAGCGATGATCACCCTACTCAAACCCACGTATCCACCCTATACCCGCAACCCAACAACCCCCCACCCCTTAACCTTACTTTTTAGGACACTACGGGCAATTTAGCATGGCCAATCCCTTGATCAAAACTGGCCTGTGAGGCTCTGGAAACATGTGCTGACGCCACATTGATTACTGCTCTTACACTGCAAATGATTCACTCTAATGGACTGGCATAGTGGTACTTCTTAAAGTGGTACTGCAACTTTGCTTGGGAATTAGAATCATAGAATTCCTACAATGCAGAAGGAAGCCATCCGGCCATCGAGTCTGCACATTAAGCCCATAACCCCACCTCGCCTCCACATATTTGGACACCAAAGGACAATTTAGCATGACCAATGCACCTAATCTGCACATTTTTGAACTGTGGAAGGAAACCGGAGCACCTGGAGGAAACCCACATAGATCCGGGGAGAACGTAAAAACTCCACACAGTCACCCAAGGCCAGAATTAAACCCGGATCCCTGACGCTGTGAGGCAGCAGTGCTGACCATTGTGCCACCGTTCCACTCCTCACAACAGGTTCTTACACTCCTCTGTATTAATTATATTTCAGCAAGTAAGCAATGGTGTACATTCAAATAAATATTTTGTAATTCTCAATATTACATCAAAAAATTGAACTTCTTGTGGAAAGATGTTTCTGCAAATGTGTAAAAAGAAAATTGGTAAAAGCAAATGTGGGTCCCTAGAAACAGAGACAAGAGAAATTGTAACGGGGAATCACGGGAAAGGTGCTGAACAAATATTTTGTATTTAATTTAATTTTTTTTAAAATAATCTTTAATGTCACAAGTAGGCTTACATTAACACTGCAATGAAGTTACTGTGAAAAGCCACATTCTGGCATTTGTTTGGGTACACGGAGGGAGAATTCAGAATGTCCAAATTACCGAATAGCACGTCTTTCGGGACTTGTGGGAGGAAACCGGAGCACCCCGAGGAAACCCACGCAGACACGGGGAGAACGTGTAGACTCTGCACAGACAGTGACCCAAGCTGGGAATCGAACCTGGGGCCCTGGCACTGTGAAACCATAGTGCTAACTACTATGCCACCGTGCTGTAGAAAAATCTGAAATAATGGGGAGCCAAGGGTCTAATGAGGGTGAGAAATTTTAAGTAACATTAGTAAAGAAAAAGCACAGGAAAGATCAATGGGGTTAATATCTTAGATTTATATACTAGGGTTGTAAATGAGGTGGTTGCAGAGTTAGTGCATGCATTGTTTTGATCTTCCAGAATTCCCTAGCTTCTGGGATAATCTCAGATGATTGAAAGTTAGCAAATGTAACACTTATACTCAAGAAAGGAAGGGTGAGAGAAAACCAGGAACTACAGAAGAATAAGCAAGTTCTCTGGGAAATACTTGAATATTATTAAGGAAACGATAACTGAGCACTTGGAAAATCATAATATGATTAGCCTAGTTTTATTAAAGGGAAATCAGGTTTGACAATTCTTACGAGTTTATGAAGATGCAACAACAAGCAGGGCAAATAAAGGGGAACCAGTAGATGTAGTATATTTGGATTTTCAAAAGATATTCAATAAGATGTCACACAAAAGGTTTTTTCTTTTATTCTTTCACACAACATTGGCCAGCATTTCTAAGAAGACAAGGGCTTATGGGGCTGAAAATAATATATCAGTATGAAGAGAGGATTGGTTAAAGGACAGAAAGCAGAGTAGAAATAAACAGGCGGTCACTAATGAACTGCCACAAGCATCAGTGCTGGGGCCTCAGCTATTTATAATCTTATTTGAATGACTTACATGAGGGGACAGAGCTAATGTATTCAACTTTGACGCTACAATGCTGACTGGACGCTTCAGAAGGAGTTTGCATCCATACATGGTCTCCTCATGATGTCCCCAGAATTCTTTGTAGCCAATCATGCTTTGAAAGTGAGGAGAAGACAAAAGAATTTGCACAAGAATATATATAAGTTAAGTGAGCAGGAAAAAAGGTGGCAGACGGAGCATAGTACGTGGAAATGTGAGGTTATTCAATTGGGTAAAAGGAAAAGGAAAGCAGAATTATTTAAATGATGAGAAACGTAAATATTCAATGGGAAATAGATGCTATTTTCACATGAAATACAGAAGTTAACAGCAGTTATATGCAACAAGCAATTAAGACGGTAATAGGTATGTTCAGGTTGAAGGTTGAAGTACAAGAACAGGAAGTGTTACTGCAATTGTAACAGGTTTTCATCAAGCCACAGCTGGAGTACTATGTGTAGTTTTGGTCTTTGTATTGTAGGAAGGCTATACTTGCCTTGGTGGTAGTACAATAATGATTCACCACATTGGATTCCTGGGATTGTAGGGTTGTAAATGTGGAGAGCCTGGGTAGAATGAGCCCATAGAATTCAGCAGAATGAGAGGAGATCTTATTAAAACATACAACATTCAGGATAGATGCTGAGAGGTTGTTTCCCTGGGCTGAAGAGAGTGCCAAAGAAGGAAGTATAGTCTCATGATGAGGAGTTGAATATTTAGGACCAAGATAAGAAATTTCAGAGATGCGAAAATTCCGAAGATGAATCCCATTGGATTTGAAACATTGACTCTGTTTCTCTCTCCAGGCGTGCAGACATTTTCCCGACATACTCTGTTTTTTAAAATTCAGATCACCAGTCAACCAAAGTGGAAAGTCTCGCCTTCTCTAAATCATTAATATTTCAGCATAGGAAGCCCTATGCGGCCCACTGTACATCTATTGTAGCTTGAACTGAACAAGGAAACATCAAGAAATCAAGAAAGAACAAAAGAAGGAATTTGCATCCATACATGGTCTCTTCATGACGTCCCCAAAATTCTTTGCAGTCAATCATGCTTTGAAAGTATGGTAGCTTAAGAAACGCAGCAGCCAACTGATGCACATTAAACTCCCATAGATAATAATGCGATCAACCATTAGAATAGTGCCCTGGAGATACTTGCTGTATGATAACCTCCTACCATAAGCTCTGTGGCATTGGGTGATTAGGATGGTGTGTAGCTTGTCCCTTTAAGGGGCAAGATCCTGGATGGTCATAGAACATAGAACAGTACAGCACAGAACAGGCCCTTCGGCCCTCAATGTTGTGCCGAGCCATGATCACCCTACTCAAACCCACGTATCCACCCTATACCCGTAACCCAACAACCCCCCCCCCCCCCCCCCTTAACCTTACATTTATTAGGACACTATGGGCAATTTAGCATGGCCAATCCACCTAACCCGCACATCTTTGGACTGTGGGAGGAAACCGGAGCACCCGGAGGAAACCCACGCACACAGGGGGAGGACGTGCAGACTCCACACAGACAGTGACCCAGTTGGGAATCGAACCTGGGACCCTGGAGCTGTGAAGCATTTATGCTAACCACCATGCTACCCTGCTGCCCTGTCATGTAACTTGATCAGTCAATCAGGCCCGAGCACGCGAACCCTAGGGGCTGAGTGTGGGTTTCCTATTTAGTTAGGAGTTTGGAATCTTTGAACATGGTAGCCTTTTATCTCACTCTCTGTATATAGTTACTTCTTTAATAAACCGTTATTTGTTGATCAACTTGATGGTCGCCCATCTGTCAGGATACTACAGAGGGGAATGTCAGAGGCTGTAAATGTGCAAACATTTTTTCCATGTCGGTGCAACATCGAGGGCCGAAGGGCCTGTACTGCGCTGTATCGTTCTATGTTCTATGTTCTAACACCCGTATAATGATCAAAGTCGATCAACAATTAAGAGAATTGCACACACTTCTCTCAGGGCAGTGCAGTTGGCTATGTTTAAAATCTTGCTTTGTCCTGGCCTTTCACAGGGCCCCGTTAACCTTTTTGTAAACATTTAGAGTACCAAATTTTTTTCCCCCTGAATTAAAGGGCAATTTAGCATGGTCAATCTACCTACCCTGCACATTTTTAGGTTGTGAGCGTGAGACCCACGCTGACACGGGGAGAATGTGTGGGCCCGTTAACCTTTAACGTGCACTCACGTGGGTGTGCCCTGACTCTGGGGACTGTCTACAAGTTTATTCATATCAGCAGCCTTTCCTGTCTCGGTGAACTTTAACACAACAAAGATCTTGGAGATCTTTGCTTAATTGAACAAAAAGAAGGATGTTGCAGTTGGTTCTTAGTCAATCAAAAATCATCCTTTAGCTTTCCGCTGCCACTTCCAAAATATTCAATGAGAGTCAGAAAGAAGCAGGAACAAAGTAGAATCCATAGAATCCCTGCAGTGCAGAAGGAGGCCATTTGGTCCATTGGGTCTGCACCGACCCTCTGAAAGAGCTCGCTGCCTAGGCCCACTCCACCACCCTATCCCTGTAGCCCCGCGCATTAATCATGGCCACTCAACCTAATTTGCACATCTTTGGACTATAGGAGGAAACCGAACACCTGGAGGAAACCCACACAGACACCGGGAGAATGTGCAAACTCCACACAGTCAGTCACACAAGACCGGAATTGGTCCCTGGCGCTGTGCAGCAGCAGCTGTGCCAATGGGAATGGGATAAAAATGGATCAATTAAGTGTGAAAGGCATCAACTATTATTGAAATATAAACAAAAAGCATAGTTCATGTCTTAAGGAAATCCTCAAGTGCTTTACAGCCACTTAAGTACTTGTGAAGAGAGGGTATTTAGAAATGGAGAGGATTAGGGAGAATCTAGTACTAGGGGGTCACTGTTTTAAAAAAGGGGTTGCCCATTTAAGAGAGATGTGGAGAATGTATTTTCTCTCAGAGGGCTGAGAGTCTCTGGAACTCTCTTCCTCAAAAGCAGTGGAAGCAGAATCTTTGAATAGTTTTAAGGCAGAGCTAGATCGATTTTTGATAAGCAAAGGGTTATCGGGGGTAGGCAAAAATGTGGAGTTGACATCACAATCAGATCTGCCATGATCTTATTGAATGGCAGAGAAGGCTCAAGGGGCCAAGTGCCTACTCCTGCTCCTAATACATGTTCGCCTGTTTGTATGTTCATATCTGAAGTGTGGTGGTGGTTTGTTGCAATTCACTCTGAGTCGTGTGCTGTGGCAACATGCACTTTAACATGCATGTCTGACCTCTGGTAGAGTCGCCAATTTCTTTCCAAGGTGTGGCTGACCAGGAATCTCTCCCACTCTTCCCGCCTGCCATTGGCGAGTTTTGGAAGGATTTTGCAGCTTTTGCAACCTGTTTGGCCACGTTATGAATGCACCTTCCTGAGCCATCAAATCCTGGAGCGGGATAATAACCTGGAACTTCTGGCTCTGGAGGCAAGGCCACTACCCACTTCACCACATGACCAGTTATGAAAGATAATCGTTGTTACAAGTTTTGCAAAGAATACTTCCCCAGCTACCAATGAGATAAATGATCAGATTATTATCTGGGGCCTCACGGTAGCATGGTGGTTAGCATCAATGCTTCACAGCTCCAGGGTCCCAGGTTCGATTCCCGGCTGGGTCACTGTCTGTGTGGAGTCTGCACGTCCTCCCCGTGTGTGCGTGGGTTTCCTCCGGGTGCTCCGGTTTCCTCCCACAGTCCAAAGATGTGCGGGTTAGGTGGATTGGCCATGCTAAATTGCCCGTAGTGTAAGGTTAATGGGGGGATTGTTGGGTTACGGGTATACAGGTTACGTGGGTTTAAGTAGGGTGATCATTGCTCAGCACAACATCGAGGGCCGAAGGGCCTGTTCTGTGCTGTACTGTTCTATCTATCTTCTATTCTATTATCGGTTTTACTGTAATATCAGTATTTGCATAGGGGTTACAATGCAGCTGCTAAAAACTAGAACTAAACAGCTCTGAGAATTTTCCTGCACCTGCTAGGAGTATAAAGACACAATCTGATGATGAAACATATTAGAATTCTACAATTATCTCATTGGGTGTTTCTGCAACTTCATCCAAATCCCCAATTTCAACAACAATTCTACATTGTTCATCACTTGCTGATCATAGTTTACTCATCGCCTTTTGCTCAAGGTGGACTACAAGATTGGATATAACTGCAAACATGAATTTTTCATCGGAGAAATGTCGTGCAATCAAACATACGGTGAGTGGAACTCCCAGAAAGGAAGTCTACTAACACCCCCTATGCAGAGCACCCAAATGTCAGCCTCTATCAACCAGACAGATAAGGGCGAGTGGTCTATGGGAACCTCATCGCCTCCTCCACCTTTTCTTTTCAGTCACACACCAGCCCAACGCCGACATGTATTGACGCTCTCTCATTGTCAATGGTTCAAAATTCTGGAACTGCTTACCTAACACCAGTCTGTATAGGAATGCCTCCATCACATTGACTGCAACTGTGAAAAAAGGTGAATTAACATCCATTTCTTAAGGGCAATTAAGGCCAGAATTGTCAGTCCAATCACGCCGGTGGGATTCCTTGACCCCCGCTGCAGTGAATGGAGTTTTGGCTGAGCGCCAAATTCTCCGTTCTCTCTGGCAGCTGTAGCGGGCGAACTCAGATCGGAGAACCCAGGCCTAAGGATGGGCAATAAATGCTGACCTTGCCAACAGCACCCAGATCTGAAGGATGAATTACAAATGTGTAAAGAATAAAATAATTTGCATTTGTAGAGTGGCTTTCTCAACTTCAAGACATTGTAAAACATTGTGGTGTAGTCTCTGTTTGATTGCTGCTTGTAGCTACTCCTATCAGATCTTCTGTCTTGGTATGTCGTGTGCCATCCTCACACATAAATGGCCAAAATACTGACATTCCTTTTTTCGGATGTTAGTTTATGCTCTTGTAACTTCAATCACCTCATCATTTGTCTTATGGACTGAATATAGAATTTTGAACACACATGCCGCATTCAATAGGCCTCTATTTTCGTCCACGTATCTTTAATTATTGTCTCTGTTCTAATGTTGGGAAACGTGGCAACTAATTTGTGAAAAGCAAAAGCCCAGAAACAGCGATAAGACCAGATAATCTGGGTGAATGGCACTAGTTGAGTGATAAACATTTGGAGAAGGTTCCTCTGTTCTCCTTCATGGGACCCTTCACAGGAAAGCTGGAGCATTGGGGAAATATTTAATTCAAAAGACAGCACATCCAACATTGCACCACTTCCCTCGGTATTGCATTAAAGTGTCTGCCTAGATTATGCACTGAATCTGGAAAAGGACTTGAACCCATTACATCCTGATTCAAAGTGGAGAATGCGATCACTCTGCCGTGGCTGACAAAGTCTGCCCACGCTCGTGGGTTTGACAGCTCACTTTGTCCCAAAATGAATGGTTAGATTTTGTTTGCAGCAGCTATTGGTGTTCAGGTAGTTGATATTTAAAAATTCAAGGAAGATGGGAGTTAAACAAAAGGATAAATTGCTTTGCTGATATATCAACTAGAGATAATGGAAAGATAAAGCATCTTCCACATATATAGTACTTTCCACATCCATGGCACTACACAACAAATGAAGTATTTTTTGAACTGTAATTCCTATAGTAAAGTCAGCAAATGCAGCTGCCAATCTGTGTACAACAATGTCCCACAAGCAACAGTGAAATAAAAGGAGACTTGAATTTATATAGCCCCTATCACAACCTCAGGACGTCTCAAAGTGCTTTATAGCCAATCAAGTACTCAGGAAGTATAGTTATTGTCTCACTGTGAGAACCACAACAGTCAATTTGCACACAGCAAACTCGCACAAACAGCAGTGACTTTTTTAAAATTCATTTGCGGGATGTGGGCCTCACTGGTTAGGCCAGTGTAGAACAAGAACAGGAGACATGATGGGAACATACAGTAGGATAGAAATGAATGACAGATTTATTACAATGTACACAAAACTACGAAAGACTGAGGCCTGGATTCTCTAATATCCCGGCTAAGTGTTGACACCGGCGTAAACACCGGAGTGTTTCACGCCGGCATCAACGGGTCTCTTCGCCCAGCGATTCAGTGGCCCACAGGGGGCCAGCACGGCACCGGAGGAGTGCTCCACGCAGCTCTGGCGCTGATGCGCAGCCCTGCACTGCCGGCAGTAGCCCCTGATCGCAGGGCTGGCCATTGTGGAGGCTCCCATGGAGTCTGATCCCCCCTGCCCCCCCCCCCCCCCCCCCCCCCACCAGGACGGCCATCGCGGCCGTGGGTCCGAGCTCCCGCCGGGTGGTACCATATGTGAACCACGCCGGCAGAACTCGGCCGGTCGGCCGCGGAAAATTGCCGCGGGGGCCTCTTTCAATGGCCCCCGACCAGCGCCGTGTCAACTGTGTGCGCGTGACTGGCACTAATTCTCCAGTCGCCTAAGAATTGCGCTGCAGCGTCGAAACAGCATGGCGGGAATTTTCGGCGTCACCGGCGATTCTCCATCCCAGCGCGGGCTTGGAGAACCCAGGCCAGAAACTCCTCTCCCCGAAGGCACACTCTCCCAGGCCTGTACCTAGGTCAGAGTTTTTATACTGTATGGTTTTTCCTTGTTAAGAGGAAACCCCACCCCCAGTTACGAGGGTGTTCATACTCAGCTGTGTAAGGGGGAAATCAAATGGAGCACAGTCCTTGGCCCCCAAGGGGGTTATAACACCCAGCATTTATTTCCCATCCCTTGTTGCCCATCAGAAGATGGTGGTGAGCTACCTTCTTGAACTGCTGCAGTCTCTGAGGTGTAGGTACACACACGTCCTGGTAGGGAGAGTTTTCCAAGATTTTGCCCCAGTGACGGTGAAGGAGCAGCGCTATATTTCCAAGTCAGAGTGGTGAGTGACTTGGAGGGGAACCTCCAGGTGGTGGGATTCCCAGGTATCTGCTGGTCTGGTCCTTCTAGATGGTAGTGGTTGTGAGTTTGGAAGGTACTGTCTAAGGAACCTTGACGACTAACTGCAGTGCATCTTGTAGGTGGTATACACAGCTGCCACTGTTAGTTGGTGGTGGAGGGTTTGAATGTTTGTGGAAGGGGGAGCAATCAAGTGGGCTGCTTTGTCCTGGATGGTGCCGAGCTTCTTGAGTGTTGTTGGAGTTGCACTCATTCAGGCAAGTGGAGAGTATTCCATTACAATCCAGGCTTGTGCCTTGAAGATGGTGGACAAGCTTCGGGGGGGTCAGGAGGTGAGTTACTCTTCATAGGATCTCTCGTCTTTGACATGCTCTGGTAGCCACAGAATCAATATGGGTCAGTAATGTCCTTTAGGGAAGGAAATCTGCCATCCTTACCTGGTCTGGCCGATATGTGACTCTAGACCTACAGCAATGTGGGTGACTCTTAACTGCCCCTTCAAGGGCAATTAGGGATGGGCTATAAATGCTGACACAGCCTGCGACGCCCAGGACCCATGAATAAATAAAGAAAAAAGTCCAGTTGAGTTTCTGATCAATGGTAACCCCCAGGATGTTGATTGTGGAAGATTCAGTGATGGAAATGCCATTGAATGTCAACGGGTGATGGTTAGATCCTCTCTTGTAGGAGATGGTCATTGCCAGGCACTTTTGTGGCACAAATGTAACTTGCCGCTTGTTAGCCCAAGCCTGGATATTGTCCAGGTCTTGCTGCATTTGATCATGGGCTGCTTCATTATCTGAGGAGTCGCGGATGGTGCTGAACATTGTGCAGTCAGCTGCAAACATCCCCACTTCTGACCTTATGTTGGAAGGTCATTTATTTTTTAAATTTATTTTTTATAAATAAATTATTTTTATTTTTTCCAATTAAGGGGCAATTTAGTGTGGCCAATCCACCTACTCTGCACATTTTTGGGTTGTGGAGGCAAAACCCACGCAGACACAGGGAGAATGTGCAAATGCCACATGGACAGTGACCCAGAGCCGGGATCGAACCTGGGACGTCAGCGCTGTGAGGCAGCTGTGCTAACCACTAGAGCACCGTGCTGCCCGGAAGGTCATTTATGAAGCAGTTGAAGATGGTTGGGCCTAGGACACTACCCTGAGGAACATCCATAGTGATGGCCTGGAGCTGAGATGATTCACCTCCACCAACCATAACCATTTTCCTTTGTGCCAGGTATGACTCCAACCAGCAGAGAATTTTCCCACTGATTCCCATTGACTCCAGTCTAGCCTGGGCTCCTTGATACCATACTCGGTCAAATACTGCCTTGATGTCAATGAGATAATGACCCAATAATGTATTCTTAGTAATAGTGACGGAGGGGTAATTATTGGCCAGGTCAACTGGGGATAGCTCCCTTGCCTTTCTTTCAATTGTGCTACCCATTCTCTTGCATTCAAATGGCAACGTCACAGATAACAAAGTGCTTCTTCAATACTGCCTACTGAACCGTGGAAACTGGAGAGAGGTAGAAATTTGATGGGTTTTATGATACTGAAAATGTAGGGAGGGGCAAGTGGAACAAAACTGAAGGTTAGGGAAGGGTTAGAGATTGGAAGAGATTAAATACCAAAGTTATCATGGAACAAAAGGCGAAGGGAGTGATAATGATTGTATGAAAGAAATGAAGCATAGGTCCAGTGCGGGTGTTAATAGCAGAATAAAGGTCATAGATGTCTGAAAGCAAAAACATGTAAGCAGGATACAAAAACTGGCATTTGACGAGAAATGGAGGAGAGGATTTTGAAGTTGTTGAACTTGATGTTGTGACCAAAGGCTGTAAAGTGCCCAACTGGAAGATGAGATGCTGTTCCTCCAGCTTGCGTTGAGCTTCACTGGAACTTTGCAGAAGTTCAAGGCCAAGAAATGTGAGCATAAGAGCAAGATGGTGAATTGAAATGTCAAGCAACCAGAAGGTCAGGGTCATGCTTCCAGTGGTGTTCTCCCCGTGTACCAGGTTGTATCTTTTCATGTTTTTGCTTTCAAACAAAGCTGACCTTTATTCTGCTAGTAACACCTACTCTGGGCCAATGCTTTGTTCCTCCCTTTGCCCTTTGTTCCATTACATCTTTAGAATTTAATCTCCCCCAACCTCTAACCTACCCTGACCTTGCCTTTTCATAGAATCCCTACAATGCAGAAGGTGGCCATTCACCCAGTGAGTCTGCAACGGCTCTCCAAAAGAGCACTCTACCTAGGTCCACTGCCCCACGCCATCCCCGCAACCCTGTAACCTAATCTATACACCTGACTCCCAACCTCTGACCTCAACCACTTGTGAACAACATAAAACCTATCACATTTCTGCCTCTCTTCAATTGAAATGTCTTTTGAAATGTGTAGTTAATTGTCTCATTGTGGGGACCACAGCTGCTAATTGGCACATCACAAACTCCCAATAACAGCAATGAAGTAATAGCGGAATAATTTGTTCTTCGTAATTCTGATGGAGGGGTAATCATTGGCCACGACATCCCAGCAGGCCAAGGACACAACTGTGAGCAAAAAAGCAAGATGGTGAATTGAAATGTCTTTCTCTTTCCACAGATGCTGCCAGTCCTGAGCCTTTCCAGCACTTTCTGTTTTTATTTCAGAACTCCAGCGTCTGCAGGATTTTGCTTTTATTTCATATTTCAGATGATTGATAAGCTGCTCGAGTTCGTTCTTGTAGTTTATAACAGCATCACCCTTTTGAAATGTAAAACATATCATTCAAAAGTAGCATTAGAAAAACAAAGGAGTGGGAGTCCTAAGAGGTTGAGACATGTTCTATTTCATTATTAATTTCTCAATAGTGCATGAAGTGGAGAGATTTCTCAGGTGGGAACAATCTCATCTATGAAGAAGGTTCTGGGTGCAAGTGCCACACCAAAGAATTTTTTATTCTTTGATATAGACATCGCTGGCAAGGCTGGCATTTGTTTTCCATCCATTCCTATACCGGCCTCCCCGAACAGGCGGCGGAATATGGCGACTAGGGGCTTTTCACAGTAACTTCACTGAAGCCTACTTGTGACAATAAGTGATATTATTATTATTGCCTGTGAGCACAGTTACCACATTGCCGTGGGGTCTGGAACGGCATGTAAGCCAGACTGGTCAAGGAGGCAGATTTCCTTCCCTAAAGGACATTCATGAACCAGATGGGTCTTGACCTTATTTGAGGAAAGATGTAGTGGCGTTGGAGGCAGTTCAGAGGAGGTTCACTAGGTTGATTCCAGAAATGAAGGGTTTCTCGTATGAAGAGAGATTGAACAGTTTCGGCCTGTACTCTCTAGAGTTTAGAAGAATGAGGGGAGATTAAATTGAAGTATACATGATAAAAGGTATGAATAAAGTAGACGTAGAGTGGATGCTTCCTCTTGTGAGGCATGCTAGAACGAGAGGTCATCACCTTAGGGGAAGAGGCAGAAAATTTAAAACAGAGATGGAGGGAAACTACTTCTCCAAAAGGGTTGTGAATCTGTGGCATTTGCTACCCTTCACTGTGATGGACGCAGGGACAAGTGAGTAAATTTAAGGAGGAGTTAGATAGATTTTGAATTGGTCATGGAGAATCGGCAGGACGGTGGAGTTAAGGTCAGAATAAGATCAACCATGATTGAATGGCGGAGCAGACTCGATGGGCCAAATGGCCTAATTCTGCTCCTATATCTTATTAACGTATGACAACAATCAATGACAATTGAATGGTTGCTGTCATTGAGGCTCGTTTTCAATTCCAGATGTTTTTAACTTTCATTTTTGAACTTAAATTCCACCAGCTGGTGAGCTGAGATTTGAACCCCTGTCCCCAGAGCAGTTGCTTAGGCCTTGGACTACTCATTATCACTATGCCAATGCCCCTCCCACCCACACACACACAAGCTGAAACTGCAGGCTGCAATTCTGTCAAGTACTGATGGAATGCTGCATTAACCAAGACATTGAAGGCAGATTATTTGGTTATTATCATAAAGCTGTATCTGAGAGCTTTCTGTCCACAAATTGGCTGCTGTGTTTCCCACATTACAGCAACGTCTACACTTTAAAAAAGACACTTCATTCATTGGCTGCAAAGTGCTTTAAGACATTAAGGTCATAAAAGGCTCTATAGGAATGTAGGCCATTCTTTCGTACTACACAACAGGATATAGGCAAGCCGCAAACATGTGGGAGACATCTCCATTAATGGCACGGAGGTGCGGGGGGGAGAAACATTTAGCGTTCATATTTTGCACTAATTTTGTAAATGAAGCAACAATTAACTGTGCAGTCTTCCTGGGGTTAATACACTGCTGGTTCCTGGCATACCTCTGATTAACACACCCCTACCAAACGCTCCCCACCAACGTGCTCAAGTTTCGTGTCAACTTTCACAGAAGTGCCAAGCCTGAGTTTCACAGCGACATGCATTTCAAACAACACTCGACACCCGAAAGCAAATCCAAACTCATTGTCTGCAGAAGCTTACTGAAATAGACTGATTCTCAGAACATGTATGATTGCAATATTGTATTTTGCTGTTGACTAAACTCGATTAAGTTTTCATAAAACAACCAAACTGCTTGGAACAGAGTCAGTTTTATTTCACTTTCCAACTGCATTATTTTTAGACCACCCACCTCTTGATTTCGATGACATTTATGATCTTTACCTGCAAAACGTGGGATTTGAAGAGCGCAGCAGAATCTTAACGCAGAAGAACCATTCACTAGATTTATATAAAAACGGCCGACTTTTCCAACATGTATCAAAGGGGAACAACATGCCTCGAAACAGAAAATTATAAGATGCTTTCTAGAGCTATTCTAAGTTAGGAACTCTGTGACTCCTTATGCCTTTCTCAGATTCAACAATATATTCTGTGTTACCAATGAATGTTATAATTTTTATAATATTTCATGTGTGTTAAAAATATTGCAATGGATATTTAGTACTTAGAATATTAGATCCACCTCGGACAATTTTAACTTGATAATGAACAAAAAAAAAGCAGAAAGTGTTGAGCAGCATGTGGCGCAATGGTTAGCACTGCTGCATGTGGCACTGAGGACCCGGGTACGAATCCCGGCTCTGGGTCACTGTTGGTTGCAGTTTGCACATTCTCCTCGTGTCTGCACGAGTTTCACCCCCACAACACAAAAATATGCAGGTTAGGTGGATTGGCCACGCTAAACTGTCCCTTAATTGGAAAAAAAATAATTGGGTACTCTAAATTTTTTTTAAAAGCAGAAAGTGATGCCAAATGGTTTCAGCTCCACAAGTACTATCAACGTTTTAATTGTCATGTGAGAGTGCCTTCAAGAAATGGATGTTTAAGCAATGTACCTTTAAGAAAATAGCGATGTCAGAGAGTGGGTGGAGCTGAGCTCACTTCTGCTTTCTTGGGTGTTTTTAGTTTCAGTTTGAAGAAAGCTTGGGTGTGGCTATGAGCTGCATTGCTGGTGATCTCTGCCACAAAGGGCTATCTCTTAATCCTTTGGTGAAACCGGAATTGTAAAAAGGTCTCAGTATTGAATATAAATCTAATGTGCTTCTGTTTGAAGGATTTGTTAAGTCTTTTGGATGTGTAAAGAAACAGTTTGCAGGATTGGGTAGTGTTGTATTATTTTCGGGATTATCTTTGAAGTAAGGGGTGTTAAGAGATCCAATGTTTATTTAAAAGGTTAATTTGAGTTCATGGAATAAACATTGTTTTGTTTTAAAAACCACGTGTCCATAATTGTAATACTACACCTGGGGAATAACCTGTGCGCTTCAAAAGCAACAATCCATTAAAGATGGGGGTTGGTTGAACTCCATGATACATTTTGGGGTTCTGAAAACACCTCTCCCATAACATAATTTAATACTTTATAATACCGAGTATAAAGAAGGTACCAAAAAAGCAAAGCAGAGCATTAGGAAATGGCCGGATACAGTTTGGTAGAATCATAGAATCCCTACAATGCAGAGGAGAACAATCGGCCCATCTAGTCTGCACCAACCCTCCAAAGAGCACCCGAACCCTCACCCGCCCTATCCCCATAACCGCAAAGAACCATTGGACTCTTAGGGGCAATTTTTTTTTAAATATAAATTTAGATTACCCAATTATTTTTTCTATTAAGGGGCAATTTAGCTTGGCCAATCCACCTACTCTGCACATTTTTGGGTTGTGGGGGCGAAACCCACGCAGACACGGGGAGAATGTGCAAACTCCACACGGACAGTGACCCAGAGCCGGGATCGAACCTGGGACCTCAGTGCCGTGAGGCGGTTGTGCGAACCACGAGGCCACCGTGCTGCCCTCTTAGGGGAAATTTAACATGGCTAATGCACCTAATCTGCACAGCTTTCGGCTGTGGGAGGGAACTGGAGCACCCCGCAGACAGGGGGAGAACATGCAAACTCCACACGGACATTAATCCAGAATCGAACCTGGCTCCCTGATGCTGTGAGGCAGCAGTGCTAACTACTGTGCCATGCGGCCCATACATATGGTATTCAGGAGAGAGCAGGAACTCCAACGCAATGAAGGAAAAGCAAAGCGTAGTTTATCATCTGAGCTTCTCCTCTATACATTGTGGCCGGGTTGGCCTGGACCTCGATGACTGATGCCTGGCTGGGACCTATCCCAACAACTGGCGTTTGTGCAGACAGCAAACAATTGGAGAAAAATACAGAAAAGAAGCACTTTCAGAAAACAAATGAAACCTTTCATTGCCTGGGCTTTACAGATTTTCTCACTTGCACAAATACTTCATTTGGAGACAAGTAAATGGCTACTTACTGCGATTCCCAGAAAGTCTACACCGGGTACAGAACATTACAAGGATCCCAAGTGGAAGAATGGAGAGGATGCCCCACCACAGCTCCACTTGATTCATTCCTGCACAAGAAGTTGAAAAGAGACATACATTAATAGTCCTAGTCTTCATTACTGTGTTAAACAGATACAAATTGTCAGTCATTTGACTATTTCCTCGTTCCTACAGTGAGTGTTTCCTAAATAAAGTTGTAAAGATATCCAGGTAACAAACCTTTCCCCTCAGTGCCAGGTCATAAGAGAAGGAAGGCCCTTCAGTCTATCTTAATTAATCCATTAGGGAAGACACCTCTCCCATTGCAGCATCCAAATGTTTTTCAAATGATTCCACATTTCTCACCTCTACTTCTTTACCTGGAGGCTGATTCCACTTATTAATAAGTCTGTCAAGAATACGTTGGATATAAATGCTGCAATTTTCTTTACTCGGAACGTGCGACCCCAATTATTTGCTTTATTTTTAATGTATGCCGTTAACTACTTTGCACAATTCTAAAAGATCACTTTGCAAATGTCTCTTATCAAGTGAAGACCACCGAGTTATTATTCAATCTTTCCGCATTACTCAGTATTCCGACACTAGCCCCTTGCTCTTCTCCTTTTGACTACTCTGAGTGGAGTCAATGCTCAAGGTGTGGTCTGACCACAGCCCTTGATCAGGACTTTCTCTGGACTGCATTCTGCATTAAAATTAGACGGTTTAAGACTTTGAGTCTCTTTCACATTCATCTACATTATTTCAACAAAATTCATACAGTTGGTTTTTATGACTGATCTGAGCTACTACCCACTTTCTCATCACCTGGGCAGCACAATAGCACAGTGGTAAGCACAGTTGCTTCACAGCTCCACGGTCCCAGGTTTGATTCCCGACTTGGGTCACTGTCAGTGCGGAGTCTGCACGTTCTCCTCGTGTCTGCGTGGGTTTCCTCCGGGTTCTCCGGTTTCCTCCCACAGTCAAAAGATGTGCAGGTTAGGTGGATTGGCTTAGTGTCCAGAAAGGTTAGGTGGGGTTACGGAGATAGGGTGGTGGTGTGGGTATAGGGTGAAGGTATGGGTTTAGGTCGGGCCTTTCCAAGGGCCGGGGCACCTCCAGGTCCTCGGGCGGGGTGCGGGGGGATCTGGCCCCGAGAGGTGCCCTGACGGTGGCCTGGCCCACGATCGGGGCCCACTGATCCGTGGGTGGGCCTGCGCCTTCGGGGCACTCTATTACTCCGCGTTGGCTGCTATTCCTCTGCGATGGCCGATGCAGAGATGAACCCACCCCCCTGCCCCCTGCGCATGCACTGGGATGACGCAGCACACGCTGGCGCTCCCGCGCATGCGCCAACTCGCGCCAGCCAGCGGCCCTTCGGCGCCTGTTGGCGTGGCGCCAAGCCCCTTCTCCGCCGGCCAGCACAGCGCAAACCACTCCGGCACCGGCCTAGCCCCTGAAGGTGCGGAGGATTCCGTACCTTTGGGGCGGCCTGACGCCGGTGTGGTTCACGCCACTCCTCAGCACTGAGACCCCCGCCCCGCCGGGCAGGGGCGAATCCCACCCATGATCGTTCACAATTCCTTCTCCCCCCCGATTCATGTCTCGGTTCCCATCTGTACCCTTGCTCTCCCTGTTGATATATTTCAATTGAAGCTTCCCCTGCCTTTAACATTATCTCCGACATTTAAATGCCGCCCTTTATCTTTTCACCATTGTGAATTTCACTATTTTTATAATGTGGTACAATTTATGATAATTTTGGATCAATCAATAAGCTTTGTGAAAAATAAACCCAAGAAAGAGAAATAATCAACTGATGATGTAAAACGATTTTTTAAAAAAACATTGTGCGCCAAAATTAGGTTTGAAAAAAAATGATGGTTTCCAGTGGGTCAGTGGTCTGACACATAGTATGAGAGCTTCCAAATCACATCATCAAAATGCAGTATCCAAGTGTAGGACTTCCACTTGCCAGATGTGGAGTCCCATTGGGCCACACCTTACTTATTAAGATCAAAGGTGAATAGAGACAAGGCTTGGGGATCAGTGGGCCATTTACCTCCTTAAACGTTCACTCCCTCCACCAATGGCACATCATGGCTCCAGTGCTCCATGTACAAGATACACTGCAGCAACACACCGTGGCTTCTTTGACAGCACCTCCCACCCCCACCTAATAGGCATGGGACGCCTGGGTATATCATTACTTCCAATTTCCCCTTCAAAAGTCACACAACATCCTGACTTGCTTCTGTAGCACCATATCTTCATCACTGCTGGGTAAAAATGCTGAAACTCCCTCCCCAATTGTGGGTGTACCTCAGGTGGCTCACCACCGTCATCTCAAAGACAACTAGGTACAGGCAAAAAATACTGGCCTTGTTCACAATGATCATGTCACAAGATTAACAAATGGGCCATTCACTTATATGGTACCTGAATTGTACGTCAAACCCATTTATTCATCTTTGCCCCATATTCAGGTATGATTTAAAGCTATGCACATGTATTTAATTTTACCCATTATTAAGAACTCACAGGAGCTCTCTGAAAATCAGTTTAGCAATGTGCTGGTTAGTGTGGGACTGATTAATACTGAACAGGAGGGTTACAGATTCAATCCCTGAGTCGTAAGTGCTTTCAGTTCAAACATTTACTTCAGGAACCTATGTCAGAGAAGTGGGAGAACTCAAATAGTGTTCCCACTCTCAATCATTGCTTATTACCTTCTGTTAGGATGTGTCCATCTGTCTGTCTACATTCACGGCAGAAAGAAGGGCTGGGCTTGGCTGCAATTTGCCCACATCAAATAGGGCAGCAGGGTAGCATTGTGGATAGCACAATCGCTTCACAGCTCCAGGGTCCCAGGTTCGATTCCGGCTTGGGTCACTGTCTGTGCGGAGTCTGCACATCCTCCCCGTGTGTGCGTGGGTTTCCTCCGGGTGCTCCGGTTTCCTCCCACAGTCCAAAGATGTGCAGGTTAGGTGGATTGGCCATGATAAATTGCCCTTAGTGTCCAAAATTGCCCTTAGTGTTGGGTGGGGTTACTGGATTATGGGGATAGGGTGGAGGTGTTGACCTTGGGTGGGGTGCTCTATCCAAGAGCCGGTGGAGACTCGATGGGCTGAATGGCCTCCTTCTGCACTGTAAATTCTATGTAAATAGCTTGCTGACATTCACTGTACAAGCTTCGACATGAAGAAAGGTCACTTTATTGATTACAGGGCAGATGTTAGCACATGTGGAACCATATTTTGTAAGCTAGTTTCTTTGGGAAAGGCGGGGGGTAAAAAAACATAGAGAAACTTAAAATAAATGTACTGAAGGTCATTCGATAATGCTAATGAGAAGCAACAGAGCCAGAAACAATGATAGCTGAGGCAGGATATCAGTACTTATTCAAATAAAGAACATGGTTCTTATTGCAGAACGCAACATCAAAGTAACACGTGAACAAGAGTCGCAAGGTGTTGGATATGTCTGCTAGAAGGGCAGGCTGTGCAGTGAATAAAAGTTTCCACAATCAGTTGGCTTCACAACTGGAGACATTGGGGGATCTCCCGAACAGCATGGCCAAACCAGATGTTTGGAAGATCAATGTCAGATGAAATTTAACATAGGAAGGTGACATCATTTGGGAGGACAAATAAGGAAATGGGTAATTGGGAAAACGTTAAAAGGAGACCTCGGGCTCAGACACAAAACTTTAAAAAAGAAAATCAGTTGCATTTATACAGCACCTCTCTTGAGCACTGGAATTCATACAGCCATGAAGAGCTTTTGAAGTGCGGCTACAGTTATCACATAAGAAGTGAGAGAACAAGTTGATAAAAAATACAGTGAATCTACAGCTTCAATTTCAAACAAAATTGGGATGGAGCGAGTTTGAGTCCATGGAGAGTAGGATTGGGTGGTGTTGCATTAAAATCAGGGCTTTAGGTTTTATAAATAGAAAGCAGAGAGTACTGGAGCAGAGATAAAGCTACACAAAATCATTAGCTTAAGACTAGTTAGAATACTGGGTCCAGTTACGTGAGCCCTGCATTAGTAAAGATGCCAAGGTCACTGAGGGGATCACACAAAAGGCTACTACACAAGATAGGAGCTCACGGTGTTGGAGGTACTATTCTGGCATGGATAGAGGATTGGCTAACTAGCAGGATGCAGCGAGTAGCGATAAGGTGGGATCTTTCTCAGATTGGAGGGCAGTAACCAGTAGAATGCCACAGGGATCAGTACTGGGACTACAGCTCTTCACAATATATATCAATAATTTGGAGGAAGGAACTGTCAAATCTGCAGATACTACAAAGGTGGGAGGGAATGCAGGTTGTAAGGAGGATAACAATAGTTTACAAACAGATATTGACAGGGTAAGTGAATGGGCAGAAATTTGGTAAATGGAATTCAATTTGAAAAAAATGTGAGATTGCTCATTTTGGAAGAAAAGAATGAGAAGGCGGATTATTATTTAAATGGAGAGAGAGACTGCAAAAAGCTGTAGGGACTTGGGGGCCTTCTGTAAGAAACCCGGAAAGCTAGCATACAGGCGCAGAAACTAATGGGGAAGGTAAATGGAATGCTGGCTTTTATTTCAAGGAGGCTGTAGTATAAAAGTAAAGACGTGTTGGTGCATCTGTACAAGATACTAGTGAGGCCACATTTAGAATACTGTGCACAGTGGTCTCCAGATTCAAGGAAAGATATATCATTGGAGGCAGTACAGAGGAGGTTTACTAAGTTTACCAGGCATGGAGGAATTGCCATGTGAGGACAGTTTAAATAGGTTTGGTCTGTACTCTTGGGGTTCAGAAGAATGAGAGGTGATATGGTTAAAACATCAAAGATTTTTAGGGGGTTAGACAGGGTAAATATTGGGAGGATGTTTATACTCATGGGAGAGTGTAGAATCAGAGGGCATATTTTCAGAATAACGAGTTGCTGAGTTAAGACCAATTTGAGGAAGAATTTCTTCTCTCAAAGAGTGGTGAATCTTTGGGATTTTTACCCCAGGAAGCTGTGGAGGCCAAGTCCTTTGACATTTACAAGACTGAGATCGATAGGTTTTTAATCAGTGGAGGAATTAAGGGTAATGGAGAGAAGGCAGGAAAGTAGACTTAGTAAGCGTTAGATCATCCACAGTCTTATCAAATGGCAGCACAGGCTCGGAGGGCTGAAAGGCCTACTCCTGTTTCTATTTCTTATGGTCTACACCGCATGGACTGCAGCAGGTCAAGAAAATAGGAACAGCGGAAGGCAATTAGGGATGGGAAACAAATGTTGGCCTTACCAGCAGAACTCAGATCCCATGCTAGAATATAAAACAAAATCCCCACCCCACCCCACCTCCCCCACCAAGGTTCTGGCCTCATCACCTTCCTGTCACAAGGCAACTTTCATTTCAGAAATTGACTTTACAAATAACTATCAAATACAAATATATGACACAAATTTTACAAGTACTTGTGCGATTTTTAAAAAAATGGCAAAGATATTTATAGAAAAAACAAGAGTGAAGATTGATGTAGTTGACATCAGACTGGAATAAATAGATAAGAATTTTTATTTAAGCCAAATAATAACAGAAGATGCGATATGATTCTGAAGTTAGGATTGAGAAAGCTGGAAATAATTTTGGGAAGATGAAAGATGTGTTAACAGTGAGAAAACCAAGCTTGTAACAAGGAAAAATGCTCATAATGCCATCCACATTCCTGTCTCCCTCAGTAACCTGTACAATAAGAGGGCGGCACGGTGGCGCACTGGTTAGCTCTGCTGCCTCATGGCGCCGAGAACCCGGGTCCAATCGCAACCCCGGGTCACTGTCCGTGGGGAGTTTGAACATTCGCCCCATGTCTGCGTGGGTCTCAGCCCCACAACCCAAGATGTCCAGGGTAGGTGGAATGGCTGTGCTAAATTGTCCCTTAATTGGGAAAAAAAACCTGGACAATAAGTAAAGATCTGTGGAGAAAAATTGAGGCCTTTGAATTGTGGATGGTCGATTAACTCAGTTGGCTGGACAGCTGGTTCGTGTCGCGGAGTGCCGCCAACAATGCGGGTTCAATTAATTTCCCATACCGGCTGAGGTTACCATAAAGGTCCCACCTTCTCAACCTTGCCCCTTCTCAATCTTGCCTGAGGTGTGGTGGCTCTCAGGTTAAATCAGCACCAGTCAGCTCTCCCTTTCAAAGGGGAAGAGCAGCAATGGTCCTCTGTGACTATAGCGACTTCCGTTTTACGAAGACGCAAGCTAAAAATCCCACATAGAGACCATGAGGCAAATGAAGAGGTGCTTGAAATAGCAAGAACAAAAGGAGCTCGAAAAAAGTGAGCCAGTAAAGAAAAATTCAGTATTTCGATCATTTAAGCTACGAGATCTCTTCCAGAGGGCACAGTGCAGGGTGAGAGAAAGAGGGGGAAACCCTGACGTAGGTGGATCACAGGGTCGTTGCAGATGAACTACGGTGGATATGCAAGGATGAAACAAGACAAATAAGTGAGACATTCTACGACAGCTGCTTTCCTGGTAGCCAAAAACAGCAGCAGAGGAAAATGGCATTACAACCAATTCAATATTAAGAACTTCTCCAAACTCTTCAGGAAGAATGTGATGAAAATTTTTCCCCAAAACACAACCATTCTACAGTGACGTCCATATCGCTTTCCAGCGAGAGATATGGAAATGATCACCCAGGGCATTTATTTTTTGTTGCCTGGCTGTAAAGACAGAGAGGGGAGGGGTGTGTGCAGAGTGGGGGCTGCCAAGTCTTGATACTTCAGCCATCACAAATGTGAGCTGGGTTTGATGAATCAGGCAGTCTTACCCTACCTATCATTTCCCTGTCTTTGGAGCATAATTTAGACATTGCACTATATACAATCCTACAAACCCACCCAGGAACAGGATATCTTTCAAATTAATTTCATGGGATGTAGGCATCGCCACTGAGGCCAGCATTTATTACCCATCCCTAATTGTCCTCAAGAAGGTTAAATGGCCCACTGAGCCTGCTACATATGAACTTATCAATTAGGAGCAGCATTTGGCCCTTCGAGCCTGCTCTGCCACTCATTCAATAAGATCATGATTGATGTGATTGTCACCTCAAGTCCATATTCCCGCCTACCCCAATAACCTTTGACTTTCTTTGTTAGTCAAGGATCTATCCAACTCAGCCTTAAAAGTATTCAAATGACCCTCCCCACTTCCATTGCTCTCTGGGGAAGAGACTTCCAAAGACAGACAAGCCTCAGAAAAATGTTCTTTTTGTCTCGGTCTTAAATGGGAGGTTGTACACAATATACACTAGTTCTAGTCTTTCACAAAGCGGGAAACACCCTTTCAAAATCCACCCTGTCAAGTTCCCTCATGATCTTATATGTTTGAATAAGATCATTTCTCAATTTTCTAAATTGCTTATTTTTCTTGAATTCAAGTTTCACCATCTGCCATGGCGAGATTCAAAGCCAAGTCTCAAAGCATTACCCAGGGCCTCTGGATTACCAGTTTGACAACAATACCATTACGCCATTGGCCTGCTCAATTATATCCTTTCTTAAATCAAAAGATCAAAACGGTACAGTGTATTCCAAGTGTGGTCTCACCATCACCTTGCACAACTGTAGAATAAGATCCCTACTTTTAGATTCCATTCACCTTGCAATAAATGACAACATTCCATTTGTCTTCCTAATCACTTACTATACCTGCATACTAAACTTCTGTGATTCATGTACCAGGAACCCAGATCCTTCTGTGCCTCAAGAGCTCTCTGCAATCTCTCACCATTTAAATAATATTCTGCTTTTCCATTCTTCCTACCAAAGCACCGGCCTCCTCGTTGCCGGCCTCCTTGTTGCTGGAGGCGACACAACGTCGAGGTGTTGGAGAGGTGGGTCACTTCGGCAAACTATGGGAGGATCCTGGAGGAGGAGCTGGGGGTGACGCTGAAAGAAGGAGCACAGTGTGAGGTGCTGCGGAGGTCGAATCCCTTGACTTTGCGTGCAAGGTTGGGGCTGATACAGTTGAAGGTATTGTATAGGGCATACCTCACAAAATGAAGAATAAGCCGGCTGTTCGAGGGGGTGGAGGATGGTTGTGAGCGATGTGGGAGAGGCCCCGTGAACCATGTTCCTATGTTTTGGTCCTGCCCGAAGCTGGAAAGATTTTGGAGGACGGTGTTCAGTACAATCTCAGGGGTCTTGCATGTGGAGCCTGGTCCCCTAGAAGCCATATTTGGGGTGTCAGCCCAAGTTGCAGGCTGGAGCAGATGTCTTAGCCTAGGTCTTATTAGGGAAGGTGGTGGCATAGTGGTATTCTCACTTGACTAATAATCTGGATACCCAGGGTAATGCTCTGGGGACCTGGGTTCGAATCCCACCACAGTAGATGATGAAATTTGAATTCAATAAAAAAAAATCTGTAATTAAAAACTCTAATGATAACCATTAAGCCATTGTCATAATGCCCTTTAAAGAAGGAAATCTGGTGATCTGGTGTCCTTACCTGGTCTTACAAGCTGCCAGGGATGGACAACAAATACCAGCAATGCCTACATGAGTGAAATTTAAAAAAAATCTATTTAGTCTGTTCTTTAGGACATCACGGTAGCACAAGTGGATAGCACTGTGGCTTCATAGCGCCAGGGTCCCAGTTTGATTTCCCGCTGGGTCACTGTCTGTGCGGAGTCTGCACGTTCTCCCATGTCTGCGTGGGTTTACTCCGGGTGCTCTGGTTTCCCCCCACGGTCCAAAGACGTGCAGGTTAGGTGGATTGGCCATGCTAAATTGTCCTTAGTGACCAAATAAAAATTTGGAGAGGTTATTGGGTTACGGGGTTAGGTTGGAAGTGAGGGGTCGGTGCAGACTCGAAGGTCCGAATGGCCTCTTTCTGCACTGTCTGTTCTATGTTCTATGTCTTGTTGGGGTGGAGGTCAGCTTCTCCACCCTGTGCCTCGGCCTAGCAGGGGGCTCTGGAGTTTTTTGACAGTGGTTCAAACTGAGGGGGGGTGAAGGAGGAGTTCTACAATTGTTGGTGTTTGTTCCTCATGTACTTTCGGGAGTTGGTTGCCGTTGATTGCTGAGGAGGGGTCTGGATTGGGGGGTCTTTCTGTGTTTGGTTGTGATTGTTTTTGTATTCCTGAGGTTGTTTGGGTGGTACTCCCCCTCCCCGGCCAGGTGGGAGAATTGCAGGGGCGCCACGTGAATCGTGCCACGCCACCCAGACCCCCACATGCGATTCTCTCACCCCCCCAAAACCAGCGCTGCGCGAATTGCAGCGGGCCGCTCGGAGAATCGCCGCAAACGGCGAGCGGCGATTCTCCGGCCCGGATGTGCTGAGCGGCCGCTCCGACACGACAGGGTACCGCCGGCGCCGTCCAAACCTGGTCGCTGCCAGCAGGAACTCTGCGGGAATGCTCGGGGGGCGGCCTGTGAGGGGGCTCCTTCGCCGGGGGGTGCCTCCGAAGGGGTCTGGCCCGCAATCGGGGCCCACCGATCGGCGTGCAGGCCTCTCCTTCCCCGGGCCTACATTCCGCCGCGGCCGGCCCCTGAACACCCACGCCATATTGCATCGGGGCTGCCGCGCGTAAGAAGTTGCCAGCACATGAGCAGGATGGCGCGGCCCAACTGCGCATGCACAAGATTGAGCTGCCCCAACTGCGCATGCATGGGTTGGCGCGGCACCCATTTGGCACTGCGTGAGGACGCTGGAGTGGCGTGAACCGCTCCAGCGTCGTGCTGGCCCCCTATTGGGGCCAGAATAGGTTGTGCCCAGGCCCTGTTCATGCCATCAGAGAACATGACGGCGTTTACGACGGCGCGGGCACTTGGTCCGCGGAGCGGAGAATCGCTCCCTTCGTTTTTGTGTGGCGAAAATCTGTCGAATAAAAATACTTCTTCAATAATGTTTTTTTAAATAGTTCAACTGAGTCTGGGCATGGAGGCCTGGAGAGGGGATTGTTGATTCAGATTCTGCATGATTGCCAGGGCGGGGTGGGGCCCCGGTGATGGTGGGGGAGAGCGGATGTGGGTAACATGGAAGAAGAATCACTGGGTCCCCCGACCTCCTCCCTTCACCCCTCCCAACTTCACCCCAACTTGCCAGGGTTGTCTCAACGAGTACCAACCCCTTTCCTGCTCGTTCTGCCCTGCTTCACTTCACCCTTTCCACCCCATCTCTACTCTTCACCAACTTAATCCCCCTCGCCCCACCCCACCCCTGCAAAAACAGCTTCCCACTTTCTCAAAGCTCGAAAACCTAGGACTTGGCTCCTCACTTTGTAACTGGATCCTCGACTTTCTGACTCTAGGCTACCATCAATAAGGATAAACAACACCTCCTCCGTGATAACCCTCAATGCCAGGGTCCGCAAGGCTGCGTACTTAGCCTCCTTCTACACTCCCTGTACACACACAACTGTGTGCCATAAATTTGGCTCCAACTCCATCTACACGTTTACTGACAACACGACCGATATATTAATACAAACTCACAGAACAACGTGAAAAAATAGCCATGCTTACTGCATTAATAAGACCAGACACGTTATTGCTCTTGGATTAAATATATTTGGACAGGGCCCTGATGAAAAAACCCTGATTTGGCTCTGGCTCAGGCTCTCAAGGCTGAGGGGGTGAGTGTTAAGTACCAACCGTTCAGGTTTTCTTCAAATCCCGAGGAATTAAAGTAATCGCCTGGAGGAAAGTAAAACTTTTTTTTTTTCATTTTCTTTCAACATTTTTTATTTATTAGTTATAGTAACGGTGGAAAGAGGGAGGAACAGTCAAGAATCATTCAATCAGGTACCAAAAGAGTTTTGTTTCCAATTGGCCAGGGCATGGCGATGTGTCATGGATGGACATGTCAGGCAATCAATAGCGGGGACAGGGCGATGGGAGCCAGGAGATCGTGTGATTAAACTTCTCAGAATTTGTCCTGGCAATGCCGCATAAGAACTAGGAGCAGCGGTAGGCAATTCAGCCCCTCGTGCCCTCTCCGCCATTTAATACAATTATGGCTGATTTCCGCTCAGCCTCAACTCTACCTTCCTGCCTGTTCTCCGTAACCGTTCAACCCATTACTAATTAATAATCAGTTTATCTCCTTAAATTTACTCAAAGTCCCGACATCCACCCTTTGAGAGAACTAATTTCTTCTCATCTCTGTTTTAAAGTCCCGAAAGACGTGATGTTAGATAAATTGGACATTCTGAATTCTCCTTCTGTGTACCCGAATGTGCGCGACTGGGTCTTTTCACAGTAACTTCACTGCAGTGTTAATGTAAGCCTACTTGTGACAATAATAAAGATTATTTATAAAGGTTATTAGATTATTAAATCTGCTACCGTTTATCGTAAAACTATAACTTCTCATTCTGGATTGCCCCGCAAGAGGAAGCATCCGCTCTAGTCTACTTTGTCAATACCTTTTTATCATCTTTTCCCTGTAGGCCCGAGTATTAATCTATCCTCTTGACATGGATCGGATGTTGGATTTATCATGGGTTATTTTGGAAAGGGGAATCTCCCTTTATGACATCTGCGCGGAAAACCTCTTTTTCTCAACAACTAAAACTTCACCATTCATTTCTGAGCCCTTGTCGTTTCATCACACACAAATGGTTCCATTGCAGGAAGACACTTAGAAGGAGTAACAAAAAAAACCGGAGGGGAAAATTAATCAAAAGTCACACAATTTCTCACAATCACTGACTTACTGTAAACTTAATAAATACCTGAGACCGTTATTCACAGCAGGAACCAAAAGCTAACTTCGATAAATAGCTATCAGTTACTCTATATATTAGCTACAAATATCATAGAAATCTTCATAGTACAATCATTGGGAATATTGATGGGCCGGTAAAATACTATGCTTTTAATAACAGTAACTTAAAACAGGAAGGGTTCAGTCTGCACACTGTTACTAAACATATATATGAGACATCATATAAAGCTTTTAAAAGTATCCGAGCGCAGCAGAACGGTTTGCCATTTGAGAGTGAGACAGTACTCGAGCATTCTGAAGCTCGAAAATAAAGCTTTTTCACATATAACCCTGTTTTCTGAACAGTCCGTGTCATTTTGGTAGTCTTATCTAATGCATATCAAGGAGAAACAATATTAATATTCGACCGAGGCCATTTAATTGTGAAATTAGGAAGCACGTCCCCCCCCCCCCCCCCCCCCCCCCACCCCCCCCGATTAAAGGTAGCAGAAATCTGGAACCCTCGCCCAAAAGGTTGGGGGTGTTGGATCAGTGGACGACTGTAACCCGTCAAAAAAAAACATACAGCACAACATGGCCATGTCAGCTCTTTGAAAAGATTACCACACCTCTTCTCTATCCCCATAGCCTTGTGAATTGCTCCCCGTCAAGTATATACACAATTCCCTTTGGCACGTTATGGCTGAATTTCCTTCTCCCATCCTTTCAGGTAGTGCACTCCTGGATCACAACTGTGTGAAAAGAAATCTGCTACCTTCCAGCTGGTTCTTTTGTCAATTATCTGAAATCTGTGCGTATTGACCTTCCTGCCAGTGGAAACAGCTTCCCCCTTATCCAATGTCAAAAGCCCCAAAATTCTGCACTTTTCTATTAAATGTTCTTCTCTGTTGTAGGATGTCTCTAGTCTCTCCACATGACTGAAGAACTCAACAAATGTATCTCCCGATCCATTGGGGAGTTGAGGTTATGTTCATGCTTTTACTAGTTGTCTCTCTGGTTGCCCCAATCCCATTTCTGATTTTGTGTCCTTCCTTACAAACCCTGCTATAGAATGATGTGTTTTTATTTAAGGGCGTTGCCTACTAACTCTCTGCTCTACGGCATGAAACAGCCTGGACCAAAATATTAAAGATATTACAATATGGTTTGATTTATTATTGAACACTAGGTACTACCAGAAACTAATTAGCTGGTGCAACGTGTAGTAAAGAGCAATTTTTGTTTGGGGAAGATAAAGGTTCCCAATGTTTTGCATCATGGAGGCCCTCCTCACATTATGTCTGGGTCTGATAAGAGACTGATTGCTGTAATTTTTTAAAACATAAATTTAGAGTACCCAATTCATTTTTTTCCAATTAAGGGGCTATTTAGCGTGGCCAATCCACCTACCCTGCACACAATTGCTGTAATTAATCAATAACACCATCATCATTATAATCATGTAACTACCAGAACGCCAGAAACAAAACTAGGTGGATTCTGGTCTTCTTCATCGAACAATTTCTGTATTCCTATTGGTCATTTCTCTCATTGCTACTTTGTGGGATCATGCAGCGCAAAACATGCTTTGCCCAGGTACTTCCAGCACACTTCAGGCTAATTAATTATATGAAAATGAAAAATGAAAATCGCTTATTGTCACAAGTAGGCTTCAATTAAGTTACTGTGAAAAGCTCCTAGTCGCCACATTCCGGCGCCTGTTCGGGGAGGCTGGTATGGGCTGATGGGCACAGTATGATCTTGGGGCCACCATGACACCTACCACACCCCCCCACACTACGTCCCTTCTTGAGCGGTAAGGGAGAAACTGTGAACCAACCTCAAGGCGAGAGAGCTCTAGAGAACTGGTGGTTTGCTACTTTACATTATTTCCGATTAAATCCACGGAGTAGATAATCTGTATTCTCAGTTTGACCTCTTATCATGAATATCACATAACAGAGAATGGCACCCAGCAAAACAGTACATTTTCTCCATTCCGAATTTACGAGAGAAGCATTGAATCAACAGACAATGGAAGAGGACAAGGAAGAGAAGAAATAAATTCAGGTCACTACAGGATGCACTGCTTAATTTTTCATGAGAATGACGGGGGAGGTGGGAAAGGTTTGGCACCGGAAATTGACCATGAAGTGTGTTAAATTGTGGCTTTACCAACATCCTTCAGGGAAGGAAGAAGGAGTAGACATTAACCCCTCAAACTTGTTCTCCCAGTGGAAATATTTCCTCTCTGCGCCCCTTAATATTTTCAAAATTTTGTTCAAAACATCCCTTAACCTATTAAATTCCGAGGCATACACCTCAATTTTATGAAATCTCATCTTGTAAATTAACCCTTAGAGTCCAAGTACCATTCAGTAAATCTTGACCACATGCCAGTCAAGGCCAATATATCCTTCATTAGGTGTAGTTTCCAGAACTGTTCACGGTACTCCAGATGTAGTCTAATCAGAGCTGTGTATAGCTGAAGCATAACTTCTATCCTCTTAAAGGGCAGCACGGTAGCACAGTGGTTAGCACTGTCGCTTCACAGCTCCAGGGTCCTAGGTTCAATTCCCGGCTGGGGTCACTGCCTGTGTGGAGTCTGCACGTTCTCCCCGTGTGTGCGTGGGTTTCCTCTGGGTGCACCGGTTTCCTCCCACAGTCCAAAGACGTGCAGGTTAGGTGGATTTGGCCCTTATTGTCCAAAGGGGTTGGTGGGGTTGCTGGGTTACGGGTATGGGGCGGAGGTGTGGGCTTAAGTGGGGTGTTCTTTCCAAGGGCTAGTGCAGACTCGATGGACCAAATGGCCTCCTTCTGCACTGTAAATTCTATGTAAATCTAAGTAAATTCTGTTCCGCCAGATGCAAAGGTTAGCATTCTTTTAGTTTTTTTTATAAATTCTGTAACATTTACAACATTTTAATGATCTATAGACCTGAACCCTCCCCCCTCCCCCAAGCTCTTTGGATGTCCAGTGTTTCCAACTTTTCACCATTTACAAAATACTGTTCTATACTTTTTTAGGTCCAAAGTGAGTTACCACAAATCTGACAACATTTAACACAATTTGTCATTTACTTAATTTAATATTTAAATATTGCTGAAAAAAGAAACATGTTCCAAAGCTTTACATCTTACACTCATCAGGACAAACACAAGAATGTCAAATTTCAAATAACCACAACTTATACTACAGAAGAAGAGGGTGCTGATTGACTGGCAAGTTTACTCTGATTGGTCATGGCACTGCAATGGAGAAATCAACAGGGAACTATAGACTCCCTAAACTGGATAATTACAAAACGGCGCAAGGCTTGAACATATTCCTTTTGTTTGCAGGGAACAGGTCTCCGAGTATGAAAGTATGTCGCTTCTAACAAGAGTAAATGAGTCAAACTATGAACTCAACTAATCACATCAAATTGGTTGTTTGTGTCTACTACAGTACTACTACAGTACTCAGGATTGTTCGGCACGTTCTGCCCAATCATGGAATCACATCTAATGGTAGACATTTTGTTTTGGGTTTTGTAAGTTGGTTGAGTACTCAGCCAACTAAAAACAACCGAAGGAACAAGCATTTAATCTGATCAACCTTCATTGGCCCATGTAACTGTCACTGTATCGGCACTGAAATTCAAACACAATGTCGTTCTATTGTGTGGCAGGCAGAAAGTCTTTTTGGGCTGACAGTAGCATTTTGGTAGTGGGAGAAGGTTCAGCAATATGTCTCTATTTACAACAATATTCAAGTTTTTACTACCAAGCAACTGTTATTAATATTTCTTTGTTATATGCTTCTACCTACACTGCTCACAATGTCCACCATCTTTGGGTCATTGGCAAGTTTGAATTTGTAGCTTTCTATCCATTATCTAAGTCAGGGGCGGGCAAACTACGGCCCGCGGGCCGCAAAGGTCTTTATGCGGCCCACCAAGATCAAGTCATCAAAAAAAAAAATTTTTTTTTTTTTTTTTTTTAATAATTTTTTTTAAATAAGATTAATGGGGGGGCTGTTGGGTTACTGGTATAGGGTGGATACGTTGACTTGAGTAGGGTGATCATTGCTCAGCACAACATCGAGGGCCAAAGGGCCTTTCTGTGCTGTACTGTTCTATGTTCTATGTTCTTTCTGAGGCGCCCAGAATCATAACCGGGTGAAGCGCCATTTTTGAAAAGTAGAGAAAAAGAGGGCTAAAGGCAGGATGCCGCCGGGGGAAGCGCTGAGGTATATGCCGCATGCTAATTGGTTACAACCGGGACTATTAATTAATATACTATGCGGCCCTTTAAAATTGTGAATTTCTGAATGTGGCCCTTGCGCGGAAAAGTTTGCCCACCCCTGATCTAAGTCATTAATTAATACAATGAAGCGTTAAGGTCACAAAACAAATCTTTGCAGGACAGCGCTAGTCACATCCTCCGATAGAGTAACTGCTCATTAACTCTATTCTCGGTTTACTGTAGTTTAGTCAAATTCCAAACCAGCTCAATAATTTGTCCTCAATTTCATAAGTTTCAGCTTTAGCTAAAAGTCTCTTGTGAGGAACTTTACTGAACACCTCCTGCATGACTATATAAATAACATCCATGTTCAATCACCTCTTGAAAAATACAAAGCATAACCTACCCGTGACAAATCCACACTGGCTCTCAGATTAGCTGAATTTTTCAAAGCTTAGCACTCTAATTCTAATTGTAGATTCCATTCATTTCCCAACAACAGATGTTGGCCTCACTGGTCTATAATTCCCCTGGTTCCCCCTGCTCAATTTTGTTAGAAACCTGTCACCTCCTGCCTGGTCTGGTCTTCATCTGACCTCAGTTCCCCACCCCTACACAATTGACTCAATGTATTGAGGGTGTCTAAGGATGGGAGGAGAAAACAAATTTGCAACACCGTCACCCACCCACATTGTGGAAAAATCCAGAGCCCTGCATATTTTCTTCACTTCTAAACTATTTACAGAACAACAATTCTTGGGCAACTTATCCAATCAAATAGGATGAATGCTGGCCAGAAGCATCCAAGCCATTGGCAACATTCATCGATAATGTTCTGAGGAGGGTGTAGGGGAGGCAAGGGGCACGTGAGGCTATATGCTGTACCGTCAATGCCAAGTGACACAAACAAGTCTCCAAACTTCAAAAAACTGTGAAGAACTTGACACAACATATACAATATGTAAGAAATTAAATGCAAAGTTGCCATTTTTTGTTCCGCAAGGGCATCGAAAGCAGGCATTGTCAAACTTGGGGGCGTGACCCGCGGGTGGGTCATGGGCGGGTGTCGGGAGGGTCGCAGAGCCGTCCGTCGCGGCTCTCCTGATCATGCAAATCTGCGTGCAACAGCCGCAGTAGCCGGCTGTTAATAACGGCAGCTGCAAGCAGCCTTCAAAATGTACGCAAACATGTAAAAGAAATGCAGCTGCACTGCGCATGCGTGCCAGATCATCGGCGCATTGCGCATGCGCGCTGATGATCGGGCACGCATGCGCAGTGTGGCCGCTGTTTTTTAAACAGTCGCAGCTTTTTGTTTTATAAGTTCGGCGGGGTTTTATTCATTTAATTTTTCTTTTCATTTATTTTATTCATTTTGTTCTTACAAGTTCGGGGGGGTTTATTTGATAAAATTTTACAGGGAATAAATACAGAACTTTGGGCAGATGGAGACGCCATACTTTCCGACACCGGAAAGCTTCACCTTCTTCCAACAGGTTCCATTGGAGAAGCGTGTACGAGGGCCAAAAGGACCCAAAACCATTTCCTCCATTTTTGTCAGCAGCAAAGAAGGTAAGCGAAAATGGTGGGTCGAACAGGTCGGCTGGCGTGGGTCGCGAAGGTCGGCCGGATTGGGTCCCGAAGGTTGGCCGGTTGGTAAAAATGGGTCCCCGGAAAAACAGTTTGAAGAACACTGATCTAGAGTTATTTTGGTCAATGGGATTGAGGCAGAGATCAGCCATGACCAAACTGAATGATGGAACAAGAGGGTGGGCTTGAATGGCCTCCTCTTGCTCCTATCTCCTGCAGTTTGGTTTTGCTGATTTGAATCACTTTCCCTCCCTTACTCGGGTCATCAACATTAGGGAATTGCTCGAAGTGAGAGCTTGTGGTCAAAACGAGTGTCGCTGTTCAGCCAGATGCTGAATGGCTGTTATGTATTTGCACTTGACGGGCCCTAGAACCGCAAACAAGGCTTAACTTGTAAATGCATCCGTTTCATTGTCAAGAATGGTGAAACTATTTTTTTTGGGGGGGGGGGGATTAGAATTCTCCGAATCAGCGAGAGACTGACCCACAACTTCCAAATGGATTGGGAGAGTAACCTTCTGTCACAGCTAAAGGCACCCTACACGGCACCCAAGATCTGAATAATATTGATACCTTGTCGACTGAGCTCACCCCTTTGGGATGCTTAAAGTAAACAAAAGGTAACAGGCGCACAGAGCTTAACTAGTTGTTTGTGTTGGAGTTAGTCCAGTTCAGAATCCCCAAATTTCCCTGGATTTGAAGGGGGGGGGGGAGAGACAGACTGAATCGAGGCCATTCCTCTCTGGTTCATGCAGCACTTCCCCCGCCCCACCTTTACCCATCTTACTTTTCAAAGACAAATGTTACTAGAATTGGGATGTGTCTCTGAGGTGGCCTGAAGTTGGGATCTGGAAACAGCTCTGGTTCTGAATCTGGACAGTCACGGAAATTTAACACAGGCGTTGGAATTGAAAAGTTGAAGTCTTGCCTTGTCCGAGCCAAGCACATTTAACACAATATTGAATGTTGCCCTCGACGATTGCACACTTATTTTAAACCATAAACCACTTTATTTTACCGATTGGGTTACAGTCAGTCATTTTATATCAATTCTTCCGGTTTGAATCATTTGAAGATTGTTTTTGCATTAAATTAATAACTACTAAATGCACTGACTTCCTTTGAAGAAACATTGGTTGGAAACTGACACACACACACACCCCGGGAAAGGAAAATGTTGATGTCAGCAGCTAGGGGCAGGAAAGAGGTCAGGTTAGAGGGGCCAGGTCCCTTACCGGCTGCAATCTCAGGGGCTCCTTCCACGGCCTTTCATTCTCGTCTCTCCGATCTCGGGGCAAGGAGGTTGAATGTGAAAGGCAAATAAACAAAAACCGTTCGAGCTGCAGTTTCCGCTGTTTAACAGGAATCCTGCACCACATCCGCCCCGTGCTTTGCGTCTGATACTCATCGGTCCAGGGCGCTTCACATCGATGAGGAACCACCCTGACCGGTGTTTGGACTGCAGGTTATCAGGGATTGATAGAACTTGCTTCGAGCAACCGTGAAGAAGAAACACTTTTTAAAAAAACAAATTCATTTATTTTCTTTGAATATCATTCTGTATTATTTGTAAACTATTGGCAGGTTGGGTCATGAAGAGCCTTTCGCTTCCAATTGGCCCTGGGAGGGAAGAAGACCCATTGCAAAGTGGGATGATAGGTTTGACCAAGAGCGAGAGTGTGGGGAGGGGGGCTAGTTGGAGGTGAAAGACTCTGGGATTAAACTCCTCAGAAATGAATCGGAATTAAACCTTCCGAACCTGTTCTGTCATTGAATTAGACCATCGTTTAATTACAGAAATGTCAACTTCATGTAACCGTCCTGAATTTGTAACCTTTAGCACCATGTGCCTGGCAAAACTTTATCAATCTCAGTTTTGAAAGGTTTCATTGATTTCCCAGCCTCAATAGTATAGCCAATTGTATGATTTAACGCGCGGCGTGGACGGGAGAATCCCGTTTTGGGTGCGTTTAGCGGGGTGTTGGGGCGGAGAACTACCCTGCTTTTGGCCTCGGCTAAGAACACCCCACCGAGATCGCACTTACCTTCATTTCCATTTATAAATGCCTTCCCGATCTCTGGACCACCCATCGCGCGAAATCCGGACCCCTCCAACATCCCAACTTACCTGTTAGGGGGTCCCGGAGACGGAGAGCACCCCACCCTACCTCATAAGGGCTCATAAGGGCAGGGCATCATTGGGCCTGAGACCTGGCTGTGCTAACTTGGCACTGGTATCCTGGCAGTGCCCTGCCAGCCCGGCAGTGCCACTTTGGCACCCTGGCAGCAAGGGTGCCAGGGCACCACCCTGCCCAGAGCCCGACCACCATGGGGCCTCAGATGGCCTGGGAGACCCCCCAAGGTGCCCTTTTTTTCAAAAAAAATACTTTATTCATAAAATCTATAATAAACATTACAGAACATTTCAAATTGTCTTGACTGTATATTTCCATCAAAATTACACATTCCCTTGACATTCTTCCATTCAATTGGGATGACATTACACACATATCCCTCTTTACGTTACAATTCTTTCTTAAATATTTACATTGTCATGTTTCTTTTATACATTGGAGTGTTAATGACCCATACCGAGGGGTTTTACACTGTTACCCACCCCTCGGTGTACATTTGTTGGAAGACCCTTATGCCTGGTCCACGTTTGTGTGGGCCAGTGCTAAATGGCGCCACAGAGAGATCTCCCACTCACAGATGTTTGATCCCGGGCTTGGGAGAATCCAGCACAGACATTTTTAAGTGAGCCTGATTGCACGCTTAAATATATAATTCTCGTTAGATCCCACGAGGTGTCCTGAGCATTGCAAATCTCATGAGAGGCCTCGAGTGAAATTTAACGGCTTCATCATGTCCCAATTCCGTCATGTGACAGAAGCATAAGATTCTCCCTGGAGTGCAGGCGGAGTATAAACAGAGTAACTGCTCAGGTGGTGAATAAAGTATTTTTATAGGGCAGCACGGTGGCGCAGTGATTAGCACTGCTGCCTCACGGCGCCGAGGATCCGGATTTGATCCTGGCCGGGTCGCTGTCTGTGTGCAGTTTGCACATTCTCCCCGTGTCTGCGTGGATCTCACTCATGAGATGCACAGGATAGGTGGATTGGCCACCCCAAATTGCCCCATAATTGGAAAAAAATGAATTGGGTACATTAATTTTTTTTTAAAGTATTGTTTGTTATAAGTCCTTGGTCGCCAGTCTTTGGGAATCCAGCACTTCTACATGGTGTCAGGATTGGCAGTATGGCACAAGGACTTTGTCGCATAGTCCCGCTCGTGTTCAATGAAAATTTGTGGACAACTGGGCCAAGTTTGAAAAGGAGTGGTGTGTGTACTGTCGATTATTGGATAAATCAAAAAAGGAACAAGCTTACAACTTACTAAATCTAGCAGCCCTCAAGGCTATCAAGAACATTTGAGTCATTGTATTTCAAATGGAAGAAGAGCAAGAGGACCCTGAAATAATTCTCAAACGGTTTAAGAACATAGGAATAGGAGTAGGCCATTCAGCCCCTCGAGCCTGCTCCGCCATTCAATGAGACCATGGCTGATCTGTGGCCTAATTCCATATTCCAAATCTCTACTGAATGAGCTGGCCCTAATTGTTAGACAATGCCCCTAGTTTTAGAATCTCCAACCAGTGGAAACAGTTTATCTACTCTGTCTTTTTCTGTTAATATCTTGAATGTTGTCACCCCTTAACCTTCTAAATTCTAGAGAAAACAGGCCTAATTTTTATCATCTCTCCTCATAACTTAACCCCTGAAGTCCAGGTAATACTCTTGTACACCTACGTTGCCCTTCCTCCAAGGCCAAAATATCCTTCCTAAGGTGTGATGCCAAGATCTGCTCACAGTGACTCAAAATGGGGTCTACTCAGGGTTTTCAAAAGCTGCAGCATAACTTCTGTGTCCTTATACTCCAGTCCTGTAGATATAAAGACCAATATTCCATTAGCCTTCTGGAATACACTCTGCACTTATATGTGGCATTTTACAGATCTATGCACCTGAACCTCCAGGTCTCTTTGGACAGCCACTGAATTTAGCTCCATGCCATCTAGAAAGTACCAGATTTATCCTTTTTTGGTGCAAAATGGATAACCTCACACTTGCTTACATTGAAATCCATCTGCCATAGTTTGCCCATTCACCTAGCCTATCAATATCCCTTTGTAATTTTATGATGTCAGCTACTATCTATAATGCCCCCCAATTTTGTGGCATCAGCAAATTTGGACATAAGACCTTCTATGCCATTATCCAAGTTGTTAATGAATAATGTGAACAATTGATGCCCTAACACAGATCCTTGCTGAACACCACTAGTCACATACTGCCAATGTGAGTACCTACCCATTATCCCTACTTTCTGTTGTCTGCCAGTCAACCCTGCTATATCAGTAATTTGTCCTGAATTCCTTAGTTAATAGTCTCATATGTGGGACTTTATCAAATGCCTTCTGGGAGTCCAGATAAACAACATCCATAGACATTCCCCTGTCCACTACCTAAGTAAACTCTTCAAAAAGTTCAGTGAAGTTTGTCAGACATGATCTACCTGTCATGAATCCATGTTAGCTGTTCCTGATGAACTGAAAATTTTTGAGGTGTTCAGTTACCCTATCCTTCATTATAGACTCCCAATAATTTCCCCACCACAGATGTTAAGCTAACTGATGTGTATTTCCCTGGTTTTCCTCTTTTGCCCTGCTTGAAAAGCAGAGTGACTCTGTGTAGAGGTTGCACGTTCTCCCCATGTCTGCATGGGTTTCACCCCCACAACCCAAAGATGTGCAGGGCAGGTGGATTGGCCATGCCAAATTGTTGCTTAATTGGAAAAAAATAATTGGGTATTCTAACTTTATTTTTAAAAAAGCAGAGTGACATGAACAATTTTCCAATCCAGAGGGACTACTCCTGAATCTAGGGAACTCTGAAAGATTTTACTTAGGCATCTACAATGTCCTTAACACCTACTTCCTTTAACACCCTTAGATAGAAACTCTCAGGTCTTCGGTATTTGTCACTCTTTAGTTCTGTTAATTTCCTCATTATCAATGTTTTGTTTAAGTTAATTTTATTTAGTCCAGGGCGGCACAGTGCATAGTGATTAGCACTGCAACCTCATGGTGCCGAGAACCCGGGTTGATCCCGGCCCCGGCTCACTGTCCGTGTGGAGTTTGCACATTCTCCGCGTGTTTGCATGGGTCTCGCCCCCACAACCCAAAGATGTGCAGACTAGGTGAATTGGCCATGCTAAATTGCCCCTTGTGAAATGTTTTAAAAACAAATAAAAATTTAAAGAATTTATTTAGTCCTTGTCCACGATCCACTATTGATGTCTCAGGACCTCCGGCAAGCTATCCTCCTTTTCTGCTGTAACTACTGAAGCAAAGTAATTATTCAGCATGTCTGCCATGTCCCCACAGTCCCTGACAATATCCCCACTTTCTGTCTTGAACGGGCCAATACTGACCATCCGCTTTCTCTTTATGTAACTATAAAACTTCTTCTTGAGTTTTATGTCCCTTGCTAGTTTCCTTTCAGAATCCTTTTTAATGGCTCTTATAAGCTGCTTTGTGGTCCTTTGCTGGTATTTCTATTTTTCCCATTCGGAAGGATCTGTGCTGTTTTTGAATTTGCCTGACAGTGAAGAACAGTTCTTGACAGGCGGGTGTTTAACTCTACAGACCAAAGATCTGACAAATCGATACAATTATACTCTGCAACATTTAAATCTGACCGAAGAAATGTAAATTTGGCACCCTTACTGATGAGTTAGTCAGAGATCGATTAGTCTGTGGAGTCTGCAATGACCTAGGTCACAAGCAGCTGCTGCAAGAGACAAATTTAAGAGTAAAAGCAGCTATTCGTACTTCCATGCGAAACAGTCTGATAAAAGCAGTAAGGAGTTCATAGAACATAGAACATAGAACGATACAGCGCAGTACAGGCCCTTCGGCCCTCGATGTTGCACCGACATGGAAAAAAAAAACAAAAGGCCATCTAACCTACACTATGCCCTTATCATCCATATGCTTATCCAATAAACTTCAGGTGGGTAACAACTTTTTTTTAATAAACATTTTATTGAGGTATTTTTGGTATTGTAACAACAACAAAATAAACAATGTACATGAAACTATAAACATAGTGCAAAAGCCACAACAGTGGGGAGAGGGGGCATCCCTGTCTCGTCCCCCAGTGCAGTCTAAAATAGCCCGATGTTGTCCTATTCGTCCGTACGCTTGCCACAGGAGCCTGATACAGCAACCTGACCCAGTCAATAAAGCCCCGCCAAGATCCGAACCATCCTAGTACCTACCACAGATAATCCCAGTCTACCGATCAGAAGCCTTTTCTGCATTCATTGTGATCACTACCTTCACCTCCCTACCTTCAGGGGGCATCATGATCATGTTTAACAACCTTCTTAGATTGGCCACCAACTGCCTACCCTTAACAAACCCCGTCTGGTCCTCCCCAATAACGTCCGGAATACAATCCCCAATCCTGGAGGACAACATTTTGGCCAGCAATTTTGCATCCACATTCAACAGGGATATCGGCTGTAGGACCCACACAGCTCCGGGTTCTTGTCCTGCTTCAGAATCAGCGGAATCGTGGCCTGTGACATCATCGGGGGAAGCACCCCTCTTTCCCTTGCTTCATTGAGCATCCTCATCAACACCAGCCCCAATATCACAGAGAACCTTTTATAAAACTCCACTGGGTAACTGTCTGGCCCTGGGGCTTTACCCGACTGCATGGCCTTCAGACCCCCCACTATCTCTTCCAACCCGATCGAGGCCCCCAGCCTTTCTACCAGCTCCCCGTCCACCTTTGGGAAATTCAGCCCCTCCAAGAAGTGCCTCATCCCTTCCAGCCCCATAGGAGGTTCCGACCTGTACAGCCTACTGTAGAAATCCCTAAAAGCCTTATCGTAGAATGTATCATAGAATTTACAGTGCAGAAGGAGGCCATTCGGCCCATCGAGTCTGCACCGGCTCTTGGAAAGAGCACCCTGCCCAAGGTCAACACCTCCACCTTATCCCCATAACCCAGTAACCCTACCCAACACTAAGGGCAATTTTGGACACGAAGGGCAATTTATCATGGCCAATCCACCTAACCTGCACATCTTTGGACTGTGGGAGGAAACCGGAGCACCCGGTGGAAACCCACGCACACACGGGGAGGATGTGCAGACTCCACACAGACAGTGACCCAAGCCGGAATCGAACCTGGGACCCTGGAGCTGTGAAGCAATTGTGCTATCCACAAGGCTACCGTGCTGCCGCTTATTCACCCCTGCTCAATCTCCAACAAGGTTCCCATCTGTCATTTACTTTCCCTATCTTCCTGGCTGCCTCCTTCTTTCCTGTGCTGTAATTTTCTTGTTCCTGTGCTGTAATTTTCTTTGTTCTTTGGAGACAGGTTTAGATAAAGGATCTGGATCGGCGCAGGCTGGGAGGGCCGAAGGGCCTGTTCCTGTGCTGTAATTTTCTTTGTTCTTTGTTCTTTGTTCTAAGCTGCTGAGCAAGCATTCTGCTGGCCTTCTCTCCATGCTCATAGATCGCCCCCCTCGCCTTCCTCAGCTACTCCACCACCCTCCCTGTGGTTAACAAGCCGAACTCCGCCTGTAGCCTCTGCCGTCTCTGGGGTCTCCACATACCTCCTATCGATCTGTAGTATCACCTTTACCAGTCGGTCCGTCTCTGCCCTGTCCACCTTCTCCCTATGGGCCCATATTGAGATGGGCTCCCCTCGGACCATCGCCTTCAGTGCTTCCCAGACCACCGCTGCTGAAATTTCCCCCATGTCGTTGAACCGCAGGTAGTTCTGAATACATTTCCTCAGCCGCTCGCACAACCCTTTGTCAGCCAAAAGTCCCTCCATTGCGGGCGCTGGTTACTGTCTTTACTAACCTGCAGGTCAACCCAATGTGGAACATGGTCTGAGATTGTGATCGCCGAGTACCCCGTGTCCACCACCCCCGTCAGTAAGGCCCTGCTCAAAATTAAGAAATCAATCCGGGAGTACACTTTATACATGTGTGTGTAGAATGAGAGCTCCTTCACCCTCGGCTGCCCATTGATCCACCCCTCCCCCATCTACTCCATTAATCCTTTTAGTTCCTTTGCCATTGCTGGCATCCTGCCTGTTTTCGAGCTTGACCGGTCCAAGCCAGGGTCAATAACTGTGTTAAAGTCCCCTCCCATGACCAATCTGTGCGAGTCCAGGTCCGGGATCTTCCCCAGCATCCTCTTTATAAACTCCACATCATCCCAATTAGGCACATACACATTTACTAATACCACCTGCACCCCCTCCAATCTCCCACTGACCATAATGTACCGACCACCCACATTCAAAACTATTCTACCCGCCTCAAACACCACCTGCTTATTGATCAGGATCGCGACCCCTCTAGTCTTTGAGTCTAGTCCCGAGTGAAAGACCTGACTGACCCAGGCTTTCCTCAGTCAAACCTGGTCCGTAACTCTAGGTGCGTCTCCTGCAACATTACCACGTCTGTCTTCAGTCCCCTGAGATGCGCAAAATGGCGTGCCCTCTTGACCGGCCCATTTAATCCTCGAACATTCCAGGTGATCAGCCTAGTTGGGGGGCTCATTGCCTGCCCCCCCCCCCGCCCTTCGCCGATCAGCCATTCCCTTTTTTGGGCCCGCCTCCAGCCCATGCTCCGCGCCTCCACTGGTCCGCCCCCAGGCAGCCTCCACCCCCAACCTCCTCTCTGTCCCTCAACTGAAGTCCCTCCTCGTCAGCAGAACATTTACTCCCTTCCTCCCCCAGCAACAACACTCTGTAACCCAACGCCTTTAATAGACCGAACATATGCACACTCCCCACTGCGCTTCTGTGAGCTAGTCCGCCCAGCTAGCTTGGTGGCCCCCATCCCTGGTGCTGGATAGTCTCCCACCTATTGTTCCCCCCCACCCTGCTCATACAAATATACTCTCCAAAATCAAACAATCCCAACAGAAAAACACCTAAATCTAAACAAGTACGCCTCCATCCCCCAACAGCGCAAATGAAAACCTTAAATCACTCAGCTCTACCGCTGGTCCCAAATCAATGCAAAAGGCATTGCAAACAGCTTCCACAAAACAAAAACAAAACAAGAAACCTTTTTTTTAAAGGAACAGAAAAACAAAAAAAAAAAACAAGAACGTTGCAGCAAAGTTCAAAAGTTCTCAGTCCACCACCAGTCCTTTCCTTTTTGTGAAGTCCAGCGCGTCCTCAGGCAACTTGAAATAAATGCGCTGTTCCTCGTGCGTGACCCAGAGACGGGCCGGATACAACAGTCCGAACTTCACCTTTTTCTTGAAAAGGATTGACCTAATCTGGTTGAAGCCTGCTCTTCTCCTGGCCACCTCCACACTCATGTCTTGGTAAACCCGCAGAATACTGTTGTCCCACTTACAGCTCCGTGTTTGCTTGACCCACTGTAGAATGCACTCCTTATCCAAGTACCTGTGGAATCTCACCACCATTGCCCTCGGGGGGTCTCCCATTCGTGGCTTCCTCGCGAGTGCTCTGTGAGCCCTGTCCACCTCCAAGGATTGGGAGAATGTCGCCTCCTCCAGCAGCTTCTGAAACATGGCCGCTATGTATGCTCCAGCGTCCGCTCCTTCGGACCCCTCCGGGTGCCCAATGATTCTCAAGCTCTGCCGGCGGGACCTAATCTCTAGGTCCTCCACCTTCTCCAGGAGCCTTTTCTGCTTTTCTGCTGGTCTCTCAGCATCCCCACCTCCAACTCCACCACAGTTTGTTGTTCCTCCTGCTCAGCCAGCGCCTTCTCTACTTTCTGGATCGCCCGATCTTGGGCATCCAATCTAAGCTCCAGCCGCTCAATTGACTTGTTTATCGGGTCCAAGCAGTCCCGTTTCTGCTTGGCGAAGCCTTCCTGAATAACTTTCATCAGCTGCATCAGCTGCTTCCAGTCAGAAAAACACTCCCTGCCACTCAGCCAATTTTTCATCCAATTTGCCAAATTTTCTCGGATCCCATGGGCTCTTATGTTTGCTATCAGTCTCCCATGTGGGAGCTTATTAAAAGCCTTGATAAAGTCCAGGTACGCTATATCAAATGCATTTCCCTCATCTAAATCTCGGAAAAATTCAATCAAGTTAGTCTCCTTAACAAAACCATGCTGGCAGTTCTTGTTTAATCCTTGCCCCTCCAAATGCAGATTAATTCTGTCTCAGAATTGCTGCCAATAGTTACCCCACTACTGAGGTTAGACTAACTGGCCTGTAGTCTCCTGGTTTATCCCTTCCTCCCTTCTTGAATAATGATACCATATTGGCTATCCTCCAGTACTCCAGCACCTCTCCTGTGGCCAGAGAGGAATTGAAAATTGTTGCCAGCACCCTTGCTATTTCCTCCCTTACCTCGCTCAACAGTCTGGGATATATTTCATCTGGCCCTGGATATTTATCTACTTTCAAGTCTGCCAGACCACTCAGAACCTCTTCTTTATGTTGATCTCTTTCAGAATTATTACAGTCCTTCTCCCTGATTTCTATACCCACACTGTCCCTCTCACGAGTGGACACTGACACCAAGTATTCATTTGGAACCCTACCTACATCCTCCGGCTCCATACAAATTACATACAAATGGTCCTGAATGGCCCCCAATCTTTCCCTTAGTTATCCATTTATCCTTAATGTAATTTAGGATTTTCCTTTTTTTAACCTGTCAGTATCCTTTTATGTCCCCTTTTTGCTATCCTAATTTTCCTTTTAATTCTATACACCAGGGCACATTCTAGGGCTTCTGCTGTTTTGAGCCCTCAATATCTACCATAAGCCTCCGTTTTTCTGTTGATCCAACGCTGTATATCCCTCGATATCCAAGGTTCACTGGACTTGTTGGTCCCACACTTTTTCTTGATTAGAACTCTCCCTAATTTCTTCTTGAATGCATCCCACTGCCCTGTCACAGCTGTTCTGTAACAGATGATAGTAGGCATGTCGAATGCCAAGGTTTTCAGCATCCTGGATGTGAAATGTAGGTTCTGGCAGATCCCGCTAGATGATGAATTTCCGAAACTTACTACATTCCTGTCTCTAATATGCAAATTTCACTTTATGCATATGCCCTGTGGCATCTCTACCAGCAGTGAGATCCTAAAACGCTGCATGGAGCAACTCTTTGCAGGCCAGACCAGCGAGATCCCTGTTGCTGACATCCTGGTTTGGGGTGGTACTCTGCAATAACATGGTGCACATCTCTGTGTCGTCTTTGACAGAATCAAGACCATACAACTGAAGCTCAACCCTGCTAATTCACAGTCAACCAAGTTCCTTGTGTGGAACACTTACTTACAGCTGATGGTGTAAAGCCAGATCCAGCCAGGACAATGGTTGTACAACAGATGCACGTTCCGTGGACAAGCATGCTTTACAGCAGTGTTTATCAAACACCCACTTTTGCCAACCGGCCGACCTTTGCGACCCATGCCAGCCGGCCTTTGTGACCTACTCCGGCCGAACTTTGCGACCCATGCCGGCCGACATTTGCGACCCATGTTGGCCGATCTTTGCAACACATGCTACAATCGCTTAGCTTTCATGAATGTCCTCATGACCTAACTCCAGTCAGGTTCACAGGCAGAGAGGGCAATGCACGTATCAGGTGCTGACTTCAGCAAGTTCCTTGTGCCGTCTTCATCTTTGAGAGAACAGAAAACTCAATCTCACACATGTAGGTTGGCGTGAAGGGCTCTAACAAAAAAATGCTTTTTTTTTTTACTCAGCACTGGGTACTCCTGGGAGATGCTGTTACAGAATACTGATGGCAGAATCTGCCATGTTTTTAATGTGCTGTCACAGGTCAGGTAAAGCAGCATAGTCTTTTTGCTTGGAGTCCCTGTAAGTTAATAACTGACTCTAGGGTCTCAACCTTAAAGGAACATTTCACCCACTCTTTTAAAATCTGAAGCTTCTCCTCTCATTTGACAGTACTTCCCTGCATATAGCATACATAGGCTTTGCATCTATTTTTGCATTGGCACAATTGACAAAACCATACCTCAAGAAATCATCTTTATACTGCTTTGTTCCCGAGTTAAGTTTCTTCTTTGTAGGCTGTTAACCAGAGATCCTGGAGCTCTGTAACGAGCTAAACTAGCACTGGTCTGTCCTACCCTGGACTCTCCCGTGCAGCTCTATCCAGCGGATTCAGATGTGAGATCCTGGCCAGTAGGTAATTTCCCATTTGTCTCTGGCTTTCTCTTACTTATAAGAAAATAATTAATCTTCACAATCCTTGCTTGCCAGCCGCTAGAAAATGGTAGAAGCTTCAAGGGCCCTCACTGACACTGAGACTCATTAAGCACAGATTGAAAAGGAACTTCTCACTCTAGTCTTCGTCTGTTGGAGATTTCATTAAGGCACATCTGGTCACCATGCAACTGTTGAAATAGACCATCAGTCACTCATAACTATTCAAAAGAGACCTCTCCACGGCTGCAACATTACAATTTCAGCATTGTCAACAAATGTGGTAAAGAGCTGTATTTGGCTGATGCCCTTTCCAGAACTTTCCTACCCACTACATGAGGAAGACACACACATCATGACAATAAAGGTGCTGTTCTCTCATAGAATTCAGGAACTCAAAGATAATTTACAGGTGGACATCACATGCAGACAACTGCACAATATCATGATGGGCTATGCACCAGCCGCAACAACTTAATCCGTGTTTTACCCTATGTAAACGGTTATGCACTGTTAGCTTCTTCAATCTGAATGTTAGAAAATGGTATGTACAGAATTAATGTTCGTGCACACTGTTAGATCTGAGCACCATCGATTGTCCCAACTTAAACAGGGAAGATGTATACAGAGGGTTGCGTGATGGCGTGATAACACGGATACTTAAGAGGTCACATGATGGAAACGTGGACGTTCTTCCCAGAGCACAGGGTACAAGCATGTGATAGCTATTCAGCTCGTGAATAAACTACTATTTGTTATAGGTCCTTCGTCGCCAGATCTTGGGAACCCAGCACCTCCACAAACAGTATTTTAGGAGAAGAGAGTTCTAGACTTCCATGATCCTTTGGGTGGACAAGTGCTTGCTGTCATCACCCCTGGCCTAGTCTAATTTTAAGGTTTGTGCCCACTTGTTCTCATCTTTTCTGCCAGAGGAAATAATTTCTTTCTGCTCTATCAAATCCTTTAACCATTTTCAACACCTCAATTTGGTCACCTGTTAATCTACTGCTTTCAAAAGAACACAAGTATACATGGGACAGAAATACCTCAGGGGAAGTTTGCCCTTGTGATTGATCATTAACTTTTAAAAAAATATTCTTTCATGGGATGTGGGCATTGCTAACAAGGTCCAGCATTTTGCCCATGCCTAATTGCCCTTGAACTGAGTGGCTTGCTCGGTCATTTCAGAGGGCAGTTAAGAGTTAACCACATTGCTGAGGGTCAGGAGTCACACGTAGGCCAGACCAGGTAAGGACAGCAGATTTCCTTCCCTAGAGGACATTGGTGAACCAGATGGGTTTGTATGACAATCAACAATAGTCTCGTCATCATTGCTACTAGCTTTCAATGCCAGATTTTATGAATTGGGGGGGGGGGGGCATTCACCTGAGCCCCAAGATTATTAGGCCACTGAAACTATCACAGCACGCACAATCAATGAATAGCTAGCCTATTTTGTCTCCGTTTCCACAGACTAGACCAGAGTCACTGTGAAATCTCTTACTAAATTGGGCTGCTTTATTTCTTCAGGTGCTAATTATTATTTTTAAATTCCAGCACTTGTGTTTTCTTCAGGGAGAGTACTGTTTCGCTAAAGCATACATGAATGGAAGTATCAAAAAATTATCTGCAATTTTAAAAAAATAAATTGAGAGTACCCAAATATTTTTTTTCCCAATTAAGGGACAATTTAGTGTGACCAATTCACCTAACCTGCACATCCTTTTGTGTTGTGGGGTGAGACCCACGCAGACACAGGGAGAATGCGCAAACTCCACACGGGCAGTGATCCGGAGCTGGGATTGAACCCGGGTACTCGGCACCGTGACGCAGCAGTGCTAACCACTATAATCTGCAATTTTATGGATCCCATTGGATTGTCATTTTAGTTAAGGAATGGAAACAGGTTTGATTCGCTGCCAAAGACTCAACAATTTTTCTGTCTAGATTTACATTCTCAGGAGAGGGTTTACCAGGATTTTGTAACACTTAGAACATAAATTTGCTTTGCATCGTTTCCGGGGCGGCATGGTGGCACAGTGGTTAGCACAGCAGCCTCATGGAGCCGAGGACACGGTTTCGATCCCGGCCCACTGTCCGTGTGGAGTTTGCACATTCTCCCCATATCTCAGGGGCAGCAGGGTAGCATGGTGGTTAGCATAAATGCTTCACAACTCCAGGGTCCCAGGTTCGATTCCCGGCTGGGTCACTGTCTGTGTGGAGTCTGCACGTCCTCCCCCTGTGTGCGTGGGTTTCCTCCGGGTGCTCCGGTTTCCTCCCACAGTCCAAAGATGTGCGGGTTAGGTGGATTGGCCATGCTAAATTGCCCGTAGTGTCCTAATAAAAAGTAAGGTTAAGGGGGATGTTGTTGGGTTACGGGTATAGGGTGGATACGTGGGTTTGAGTAGGGTGATCATGGCTCGGCACAACATTGAGGGCTGAAGGGCCTGTTCTGTGCTGTACTGTTCTATGTTCTATGTTCTATCTGCGTGGGTCTCACCCCCACAACCCAAAGATGTGCAGGGTAGGCCCTTATTTGGAAGAAAAATTAATTAGGTATTTAAAAAAAAAACTGTTTCTGAACTAATTTGTTTTCTATAAACCGGCACACAGCCAGCAAACTATATTTGAGGCTCGAAAGAAACTGTCCATTTAGACAGGAAGTTTTAGGCTGAACATACCAAAAAGCTGTTTATAGCCACATTGCGAAACTAAAAGTTCGAATTTAGATCCAAGTCCACATGCTTAATTCTTCAATGTGAGATTGATGTCACTATTGCCATGGATTTTTGTCAGCCTTGATTCAGTGGGTAGTATTCTCGTCTTTGACTCAGACCTTTGTGGATTCAAGCCCCAGTGCAAAGATTTAAAATCTTAAAATCTAGGCTAACACTCTTGTGCAGTACTGAGGGAGTGCTGCACTGTTTGAAGCACTGTCTTTCAGATGAACTGTTACACTAAGTCTCCTAACTCAGGTACCCATAAAAGAACAAGAGCAGAGGAGTTCTCCATAGTGTCTGAGCCAATACTTGGCCTTCAACTAAAATTATTATCTGACATTTGTGAGAGACATATATGAAATACCGTGAACTGTTTTCGTCCACTTAGCTAAGGAAAGATATACTGGCATTGGAGGCAATCCAGGGAAGGTTCACGAGATTGATTTCGGGTATGAAGGGATTTTCTTATGAGGAAAGGTTGGGCCTGTACTCATTGGAGTTTAGAAGAATGTGAGGCGACCTTATTGAGACATATAGAATTCTCAGGGGCTTGACAGGGTCGATGCTCAGAGGATGTTTCTTCTTGTGGGAGAGTCTAAGACCAGAGAGCATAATCTCAGGGTAAAGGGTCACCCACTTAAGACAGCGATGAGGAGGAATTTCTTCTCTCAGAGAGTAGTGAATCTGTGGAATTCTTTACCGCAGAGAGCTGTAGAGGCTGGGTCGCCAAGTACGTTCAAGGCTGAGATAGACAGATTTTTAATCAGTGAGGGAATCAAGGATTATGGGGATAAGGAAGGAAAATGGAGTTGAGGATTATCGTAACAGATCAATTATGATCTCACTGAATGGCAGAGCAGACTCGATGTTCCTCTGTCTTATGGACATAATCAAACTCCTTTTCCTGTCACACATGGAATATGGTTTAAGAGACCAACAAATGAGAAATTTCATATCCATGGACATTTTTTGTTTGTGAAATTGAGTGTGAATTCTCTCCCTGGTTAGGAACATAGCACTTTCCCACGTTACGAGCCATAGGTTTGCACAGCCAGGGCACTGGTGGAGTTTAATTAACTCCCTTGCCTCTCAGTGCTGGGCACTAATAAGCCTCTCATTGCCTGTCCAACAAGATGTACACTACTCATTGCAAGCTTACCACCATTTGAACCAAATGGTTAAATCCGCACTGTAGCATTGTTGCTTCACAGCACCAGAGACAGGTTCAATTCCCGGCTTGGCTCACTGTCTGTGAAGACTTTGCACATTCTCCCCGTGTCTGCGTGCGGTTCCTCCGGGTGTGCGGTTTCCTCCCACAAGTCCCGAAAGATGTGCTTGTTAGGTGAATTGGACATTCTGAATTCTCCCTCAGTGTACCCAAACAGGCGCCGCAATTTGCGACGAGGGGATTTTCACAGTGACTTCATTGCGCTGTTAATGTAAGCCTGCTTGTGACAGTAATAAAGATTATTATTAAATCCTGACCACATAACCTCTCAATGTATTATTACTGGCATTACCTCGGAATGGTTGGGTCAGATATTAGATTGTTAAGCCTACCAAAAAGGAAGTGGTGCCAAACATCTTTCACCAAGCACCTCATTGTTGGAGCCACTGTGATCCCAAAGAAACCCAATTTGCGCTCAAGAGAGTCATTCATTAGTAATTAGACAAGTGACGAGTTTGGGTCTGAGCTCTAAGTGTGCAGGAGGCACCAGTATCAGGAGAACGGTGAGCAGCACAGCTTGTTATAGAATACAAAACAAAAGGTGCTGGAAATACTCAACAGGTTAGGCAGCATCCGTAGAGAGAGAAACAGAGTTAATGTTTCAGGTTGATGAACTTTCATCAGAACTGTTAGAAATGTAATAGATTTTAAACAAGCTAAAGTGGGGAAGGTAGATAAAAGAACAAACGGTAAAGCTGTAATAGGGTGGAAAGACAAGAGATTAAATTACAAAAGCATGGTGGTAACATGGCAAAAGCAGGTGGTAAGAGGACAAGTAAATAAACAAAAGATGTCATTAGACAAGGTGCAATCTGCACACAATAAATGGATTTCTCTCACTTGTTCCAGTTGCTTTGAATTGAGTTATTTTTTCTGTTCCCCTTTTTCGAGCCCAAAGAAACTCTGTTCTGTGTCTCAGATAATATCATCACTTCTGACAGCTTAACAATATGCTTTGTATTCTAAAAGATGCATACATTTTGATGACTTCCATATCTTACCTCATATTGAATAAAATCAGTCACTTCCTCCAATTGAATATCGTCTGTTTCAAATAAGCATACAGAACATAGTAGCTCAAACTCTTTTCCAGGTAAACAGTCCAGTTTAACTTGGTACTGAGACGACACAGAAAGGTTGTGCCTCATCTTAAAGAAGTCTTGCAACACCATGCTACTTGTGACAATAAAAGATTATTATATAATAATAATGTTTATTGTCACAAGTAGGCTTACATTACCACTGCAATGAAGTTACTGTGAAAATCCCCTAGTCGCCACATTCCGGCACCTATTCGGGTACACAGAGGAGGAATTCCGAATGTCCAATTCAACTAACAGTACGTCTTTCGGGACTTGTGGGAGGAAACTGGAGCACCCGGAGGAAACCTACACAGACACGGGGAGAACGTGTAGACTCTGCACAGACTGTGACCCAAGCCAGGAATCGAACCTGGGACCCTGGCGCTGTGAAGTGACAGTGCTAACCACTGTGCTACCAGTTTATAAGACCACAGGTTTGTAAGAACAGGTTTATAGGACCATAAGATATAGGAGCAGAATTAGGCCACTCGGCTCATCGAGTCTGCTCCGCCATTGAATCATGGCTGATATTTTCCTCATCCCCATTCTCCTGCCTTCTCTCCATATCCCGATCCCCTTATTAATCAAGAACTTATCTATCTCTGTCTTAAAGACACTCAGTAATTTGGCCTCCACAGCCTTCTGCGGCAAAGAGTTCCACAGATTCATCACCCTCTTCATCTCGGTTTTAAAGGATCGTCCCTTTAGTCTGAGATGGTGTCCTCTGGTTCTATTTTTTCCTACAAGTGGAAACATCCTCTCCACGTCCACTCTATCCAGGCCTCGCAGTATCCTGTAAGTTTCAATAAGATCCCCCCTCATCCTTCTAAACTCCAGACCCAGAGTCCTCAACCGTTCCTCATCTGACAAGTTCTTAATTTCAGGGATCGTTCTTGTGAACCTCCTCTGGACCCTTTCCAAGGCCAGCACTTTCTTCCTCAGATACAGGGCCCAAAACTGCTCACAATACTCCAAATGGGTCTGACCAGAGCGTTATACAGCCTCAGAAGTACATCACTGGTCTTGTATTCTAAACCTCTCGACATGAATGCTAACATTGCATTTGCCTTCCTAACTGCCGACTGAACCTGTACATTAACCTTAAGAGAATCTTGAACAAGGACTCAAAAGTCCCTTTGTGCTTCTGATTTCCTAAGCCTTTCCCCATTTAGAAAATAGTCTATGCCTCCATTCCTCCTTCCAAAGTGCTAAACCTCACACTTTTCCACATTGTATTCCATCTGCCACTTCTTTGAACACTCTCCTAGCTTGTCCAAATCCTTCTGCAGCCCCCCTACTTCCTCAAAACTACCTGTCCCATTACAGATCTTTGGATCATCTGCAAACTTAGCAACAGTGCCTTCAGTTCCTTCTTCCAGATCATTAATGTATATTGTGAAAAGTTGTGGTCCCAGCATAGACCGCTGAGGCACAACACTAGTCAGTGGCTGCCATTCTGAAAAAGACCCCTTTATCCCCACTCTCTGCCTTCTGCCAGATAGCCAATCTTCTATCCATGCCAGGATCTTAACATATTTAACAGTCTCCTACGTGGCACCTTGTCAAAGGCATTCTGAGAATCTAAATAAATCATGTCCACTGGTTCCCCTTTGTCTAACTTCCTTGTTACCTCCTCAAAGAACTCTAACAGATTTGTCAGACACAGCCTCCCTTTGACAAAGCCATGCTGACTCAGTCCTATTTTATCATGCGCTTCCAAGTACTCCGCAATCTCATCTTTAATAATGGACTCTAAAATCTTACCAATGAAACAAGTCAGGCTAACCGGCCTATAATTTCCCATCTTCTGCCTCCCTCCCTTCTTAAACAGCGGTGTTACATTAGCCACTTCCCAGTCCTCTGGTACCCTTCCTGCCTCCAGTGATTCCTGAAAGATCACCACCACACTCACCTGATGAAGGAGCAACGTTCCGAACGCTACTGATTCCAAACAAACCTGTTAGACTTTAACCTGGTGTTATAAGACTCTTACTGTGCCCACCTCAGTCCAACGTCGGCACCTCCACATCATGGCCTCATCTTAAAGTCAGCTATTGTTGGTTAGGTGTTTCCAAACATGCAGCATTAAATGTTATCAAGTGTTATCACTAATGTACTCAATCTTAAGCCTGCCGCCGGTCACCATTTATAGGGTTTTAAAAAATTTATGAACTAAGATTTATGGGGTTCACTTGTTTGCAATAAGGCCCCTAATCTTAAATCACATCAGGCTCGAGAGACTTAACCATAGCAAGGAAGAGTGGTGAACTCAGGAAGTCTATTAACCATTAAAAAGGTAACAAGTCAGAAATATAAAATGCAAAGTGTTAATTAATCACCTTAGTTACATCACAGGAGGAGGCCATTTGGCTTGGCGTGGGCCAGTTCTCTGAAGGAACACATTACCTAGACCACACTCACCCCTGACACAAACAGCCATCTCACACACACACTCAAACACCTCCCCCCCACCAACACACTGTTGCATTTTTAATGAGTGGAATACTACCCCACCAGCGTCACCAGTAATGTTGCCAATCGGCACCATTAATGTTGCCAAATTAACTAGATATGGCAGTTATTAATGATAATATTGCTTTTCAGAGTCGCCAGGTAACAAATGATACCACCACAAGGCTTTACTGGATATCGATCAAAGGACCACACAACCAGTTAGTCAGTTCAAGTTCAAAGATGGTTAATTTACACACAAGGATTACTTTGACATAGAAGTTCATAGAATTTACAGTGCAGAAGGAGGCCATTCGGCCCATCGAGTCTGCACCGGCTCTTGGAAAGAGCACCCTACCCAAGCCCATACCTCCACCCTATCCCCATAACCCCATAACCCAGTAACACCACCTAACACTAAGGGCAATTTGGACCCTAAGGGCAACTTATCACAGCCAATCCACCTAACCTGCACATCTTTGGACTGTGGGAGGAAACCGGAGCAACAGGGGGAAACCCACGCACACACGAGGAGGATGTGCAGACTCCACACAGACAGTGACCTAAGCCGGGATTCGAACCTGGGACCCTGGAGCAGTGAAGCATTTGTGCTATCCACAATGCTACCGTGCTGCAACACAAAACACTACAAGTTAAACTACACCTATCAACTACAATAAGCTACACTTAACTTCAGGGCAACCGGCTCTATGCAGATGGACAAGGCCTTTGTCCGGATCTTGCGTGGCTGGGTGGAAGAAGTTTCTGCTGGGCTCATCCATCTGGTAGCGATCATTGGTCTTGAACTTGTCTGTCTGGCCGTTATGCTGCACTTGGGTTGGCATAGGCCGGATCCAACAGAGACCAAACACATGGCTGTGTCTCTTTTTGTCCCTCTGGGATTTTGCGCTCTTTGGGGCGGTCCTTAGCTTTCGACCCAATAATTCGACAGGCTTCGGTCACTAGCCTTCGATTTTGGCCAATAAAGGAGTGGGTGCCTTGATGGCTGGGCGAGTCCTGACCTTGGCTGTTTGTGCTTTCTTAGCAAACTGAGTGCTGCCAGTTAGTCTGCATCTGTATCGGTTACCTGACTACAGTCCTTTTGTTCTGGGGAAATGGGCCATTAGAATGCAAACGAGCGGGGGCTTCGATCGCGTCTAGCTATCTGGGTTGCAAATACACACACAAGCTCTGAGTGTGTCTGAGTCCTGGGTTGGCCATAATTACCATGGTCCTTTGCAGATGGCCATCTGAGATGGCTACATCCCGGCCTCTTGATCTTGAACGCGAAGCGTGGTGAATCACACTGTTGATCCCTCATCCGTCCTTGGTGTGCCGGTTACCCTTGGTCTAGGACAGGTTCTACACTACTCTGTCCTATGTTTTGAAGCATTTACCTAAGTTTTATCAGAACAAAGAACAAAGAAAAATTACAGCACAGGAACAGGCCCTTCGGCCCTCCAAGCCTGCGCCAATCCAGATCCTCTATCTAAAACTGTCGCCTATTTTCTAAGGATCTGTATCCCTCTCAGTAGCGTGCAGAGGGGGGGAGGCCGACGGTGCGTTGGCCCCGGGCATCCATTGGATGGGGGCATTCAATCAGAGAAGGAAATAAGATAGTAATTTTAAAATTTCAGCGGTGATAAATCAATTTTTGGAGGCTCACCACACTGCAGAGGCAGTTGTTAGCCCTTTATTCCTTTAAAAGGGCAACACGGTAGCATAGTGGTTAGAATCAATGCTTCACAGCTCCAGGGTCCCAGGTTCGGTTCCCGGCTGGGTCACTGTCTGTGCGGAGTCTGCACGTCCTCCCCGTGTGTGCGTGGGTTTCCTCCGGGTGCTCCGGTTTCCTCCCACAGTCCAAAGATGTGCGGGTTAGGTGGATTGGCCATACTAAATTGCCCGTAGTGTCCTAAAAAGGTAAGGTTAAGGGGGAGTTGTTGGGTTACGGGTATGGGGGGATGCGTGAGTTTGAGTGGGGTGATCATTGCTCGACACAACATCGAGGGCCGAAGGGCCTGTTCTGTGCTGTACTGTTCTAAATCTAAATCTAAATTCTAAACATGGTGTACCCTTTCTGTCTAGAGAAAATGGTGCTTCTCCCCATCCCCCCACATGCATGCGCATGATGTACGTGGTGCAACCATCAAAAGCAACAAGCAGATGTGGCTGTTCGTTCCTGCGTTTCCTCGAGTCATAACTCGTCTTTTCTTCAGCTTTTTGTGCATCTAGATTAGTTCTTTTACCTACTCAGGTCAGTGAATAGCTCTAGAACGGGTGCAACTACGTTTTTTATAGGTTTTTTGGTGATATTTAATGAAATATTTATGTGGGATGTAGTAAGAGTGAAGCCTGGATGATCAGAGGACTGCTATGGCATTTAATCTCGGAATAGGAGACATTTATTCCTTAACATGCTAATATTCGAATACAGATACCACTAATTTGCAAGTCTATGATATAAATTGCACAAAATTATCAGTGGAGAATCAGTGTGAAATAATTTGATACGAAGGAACAAAGAAATGAAATATGGTTTATCCGTCTGCAACTGACCGATTGTTTACCATTTTCTTCCCATTTTCTCATGCGTCTTACGGTTTTTGAGATAGAAAATGAAATGTTACGAGTATTTCGTGTACAACCGAGTGGAGCACAGAACAGGAAAAAAAAGAGGGCCAGAGTCGAAGAAGAGTCCCATCAAAGAGGGGCATTAGATGCATGGATAAAAAGAAGTAAAGAAGAAGTAGGAGAACCTGGAGAAGTAAAAGATGATGTGGGTGCAGAGAAGGATTTTTCTGATACGGATTCAGCTCGGTCAGAACATAATACTCTCTCTCCTCAGTCTCGTTGTCAGGATGATGATCCATGTGAAGAAAATAAAGAAGATTTTAGCATATTTTTGCAAAGAAGCGATTTTGGCTGTTTGAAGAAACCGATTCCAGATCATTTGAAGATGACAATATTACAACATGGCCCTGAAAGATATCAGAATAAAAGTGGTCCATTTGCTGAGAAGGATGGGAGATCATTTTCCAAACAGTGGTTTGATAAAGTTTCCACAAACGGAGAAATTGTGGAGAGAAAATGGTTGTTATACTCTCCATATCGGAAAGCATGCTACTGTTTTGCTTTTTGTTTTCAAAGGAGCATTTGTCATCTGTGTCAAACTTTGGAAAGGAAGACGGTTTCTCCACTTGGAGAAAATTAAATCCAAGAATACCTGACCATGAGAAAAGCCCTTCTCATAGAGCTCACATGAGGGAATACCTGAACCTCGTAGTTCGACTCCATCATTCAACTACGATAGATGCTGAACTTCAACAGCAAATGTCTGCTGAAAAGAAAAGATGGAAAGCTATAACTGAACGGATTGTCGAGGTTATATCCAGAATCTGGCCTATCGTGGACATCGAGGAGAAGGAATATCTGGGTTATCAGAGCCAGGGGAGACAGTCAGTGAAAATACAGGAAACTTTCTAGCAACAATCAGACTTTTGTCCAAATATGATGACATCTTAGCAAAACACTTGCAGAGAGGGAAAGAGAAACCAAAAAGTGTCACCTACTTGTCCAACAGAATTCAAAACGAAATAATCAATCTTCTTGGTGAAACTGTCAAGAAAAATATAATTTCCGAAATTAAGGACGCAAAATATTTTAGCATAATGCTGGATTCAACTCCAGATATTGCCCATGAAGATCAGGTTTCTGAAATTCTGCGTTACGTTCATATTGATGAAAACAGAAAAGTTGAAATAAAGGAGACATTTCTGGGATTTTTTCAAGTCAACAAGAAAGATGCAGTCAGCCTGGTAAATAAAATTCAGGAAAAATTGGAAGAAGACAAAATTTCCATGAATGACTGTCGTGGTCAAGCATATGATAACGCAGCAGTTATGGCTGGAGTGAGAGGAGGTGTTCAACAAAAAATTCTTGAAGTTAACCCAAAAGCTGTGTTTGTGAACTGCGAGAACCACAGCCTCAATTTGGCCTGTGTCCATGCAAGTGAGGTGCAACCTGTTGTTGTTACATTTTTGGCATTCTAGAAAAACTCTTTACTTTTTTTTCTTCATCTACTTCTCGTTGGGAAGTGTTAAAATCATTTGTCACTCGGACTGTGAAAAGACAGTGTGACACAAGATGGAGTTCCAGCCATGATGCTGTGCAAGTAATCCACGAAGAGTGTGACAACGTTATTGCAAGCCTTCAACACCTGCTGGAACGAGAATTTTCAAGGGAAACTAAATCTGATGCAGGATCGCTACTGAACTCTATTCAACAGTTCCCGTTTATAGCTTTATTAAATTTTTGGTACTCAGTTTTATCATCAGTGGAGAAAGTCTCAAAACGTTTGCAGGATCCGAAAATGGGGTTCCATGAAGCTTCTTGTGATCTGAGAGGACTTATTCATATCTTGAATTTGAAAAACTGAAATTGAAGACCGCAGTTTCCGTCTTCAAAGACTCAGTGACCGATTTTCTTTTCTTCTGAACTTGAATTCAGTAGTGATTGAAGATGAACAAGAAAGAGAGAAATTAAAAAAAGGAATGTTCAGACTTTGCAAATTATTATGACAATGATGTGGTTGCAATTCAATATGACAAAATTATTGATTTTGTGATGCTCCTTCGAGCTGGAGGGAATAGAGTTCCCCCTGATCCTAAAGATGCTCTGGAGTCTTTACTGCAGTATGGAAGCGATGTCTTTCCGACGCTGTGTGTTTCATACAGATTACTGTTTACAATCGCATTTTCAGTCGCAAGCTGTGAAAGGTCATTTTCAAAACTGAAATTAATAAAAACATATCTGAGGTCTTCTATGTCACAGGAGCGACTGACCAACCTGGCTTTAATAAGCATTGAAAAAGAATTTCTCACAGCTGATGTAAAAAGTGAAGTAGTTCAGGTGTTTTGTGACAGGAGGTATCATTTGGGGAAAATAACTTAATAAATTTGATTGATTTATATTAAAATCAAATAAAGCGTTTATTTCATGTTTCATCTGTGTTTATATATTCAAATGTTTCCCTTTCTCATAATATTTCTCAGTATATTAGGCCTTATACTTGAGTCTTTGGGGCATACAATCAAGATTTGTCCCGGGCGTCACCAGACCTCTGCACGCCACTGATCCCTCTGCTCCCTGCCCATTCATGTATCTGTCTAGATATATCTTAAATGACGCTATCGTGCCCGCCTCTACCACCTTCACCGGCAATGCGTTCCAGGCACCCACAACCCTCCGCGTAAAGAACTTTCCACGTATATATCCCTGAAACTTTTCCCCTCTCACCTTGAACTCGTGACCGCTAATACTTGAGTCCCCCACTCTGGGAAAAAACTTCTTGCTACCCACCCTGTCTATACCTCTCATGATTTTGTAGACCTCAATGAGGTCCCCCCTCAACACAGGAGGACACCCCTCCCCCCATTAACACATCATACATTCATAATCTCTAAGGGGTCACTATAAAACATTCAACTATTACACATTTAACTTATTGGCACAAGGGAATATCTAACTGTCACTATCTAAGCTACTCTCATGCTGCTGGCAAATATAAAAAGGAACTTAAGTGCAGTACAAAATTTTTAAACCACTGGCAGCATCATATTTTTGCTTAACTTATCAACGTTACAGAGGTTTACAATCTTTATTTTTATCGGTGGTTACATTGTTTGTCGGGTTGTGTGAATTCCAAAGAAGGGGGCTCGGAGTATATATATTGGGGAGCGGGAGGCTCTTTTTCGCCATTTGCGGAGTCTAAGTGTCTGGATGACACAGCAGATTACCGCTATCACCAGAAGGGCCTCTACTGTATATGAAAGGAAATACCATTTAACAATGTTTTTGCACCAAGTGGGGGTATCAGTGTTTATTTCCATGTGTGATGTGGTGTCCAGGCCAGGGGTATCATGTTGTTTGGTCATGTTCGGGGCTGGTGTGGTGTAGGGTACAAAAGCTTGTAACGCTCGCAGCTGTAGGAGTCCAGCGATGATTGCAATGGAGGTCATCAGTCCTGTCTTCATCTTGTCTTCTGTTCTTCGTATATTCCTGGGGGTTCAAGCATAATATCTGTTATTATCGTTGGTTAACATTTCATCTTGTTTGTCTTTGTCTCCTTAACTTCAATTACCCATTAGAATCGTCACCATGTATGACTCCCTCATTTTAAAAAAAAAAAACCTTTTCTAGAGAGACAAGAAATGCAAATTTTTAAAGTACAGAGACTCTCGCAGCTTATGGTCAATGCTTGGAGTGGGCGGACAAATTCTTCGACCAGTCTTTCTTAAATCACAACCATGGGAGGTTGAGGCTTATCGTAACCAGTCGAATTATAGGGTGGCCTGTTTTATAAAGTTTCTTCGTCCCAGGGTCCAGAGGTAGTTCGTGTATAGCATCATATATGTGGCAACGAAGTGTGTCAAACATGTAAATAGCAGGTGGGGAAGCGACCAAAGAGTTGCGGAAGGTAAAAGGATTAGTATACAGACTCTGGCAAAGGTCATTCTTTAAACCACAATAAGAGCAGAGAAGGGAAAACTAAGACCTGCCAAAGACAGTGAAAAGTGTAAAGAACCATTCCAGAGTACTCGAAGTGACAGGAGCATGAGGTGCGTGTGGGCCATGACAGGGCAAGAATGGGTGGAATCCCCGGGTAGGGCGGTGATCAGTGCCGTTGCTCCACTACCCGAGCTTAACTGACTGGATGCATTTGGGGTCCTCAGGCAGGGCGGGGATTAGTGACGTTACTCCACTACCTGGGTGACCAAAACAAGTGGAAAGAATTTGTAACACATGTGAAATCCAACAATTGTTCCTAACGGCCATTGGTCAGTAAATGGCGTCGGAAGAGTAACTATGACTGTATCAAGAAATTGGGTGTCAGGCCGACATTAATTAAAACCATGTAGCAATAAGACAGAAAGACGGAAAGAAGGCGGGCAGGCTCCATCAGTAAATAGGACACTGTAGATCTCATGCAGTTTCTTTTTCTCTTCATTTGGACACCTCAGGGTTCCGCATCGACAGTGTTTAAAAGGGTTACCGTAATGGGAGTCAGACTCGGAATCGTCACCATCTTCCGGTTGCCAGACTCGTGTCTGCCGTTTTTACGCCGTGGCCGCGTTGGCCATTGTGGAATCCAAACCGTCATGGCTTACCAATCTACAAAAGGTGTCGCGGTGCCAAAGAGAGGTTCGCTTGTCGTTAGGGGCGGTGGCAGCAAAGGGCAAATTACTGTTGTCTGGCGGTGGCTCTGGCTGTTGAAGGGGATATTGGGTGCCAAACATGTCCTGGTCGTGGTTCCAGGGGCTGGAGTGACTGGAGCCAGGGAGGTGTACCAGTGGTCAGTGATCGTGGCCAATTTGGGGAGGCTGGCGCTATCGTCTGAATCAAGCTCAAGGTGGAAAGTCGTACTTGTGGGCGGAGACAAGGTCGGGTCTGTGGGCGTGGACGAGCTGTCATGGCTGGGGGAGGGTTGAACTAGGTTGTCGATGGGCGGGACGGAATCGTCTGCTATTGCCAGGGAGATGTGGTGGGAGTGACTACATTTGGTTCCATAGACTTTGAGCTGGTAGTTGTGGAACCAACCAGTTTTACCATTGGGGTACGTTATCTTGTACACAGAGGGGCTCACTTTGTCCAAAATGGAGTAGGGTCCTGAAAATTTAGGGGAGAGGAACAAACTGGGATTGTACAGGGGAAGCATCACTTGCTGACCGACTGTATACTCCACTGGGTGGACTGTTTTATCAATGCAGGCCTTACTCTGCTTTTTCCTAGCGCCTAGTTGGACAGCTGCAGCGAGCTGGGCTGATTTAATATTTGCCATGACTTGCTGGACCGCTTTTTCATAGGTTCCTAATAAATATTAGGGCAAATGGAAGGACTGTGTCCCATGTGGTGATATGCTGTTGCACCATTTTTCTAATGGTGGCATTCAAGGTTCGATTCATTAGTTCAACAATGCCGCTGGATTGGGGGTAACACGCTATGTGAAATTTTTGCTTGATTCCAAAAATCGTTAGGACATTTTGCATGTCTCTGCCGGTGAAATGGGAACCTTTGTCTGACTCAATGCTGCAGGGAAGACCCCAGCGTGTAAATATCTGTTGGGTCAAAATCTTAGCTGTGGTTTTTGCTGTGTTCGTCCGTGAGGGAAATGTTTCTACCCATTTTGTAAAGGTGTCGATTACTACTGATACATATTTAAAACCATTTCTCAACATAATGTGTGACGTCTGCTTTTAAATCGGGCCACCAGCACAAAGGTCTTAAATGGGCAATGGTATTGTCTATCCCCTGATGTCCGTGTCCATCATGAAATTGGTAAATGAGCTGGTTTCTGTCCTGGGTGGGGACCACATAAATTCCATTTCTCAAAACTATTCAGTCCTGTACCATCAGTGTGTCCTTGAATTTGTCATAGGGGGCTGGAAAGTTACCATCTAAAACTTGCTTAAGAGAGTGTCTTCTGCCTTTTGGGCCTGGGCTAAATCTTCGATATTGGTCTGTGAAATCTGGACTGCGTGTATCGGTTCACTTTCGGGGGATTGCCAAAAGTGTCCGTGGCGTGATCCTGACTTAGCTAAACCGTCTGCCTTTACATTACCGGGTGGAGAGGAATGATGATGGCTTCTCACTTTGATTATGCCATATGTGCGATCTTTTGCTGTCTCAAGGATATGCTTCAACAATGGGGCGGAGGGTAGGGGTTTACCATCAGCGGATACAAATCCTCGAGATTCGAGGGGCAGGAATTCTGTCAAACTATTGCAGACATATAAGCTGTCCGAATGTATATCCGCTGGGGTCGGAAAGGAATCGGGGTGCTGCATTACATATGCTGCTAATTCGGCTGCTTGTGATCCTAGGTGGCCGGGCAATTTTAAAGATCCTTCCTCTAATGCGCATCCCTGTGCGTCTTCCACATAAATTCCACAACCGGTTATTCTCTTTCCATTTTCAGTGGTGGAGGAACTGTCTACATAAATCTTTAAAGCGTTGTCTGCCGCGTTGTATGGGAGAATCGGCGTTCGCGCCATTTTTTCCCATGGTGCTGGTCCGACGCCTTTCCGCCATTCTCCCAACCGGCGAGAACGGCATCATCGAGGTCTGCGCCGCACCAGCTGGTGAATCGCCCGAGGTACGGCGATTTTCGCTATTCAGCGGCCCGGATGGGCCGAAATCCCGACGTCGCCGTTCACCCCTGGTAAATAGATTAATCAGCTAGTCTTGACGATGTGGAGGAAGGAGGGGGGTTGCCGGCCTCACCGTAGGCAGCAGGAAGTGGCATCCATGGCAGGTGCTGGGGGGCGGTGGGAGGATTCTTGGAGAAGGATGCCGCCATGCCGAGGGTAGGAGGGGGTGATAGGAGAAGGATGCTGCCATGCTCAGTGGGGGGGGAAAAGGAGCAGGGGGTGGAGGAAGGAGTGGGGAAAGGAGGAAGGAGTGGGGAAAGGAGGAGGGGTGGAGAATGGAGGAGGGGGTTGGAGGAATGAGGAGGGAGTGGGGGAAATGATGCTGTGGGGGGAGGGCGGGCAAGGATACCCGCGGGAGTGACATGCCATGACGGTAGCGAAGACGCGCTCCCAAGTGCAGGTCATGGTAATGAGCTGAGGCCAGTGGCGCCGCAATGAGGAGGGACAGGGTGAAGTGGGCGGTGGATGGATACTGTGGGCAGGGCGAAGGTTGCATGCGTGTCTGCAGCGAAACCAGGCAGCCAGGGCACCCATATATCAAGGTGTCAAAGCGCCATCATTAAACATGTTGTTGTCTCTCCTTCCCAACCCCCGCCCCCCATTCGTGTAGGTCGTCATGTTTGCACACCATCCAACAATGCTTGCCGCCGTGGCGGGAGCGGCTGCCCAACAGGTAGCCATTCGGCGCCGCCGATGCAGGCGGCTCAGAGCAGCTGCTGGAGCGGTTGCTGCAGCAGAGGGACTGGCTGCAGAGGGCCCTGTGCCAGCCGCTCATGCTGCAGGCCCTCCCGCCCAACAGGTGCATGAGGAGGCGGAGGGTGACAATGACCACCACATTGTCGTGCATGCAGAGGACGAGGATTCGGATCCTGATGGGGCACAGGAGGAGGAACAAGAGCAGGTGGTGATGCCAAGGCACTGGAGGTGCCCCATGCGGCCTCGAGTGTACCGGGATGGCATGTCGTTCCAGGAGCTTCCGGATACGGCATGCAGGAGGAGACTCCAATTGAGTCGGGAGACCATGGCACATATAGGCCACCTCATGGCGCACCTGGCACCACATGGAATGGGGGGAGGACATGCTATCTCGGTGACCGTCAAGGTCACGGTTGCCCTCAATTTCTTCGCAACGTGGTCCTTTCAGGCGCCGAGCGGGGACCTCTCTGGAATCTCGCAGGCATCGGTGCACCGGTGCATCCGGCCCGGGGTGATTGATGGGGTACACGTCGGCATGCTTCCACCCTCGGGAGGGGAACTACTCGATGAACATTCAGATGGTCTGCAACCACCGCTTGAAGATAATGCACGTGTGCGCCCAAAACCCTGGCAGCATGCATGATGCTTTCATACTGGTTCATTCTTTTATCCCCGCTATTTTTGAGGAACACCCCCCCGCCCACCCCACCCCCGCTGAGGGGCTGGTTGCTGGGCGACAGAGGTTACCCGTTGCGGTCATGGCTGATGATGCCTATACGGAGGCCACAGACCAATGCGGAGACCCACTATAATGTGGAGCATGCAGCAACCAGGGGTGTTGTAGAGAGGTGCTTTGGCCTCCTGGAGATGAGATTCCGGTGCCTGGACCGCTCTAGAGGTGCTCTGCAGTACCACCTCGACAGGGCGGGGCACATAGTTGTGGTCTGCTGTGTGTTGCACAACATTGCCCAACAGAGGGGCGATGTCCTGGAGGAGGATGCACAGGGGTAGCCTGATGAGGGTGACGCCTTTGCACATGAGGAGGAGTAGGAGGATGGGGAGGGGGGGGGGGGGGGGGGGGCACAGACACGATTGGGGGCGGGATATGGCCGGGAGGCTGCACGACAACATCAGCTAGGAGCGCGAGCACGCGACGCGTTGATCACCTCACGTTTCACCAACTACAGGGAGGGCATCACTGAGCAAGGCACTTGCACCACGGATCGCGCACAGCCGCACCACCCAGCAACCCCCCACTTCCTGCACCATCGCACAACCCTACCGCCCACACCGCCACTTTCACAGCACCTTACACCTGCGGCACATCGTGAACGTTTTAACACAGTTGCATGTGTCAGCAGGTGTGATCAGTGCCATGTTGAATGATGACAACCCACTCAGTGATGAGCTGTGAGCTCCGGACTGCTAGACAATGTCTGACTCATGGCCATATTTGAACCCTCCACCTGGGTGGTCCCTGTATGCATCACGGACAATCCACCGCATGGCCATGTGGGGCAGCTGGCGTGGGTGTGCTGAGGGCGACGGGGTGTGGGGCGGAGAGGGGAGGAAACACACACCCGGCATCACCTTTGTACTGAACTTCGTCACTCGGTCTCCCTCACGACCCCTCAGGCACCGGACATAGCACAGAGGCATCTAGGTTTGGTGTAAGAGTGACTTTAATCGTTACATTCACATCCAAGTGCCCTAGCCCCCACAACTAAGCTGTGCCCTGCACCTGTGCCAACGTACTACGTGTCTAACTTCTTGGCCTTACGGGTCCTACCACTACGTCTTGGTGTTTTCCCAGACGGTACAGCAGGAGTGGAGGCGGACTGCTGAGACTCCTGCCCTGCAATGTTAGTCCCCGTCGGCACGCGTTTCCTGGGGCGTCCCGGCTTGGATGGGCCAGGCTGCTCGGCGGGCATGCTGGATGGCGTGGTGCCACCCTGCTCTGCCCGCTGCCCACCAGATGCACGAGGGACGTAACAGGGGGAGTCCGAGTGTTCCGGGACTTCCCTTGCCGGTGTAACCGGTTCGGGCGCCAGAACCTCCTCCTCCCTCGGGGAGCCCATTGGCCCCCGGGCCTCACTATGGGACAGTGGTACCCACGGAAACATGCGCCGTGGCACTACCGCCACCTGGCGCTGCCATGACCGGCACCACTCCCTTCTCCTGGACGCGGATGGACTCCTCCAACTGCGTCTGCAGTTACTGGAAGACGGCCGTCATACCGTTGTCCATTCCCTGGGTTTCCAAATGCATCGGGTATGTGGGTGGGTCTAGTAAATCCAGGAACCCGGGAACAGTCTGGGCGGCAGCTGGTTGCTGGGCCTGGGCTGCCCTCCGACCGTCCAGCCCCTCGGCTGCTCCTACCTCCACCTGCTGTACCGGTTCGGCTGTGTGGTGCACACCAGTCAATGATCCTGAAGCCTCATCACTTATGTGCCCAAACGAGGTAAGTGTATCTGCGATGGTGGATATTGTGGGTGACAGCAGTGCCGCAAACTTGAGGTCCTCATCTTCCCCAGGTCTGGGGTCTCCCGTGTCGATCCTTGGACCAATGCAACTAGTCCGCGGCCCATGTTAGGTGCCTTGTCCATCGTCTGTCTGGCCGTCCTCTGTGCGACATTGTCCAGAGTCCCCGTCCTCTCTCCATCACTGTCCTGGCCCGCAGCCCTCTCCTCGTCTGACTCACGGCCATCAGTGTCCTGACTGTCCATCCTGCGTTCGTCCATGTCATGTCTGTCCGTCCTCTGTGCGTCCCCTTCCAGTGCCCCGGATTCAGAGGAGGGTCCTACTATCCATCTTCCTTGCCCCCTCTGCCGTGCGTCCTTGTGGGCGGATGAGCTTGCAGCTGGACGACGGAGGCTTGTCCGAGACGTCCCTAGATGATCGGCTCCTGGCCCTGGGGAAGACAATGAGGCATGTATCGTTAGACATGCGGAGTAGGGTGTTAGGGGGTGGAGGAGGCAGTGTGAGGGGGTGGTGTATCGGGGGGTTGGGGGTGGAGGGGTCATTGTGAGGGGGTGGAGTATCGGGGGGGGTTGAAAGGGGGGGGCTTGGGGGCAGTGGTAGGGGTGCAGTGTGAGGGGGGGGGGGTGGAGATGACGGCCGAGGGGGTGTAGCCAGGCAGGGGAGTCTCACTTGGACCTGCGCCTCCGACCTGGCATGGCGCTACCTCCCGGGTGGCAGCTCCCCCAGCGAGGTCCAGAGCCCTCTGCTCATGGACAATGAGGGGTTGCAGCACAGGTGATCCCCCTCCAGTTCTTGTACGCTCACGTTGGTTGTGAGCAGTCTTATCCTGTGGGGGTGGGGGGGAAAGCATCAGAGTGAGGCAGTCAGCGTCAAGACGTGCAGATGTTGGCAACATTATGACTGGGTGGGGGACACTGGGCACCACGCCATGGCAGCTTTCAAGGGGGGTGTGTTGCCAATGCGGGTCAGGTACAACGTGGTGTCCCCAACCCTCCCCTCCTGCGTGGGCGGGGTGTCCTGCGAGACTTGGTGGGGGGGAGGGGGTTGTGGCCCGGGGGAACCCTCGAGGTACTTACTCTGGCAGTCCTCGTGAGGTTGTGGAGCTTCTTTTGGAACTGGTCTCCAGAGCGGGGTTGTGCCCCACAGCGCTAACCGCAGTGCCCACCTCACGCCAGTCACGCTTCACAGTGCTAGCTGGTTGCCGGTGCCCACGTCTTGGGCACAGGATGGCCCTGCACTCTTCTACAGCATCCAGCAGCGTCCCAAGATCACTGTCCCGGAATCTGAGAGCGGCACGGCGGGGCTCAGCCATCTCGATCCTTCGGGTCCTGTGCGCAGATCGCGCACTTTAAATGACGCGGCGCGGCTCAGCTGGGCGTCGCGAGATTATGCCACTGCTCTGGCGCCACGCCCACCGTGTTTCTCACGGCTCCTTTTCGGGGCCTGAATCGATCATGCCGTTTCGCGCTCACGATGGGGCGGACACTCTGCCTCAGTATCGGAGAACCCCGCCCCCTGTGTTTTACTGCCTCCACGTGGGTGCAGTGATTTTGGAATAAAGGGTCCTGTGTGGTGTTGGGCTGCTGTGATCTGGCACTCATGTGGTGTCCCTGCATACTGAAGGTTATCTGCTGGAAATGTGTCGGTCTTTGAACGTTTAACTGTAATGTCCCTTCCTTGTAACAACAGTGTCCAGCGAGCTGCTCTGATCTGACTGACTGAACCGTCCTTTAACCTACGATCAAACAGTAGCTGCGTTGGGGTGTGCTCGGTTAAAATCGTTACTGGGTTAAGGCCTGTGATATATGCAAAATATTGAACTGCCCAAAAGACTGCAAGCAAGTTCCGTTCGCAGGCTGTAAATCCTTGCTCTACGGGATCCACAATTCGTGAGGCATAGGCTACAGATCCTAAGCGGTCATGTCTTTCCTGTAGGAGTGCTGCTGATAGGGTTCAGTCGGTAGTTGCTACTTCTATGGCATAGGGAGAGTGTGGGTCTGGAACTTGCAAAGTGGGGGTTGTGCCTAAGGCGCGTTTTAATTCATCGATGGCGTCCGTGTGCTGAGGAAGCCATTCCCATGGGGCGTTCTTTTTTAGCAGCTCTGAGAGTGGGGCTGCTTTTATGGTAAAACCATCTATATGGTTCCTACAATATCCAATTAATCCTAAGAATGACCGGAGTGCAGTGACATTGTGGGGCAGGGGCAATTTAACCATTGACTTAATTCATTTGTAATGTCCCACGTGTCCACAATTATAGCAAGCTTGTGGTGCCTGTGCGCTGGGCTGCTGTCTTTCATGTCTGCCCTCATTTACCCATGCTGGGTCCTGATTAGTCCTGACTGATTGCATATTCGCCTCTGCCTTTTCCTGATCTGCCTTCCTATGTAGGGATTGTTCCCAAGCGCTGGAGAGTCGCTTTAAAACCCAAACTTCATTGTGTGTGGAGTCTGCGGGGTCGTAATTCACACAAGCCTTTTGACCTGATTCTATGGCGTGGGCGACTAAAGTGCGGGCCCATTTAGTTCTGTCATCGTTATTTAATTGTGCACAGTTCAAATCCCCAAACACTGCTCTAAAATGGATCCAAAGGCGACCTGCAAATGCGATCGGATCCTCTCCCTTCTTTTGCCTACAACAGTTCAAACCTTCTACCCTTGTTGTACCCATTCGCATCTAAAATGGCTGTTTCCATCTCCTGTAAGGTTCCTCCTCCTACATTCTGGGGTTCCAGTAAAGCTGAGCTAACGGACGGGTCAATGTTCATGACTATAAGCTTAACTTCCTCCCTTTCGTCTAGACCGTACATAACCGTTTGCTGTCGTACTCTCTCAAAGAAATTATGTGGGTCTGCGGTGGGTTCGAATGGTTCAATTTTGGCGCAGGCATCTCTCAATTGGGTGATGGTTAATGGGGTGGTGTAAACGAAATCAGGCTCATCCCGATCCGATGACTTGCGCTATGTGGTGACTGGATTCATGGGGGTGTGTGCTGCCTGGGCAGTCGGTGGTGCGGATGCTTTCCTTTTCGGGGCCAGGGTCTCTATTGTGATTTTCGGTATTCTCCACATATCTTTGGGCGGTTTAATTTAGTTTTTGCCAATTGGGGCCATTCTCCTCATCTAAACCTTGTCCAAAGGTATCTCTGAGTCCGTTTTGCACTGACAGCAGTGACTGCAACTTCGCTATTTGCCGTCCACATTTTGCGTGGTCTACTGTGCTCTGTCTTTGTTCTGTGGTGGAGCTATGGAGCGCTCATAAAGCTGCCTTTAAATCAGCGCATTGTCTTGTTAACTGTGCTACCTGCTGTTCTGTCGCATCTCGTACCAAGACTGTGCACTGTGTAACTTGGTAGGCTTTATCGTACTGGGTCTGAAAGCTGCTAAGGTGAACTACACAAGATTGGTGCGCCCGTTTGACATCAGCCATCTCTTTATCTTTAGCTGCCAACTGTTCCCGGAGTTGCTCAATAATCTTTTCACATTCACTATAGTTTCCCTCATTCTTCTCCTCTTTATCAACCAGCTGTCTGCAGAGCATCCTCATGACCTCCTTTGTGCCTCGCAACTGTGGCAAACAGGACACTATTGCCATCGGCTTACGAACTTTCGCTGCATTCTTCTTATGTACTTCGGTTAGGTTGTCCCACCAAGTTTGACCTATGCTTCCTGGACCTGACTCATCATTTGAACAAAACTCGGACCAAAGGGGCCATCCAGGGGGAATAAGGCGGTGATTCGTACAGCGAATATGGCCCAGGCTTTTTTCCGGTTCACAATACTCCCGATAGTTTTACTCAAAATCTAACAACTTTACCTTATATCCCTGTTAGTACGTATGCAGGTTAATACACACTTCCGAATCTTGGTGATTTGATCGATATGGGCCTTACACTTGTGGTTTCTTTCACTTTTCCTCAATTGGATTTCTAATGCAAAGTTTTGTGGGGTCTCACGGAGTGACAAAATCACTTCTAGGTCCCAAATTAACTAGATATGGCAGTTATTAATGATAATATTGCTTTTCAGAGTCGCCAGGTATCAAATGATACCACCATAAGGCTTTACCGGATATCGATCAAAGGACCACACAACCAGTTAGTTAGTTCAAGTTCAAAGATGGTTAATTTACACACAAGGATTACTTTGACATGCAACACAAAACACTACAAGTTAAACTACACCTAACAACTACAATAACCTATACTTAACTTCAGGGCAACCAGCTGTATGCAGATGGACAAGGCCTTTGTCCGGATCTTGCGTGGCTGGGTGGAAGAAGTGGCTTTGTTTCTGCTGGGCTCATCCGTCTGGTAGCGATCGTTGGTCTTGAACTTGTCTGTCTGGTCGTTATGCTGCACTTGGGTTGGCATAGGCTGGATCCAAGGGAGACCGAACACATGGCTGTGTCTCTTCTTCTCCCTCTGGGATTTCGCGCTCTTTGGGGCGGTCCTTAGCTTTGGACCCAATAATGTGACAGGCTTCGATCACTGCCTTCGATTTTGGCCAATAAAGGGGCGCGTGCCTTGATAGCTTGGCATGTCCTGAGCGGTCATTGACCTTGGCTGTTTGGGCTTTCTTAGCAAAGGGAGTGGCGCCGGTTAGTCTGCATCTAGAACATAGAACAGTACAGCAAAGAACAGGCCCTTCGGCCCTCGATGTTGTGCCGAGCAATGATCACCCTACTCAAACCCACGTATTCACCCTATACCCATAACCCAACAACCGCCTCCTTAACCTTACTTTTTAGGACACTAAGGCCAATTTAGCATGGCCAATCCACCTAACCTGCACATCTTTGGACTGTGGGAGGAAACCGGAGCACCCGGAGGAAACCCACGCACACACTGGGAGGACGTGCAGACTCCGCACAGACAGTGACCCAGCCGGGAATCGAACCTGGGACCCTGGAGCTGTGAAGCATTTATGCTAACCACCATGTTACCATGCTGCCCACTGTATCTGTATCAGTTACCTGACTACAGTCCGTTTGTTCTGGGGAAATGGGCCATTAGAATGCAAATGCGGAGATTTCGATCGCGTCTAGCTATCGGGGTTGCAGATACACACACAAGCTCTGAGTGTGCCTGACTCCTGGGTTAGCCATAATTCCCATGGTCCTTTGCAGGTGGCCATCTGAGATGGCTACAACACACACACACTCTCTCTCTCAAACTCCCCCCTCCCCCCCACATACTCACCACAAACATACACACATTCAATTTCACCCTTCTCACACACACAGACGCACCAATCTCATGAGGATAAAAGCAAATTACTATGCATGCTGGAATCTGAAACAAAAACAGAAAATACTGGACAAGCGCAGAATCCTAACGTATCGAGTCTGGATGACTCTTGGTCAAAGCCTGCACACATACCTGCACACACACACACACACACGCAATCTCACTCCTCACACAGACTCAACTCACCCCTCAGACATCAACACTCTTGGGGATGGAGCGGTGGGGTGAAGAGCAGAACAGAACCTAGAGCAAGGCCTGAGGCCTTAGCGGCACCCAAACCCAGGTGCCTACTAAGGGGAGCACTGAGAACCAGGGGAACACAGTGCAATCGAGGGGAATGGGGCCAGAGCTGGACCAATGGACCAGGAACAGAGTGAAAGCAGTCGGAGCCATGGCAAAGCGTGGTGAGCGGAGGCCCCCATGCCCCAGAGTCTCTCTATCTTCACATATTTGCAGTTGCCAGTGTTCACTGCTCCTCCAATCACAGTCTGTCTGTCTCCTATGTTTACTGCTTGTCGAATCAGAATCCCCTGAAATATGAAAACCCCCAAAATCCATGGATACAAGTGCTACATAGATACATAGAAGATAGGAGCAAAAGGAGGCCTTTGGCCCTTCGAGCCTGCTCCGCCATTCGTCACGATCATGGCTGATCCAACTCAATAGCCTAATCCTGCTTTCTCACCATAGCCTTTGATTCCATTCTCCCCAAGTGGTATATCCAGCTGCCTCTTGAATATATTCAAAGTTTAGCATCAACTACTTCCTGTGGTAATGAATTCCAAAGGTTCACCACTTTGTGTGAAGAAATGTCTCCTTATATCTGCCCGCAATGGTTGACCCTGAATCGTTAGGCTGTGGCCCCTGGTTCTGAACACACCCATCATTGGTAACATCTTCCCTGCATCTACCCCGTCTAGTCCTGTTAGAATTTTATAAGTCTCTACGAGATCCCCCCTCATTCTTCTGAACTCCAGCGAGAACAATCTCAACCTAGTCAATCTCTCCTCAGTGCTGTAAATAAAAAGCCAAAGCTCAACACAAAACACACAGAGGCAGGCTATACTGTAGAGGGTTAATTTCAAACATTCCAATATCTCAGGAGAACATACTATTATGGCCAGAAATGGGGACATTAGCATAACAGTGACACAGGATAACTGCTATCAGGGAAACCCAATTAAGAAGCTGAACGGGGCCTTTACTACTACCAACCCACCCCAGACAACAGCGATCACACAAGAGTATTCATGCAGTCAAGGAAGAGAGAGACTTTTACACACATATCAGCTTCTGAGCCAGAGATAACTAATCTTAATGGAGTCCATTGTTTTCCATTCGAGAAATAATATCAGCCCTGACTGGACCAGGGCGTGTAACAGATGAAAGAGATTGAAAAGCAATCAGCACTGAGTACTGAGCATCCAGCAGGATGACTTTGGGAAATGTGTTTACGATATTCAGATAAGAATTATCATAAAAAGGACGGCATGGTGGCACAGTGGTTAGCACTGCTTCATCACAGGCCCAGGGACCCGGGTTCAATTCCAGCCTTGGGTGTCTGTGTGGAGTTCGCACTTTCTCCCAGTGTCTGTGTTGGTATCCTCCGGGTACTCCAGTTTCCTCCCACAGTCCAAAGAAGTACAGGTTAGGTGGATTGGCCATGCTAAATTGCCCCTTAGTGTCCAAAGATGGGCAGGTTAGGTGGGGTTAAAGGGATAGGGCAGGGGAGTGGGTCTAGGTAGGGGGCTCTTTCAGAGGGTCGATGTAGACTCAATGAGACAAATGTCCTCTTTCTGCACTGTAGCAATTTTAAAATTCTAAGGACAAGATCAAAGGGTCTGGCACTGCAGTCAAGAATGGGGCGGAGGGGGGTTTGTCAGTCACCCTGGCTCACAGACCTACCAAATTCACACTGGAAGGAACAACCAAGTGGGGGATTGTGAGCTATCAGCCAAATCCAAAGAGTATTGGAGATGAGGCTTTCAAAGTAACTTAAGGGTAACAACCAAATCCTTGATGTTGAGTATGAATTGAGAAAGGTTTGGGCAGAAAAGTGGGGTTTTAGCTGTGTTTTTTTAAGTAGAGGCTTTCTAGTAGAGACTTTCTAATAAGTCATGGAGACTTTGTGTGTTTAAATGGAAGTCAAGATTAAATTATTGAGGAACTGAAATTAGACCAACTAATTGAGGTGTTTGTGTAGTGCCATTTACACTAGTTTACAGCTCTTTGTATTTCATAGAATAGATTTCATAGAATTTACAGTGTAGAAGGAGGCCATTCGGCCCATCGAGTCTGCACCGGCTCTTGGAATGAGCACCCTACCCAAGCCCATACCTCCACCCTATCCCCATAACCCAGTAACCCCTCCTAACACTAAGGGCAATTTGGACCCTGAGGGCAATTTAGCCTGGTCAATTCACCTAACCTGCACATCTTTGGACTGTGGGAGGAAACCGGAGCACCCGGAGGAAACCCACGCACACACGGGGAGAACGTGCAGACTCCACACAGACAGTGACCCAAGCCAGGGTTCGAACCTGGGACCCTGGAACTGTGAAGCATTTGTGCTAACCACTATGCTACCATGCTGCCCTATTAGGGCATCAGGAGTTTTTAAAAAATAAACAACAAGTTTGTGGTTGAGCCAAGCCCTGTGTCTATGTAATTTGGTCCTTTATAAAATCCTAAAATCAAGAACCATCCGTGAGGAGAAATAGGAGTGTGAACTTCTTACATGCTGATAGGCTCAATATAAGGGGCGAAACAGCCTGTGATTGAAGGAGCTGTCTGTCTAAAGAAATCTTCAAACCCATCTAACCAGCATTTTCAACAATCGCTGCATGGGTCACATTGAGGGGCTTCGCGGACCACATTGAAGTACTCGATGGACCACATTGAGGGGCTTCACGGGTCAGATTGAGGAGCTCCGCTGGCCACAGATAGAGACTTTGCAGGAAACATTGTGGCCTGCAAGTTGGACAAAGTTCACTCAACTGCTTAATGCAATCCCCCATGGTCAGGACTTTGCAAATACATGTGCCCACGATGGCACTGATTTTCCATCTCAATGACAGGTCTGTGCATGCTCCAACTCTCCACTGCAGCATCTGCTCATCCCTTTCTGTCAAAAATCCACAAACCAATTTGGTTCCGTATCTCACGTATGAGCCAGAGGAAACCCATCTTTTTCATATCTAGGAGTTTAGTTGGTGAATTGTTTGGACACCACATGCTTAACCTACATTGGAACTTTACCTGCATTAAAGAAAAACAAGAAAAGCAAAGTCTTTCCTTGGTTCTGACGGATTGTGTTGAGTTGCAAATCTGCATCCATCAAGAAGCATTTAGGTGAGCACTTGAAACACTATAGTATACAAGTCTACGGACCAAATGCTGGAAAATGGGATTAGAATAGATATGTGTTTGATGGCCAGCACAAATACAACAGGCCAAAGGGCCGCTTTCTGTGCTGTAAAACCCTATGGCCGGAATTCACCGTCCCTTCACACTGATGGGATTCTTTGTCCCACTGCAGTGAATGAAGTTTTGGCTGAGCGCCAAGTCCTCCATTCTCCCTGGCAGCGGCGGCAGGGCAACTGGGATGGGAGTATCCCAACCTATGACTTCTTCATTCTTCAATCCATCTATACTATTAGAGGTTGGGAATTGGGCCTGGGAGAGAAAGGAGGGAGTTGGGCAGGGTGCTGTTGGGTCCAGGGGGGTGTTAGGTGTGGTGGAGTTGGGTCCTGGGGGGGGGGGGGGGGGGGGGATTGGGCAGGGTGGAGTTAAGGTTGTGTCCAGCTGTGCTGGAGGGGTGGGGGAGGGTGGTAGGGGAGGGTAGTCGGGGTGGGTATTGGGGAGTGGGGTCATTCTGTGCATGGGGGGAGTGGTAGTACCATAGGGATAAGATATATAACTCAAAACTAAAAGTGGTTTTAATTCTTGCAACTTTTTCTGGGTAATTCGAACTGTTACACAGTCAAAACCATCCAAAGTTTGCAATCTAAATTGTATTTTCACATAGTTCCCAGTGTACATAGAACAGTACAGCACAGAACAGACCCTTCGGCCCTCGATGTTGTGCCGAGCAATGATTAGGTGGATTAGCATAGCCAATCCACCTAACCCGTACATCTTTGGACTGTGGGAGGAAACCGGAGCACCCGGAAGAAACCCACGCACACACGGGGAGGACGTGCAGACTCCGCACAGACAGTGACCCAGCCGGGAATCGAACCTGTAGGTCAATTGCTCAATGCAAATTTGAACTTCCCAGGCAATTGTTGTGCAATCCCTACCTGGGAGCATTATGTCCATCAATTGCCTAAACAGCTTATTTCCACATGTAAATAGCTCCTACAGGCGAATAAAGTAAAACCGCCATAGTCCCAGATGACCATAAGCTCCTTACCCCTTTGAGAGGGAGAGCTGACTGGTGGTGATTTAACCTGAGGATCACCACACCTCAGGCGAGGGGCAAGGAAGAGAAGGCTGGGCTTTCATGAATAATGTCAGCTGCGCTGAACCCGCACTGTTGGCATCATGAACCAGCTGTCCAGCCAACTGAGATAAACCAGACCCAAAACACCACTATAGGGAAATAGCACAAAGTGGTAAAAGCTCCCACAGGTAAATAGGTCCCAATTGTACATCCCTGTAGGTAACTAGCTCCTAATTAAATAACACGTATATTAACTTCGACATTGTCCATCTGAAGGACTAAACCGGCCCACAGAACTATACCACAGCTTGTTATGTTTCCTTCAAACAATAAAGGCTAAAAATAATTATATATGATCAAAACAGATGACTAAATAAACACCTACATTTCAACAACAACCTCATTGATTTAATCATTATGTAAAAGTCACATTTCTAAATATAGTGTGGTAACCTTTATTCGTTCTAGAATTTCACATAATTGTCTAATGGAAAGCCTACCTGTTTACATAGCTAAATTTAACACAACAGATTATTAACTAATATGTCAGTATTTTCCAACTTCACCACAGCACAAATAAACATGTTGGTTCGTACTGTATCTTTACATGACGCATTGAATTCAAAGGCTTCAATTACTCGACAACTGAATGAGGGATTGGTGTGGGTGTATTTGTACAAATTAATAGTGTGGGTGGACAACTTTTTATTTTGGTTAAACTGCCCAAGTGGGTTCCAAAACAGAAAGCAATCCAGTCTCCAGAAAAAGTTCTTAACGGCTTCCTCAGATTAAAACAAAAACCCTCCATCTCAATTTTCTATGTGAAAGACGTGCTAAGAGGCACAATAGGCTGAATATCTGCCTTTTAACATCAAAGCTGCTTCTGGGTTTGTTTGATTTACGGAAATTCTCACGTAGCCCACTAGGTGGGGCATCACAAAACTCTGTAAAATCAGTGGTGGTGTGTTACAGTTCATAGAACATAGAACACTACAGCGCAGTACGGGCCCTTCGGCCCTCGATGTTGCGCCGACCTGTGAAACCATCTGAAGCCCATCTGACCTACACTATTCCATTTTCATCCATATGTCTATCCAATGACCACTTAAATGCCCTTAAAGTTGGCGAGTCTACTACTGTTGCAGGCAGGGCGTTCCACACCCCTACTACTCTCTGAGTAAAGAAACTGCCTCTGACTTCTGTCCTATATCTATCACCCCTCAATTTAAAGCTATGTCCCCTCATGTTGGTCATCACCATCTGAGGAAAAAGACTCTCACTGTCCACCCTATCTAACCCTCTGACTATCTTATATGTCTCTATTAAGTCACCGCTCAGCCTTCTCCTCTCTAACGAAAACAACCTCAAGTCCCAGAGCCTTTCCTCGTAAGACCTTCCCTCCATACCAGGCAACATCCTAGTAAATCTCCTCTGAACCCTTTCCAAAGCTTCCACATCCTTCCTATAATGTGGTGACCAGAACTGCACGCAGTACTCCAGGTGCGGCCGCACCAGAGTTATGTACAGCTGCAGCATGACCTTGTGGCTCCGAAACTCAATCCCCCTGCTGATAAAGGCTAGACACCATATGCCTTCTTAACAGCCCTATTAACCTGGGTGGCAACTTTCAGGGATTTATGTACCTGGATGCCGAGATCTCTCTGTTCATCTACACTACCAAGAATCTTGCCATTAGCCCAGTACTCTGCATTCCTGTTACTCCTTCCAAAGTGAACCACCTCACACTTTTCCGCATTAAACTCCATCTGCCACCTCTCAGCCCAGCTCTGCAGCTTATCTATGTCCCTCTGTATCCTATAACATCCTTCAGCACTTTCCACAACTCCACCGACCTTCGTGTCATCTGCAAATTTACTAACCCATCCTTCTACACCCTCTTCCAGGTCATTTATAAAAATGACAAACAGCAGTGGCCCCAAAACAGATCCTTGCGGTACACCACTAGTAACTGAACTCCAGGATGAACATTTGCCATCAACCACCACCCTCTGTCTTCTTTCAGCTAGCCAATTACTGATCCAAACCGCTAAATCACCTTCAATCCCATACTTCCTTATTTTCTGCAATAGCCTACCGTGGGGAACCTTATCAAACGCCTTACTGAAATCCATATACACCACATCAACCGCTTTACCCTGATCCACCTGTTTGGTCACCTTCTCAAAAAACTCAATAAGGTTTGTGAGGGATGACCTACCCTTCACAAAACCGTGTTGACTATCGCTAATCAACTTGTTCTTTTCAAGATGATTATAAACCCTATCTCTTATAACCTTTTCCAACATTTTACCCACAACCGAAGTAAGGCTCACAGGTCTATAATTACCAGGGTTGTCTCTACTCCCCTTCTTGAACAAGGGGACAACATTTGCTATCCTCCAGTCTTCCGGCCCTATTCCTGTCGACAAAGACGACATAAAGATCAAGGACAAAGGCTCTGCAATCTCCTCCCTGGCTTCCCAGAGAATCTTAGGATAAATCCCATCTGGCCCAGGGGACTTATCTATTTTGACATTTTCCAAAATTGCTAACACCTCCTCCTTTTGAAACTCAATTCCATCTAGCCTGGTCGACTGAACCTGAGTGTTCTCCTCGACAACATTGTCTTTCTCCAGTGTAAACACTGACGAAAAATATCCATTTAATGCTTCCCCTATCTCCTCTGATTCCACACACAACTTTCCACTACTATCCTTGACTGGCCCTAATCTTCACTCAGTGAGTCTGCATTGCTGTGGCATCATGCACTTTTTACATGTATGCTGTAGTCTGGAGCTATGTGTAGTGATGGTAGGGGCTCTAATGTTCTTTCCATCACATGGCTGACCAGGATTCTCTCCCACTCTTACCACCTGCCATTTGTGAGTGTTGGAAGGATTTTGCCTGTTGAAATCAGCCTGTTTGGCCGCATTACAAAAACACCTTTCTTCGCCTTCGAGTCCTGGGCTGGGATTTTTCACTCCCGATGTGGCAGATCCTGCCCCAGGCTAGCCTAAAGTCAGTCGACTTTTAGCGGGTTCGGAATATCCTGGTAGCGGAGGGTGGGGCCTGAAAGCCCCAGCCTTGGGGTGTGACCCGGGACACAAAGCTTTGGCTCAGAGACAGTGACGTGACCGAAGACGTTCCAGGCAAAATTTGCATAATTTAAAACCAAGCTTCCAGCATGACCTTGACATGGAAAGATTGGAATTGGCCTGTTTTTCAGGTCTTCAGTGTAAAATGGTGGACAGAGTCTGGGATAAACATTTATCAGTGGAGATGTATTCAGGATAATCATATGTTTGTCCCATTGCTTGACTTAAATCCTGTTGTCTGATACTTTCATCGTGTTTCGTTATTCACTCTAGTTAGTTTATCCCTGCTTAGGGAAGGTGCACTACTCAGTCTTTCTTGTGGAGGAAGTAATCATAGGATGTTCACATGGTGTGCTTTGGTCCCCATTGTGAACCACAGTGTGTTTTTTTATTCTTCTTAACTGATCTTTATCTTCTTACTGCTGAGGTACTGAAAGAATTTCTTCTTGTGGTATTGTGCTTGAAGTCTAATGATTTTCCCAGAGCTCTCTTTGCCACACTGACCCCACTTAAAGTATTTGTATATGTTCCTGCATATGTCCCAATGAACTACCATGGTCTTCTCTCCCAGCGAATGAGTTCATCCCTCCACAGGGAACTCTTTCATCTACACTTGCTGGTGTATTGCGCCGTCATGCTCAGCCTTTAAAGGCATTCTACCCACCGTTTGCTTAAATGCAGTTGGAGGCCTTCACGATCAGTTTTATTCAATGGTTCCTCATTCCTTTGAAGCTAACCCTTTGAAAGCTAATGGCAGGTTGCTGGTCCTTGGTGTTTTAGAATAACAAATTATGTTGAACCTGATCACTCTTTTCCTGGCCTCAGGTTCCATGTATGTTGTCTGAGTCACTTATAAGTATCAGGTCAAGATGTACACAGCTTGCTGTGATTTCTCTGGCATACAGGCTCATGAACTGACATGCACAGCACCTCTCCATGTTGTCGCACATTAAGATAACTGTCTTAACCCCCCCCGTCTTGCTGTGATCCTATTCCATGCTTTGATCTGCCCTTCCCATCTTGTGATCCATAATTCCTGCCATGACCCCACTCCTCACTTTCCCTGTTAGCCTGCTTAGACCATATAATCATCATTGCAACCTCTTCCATATGCTATGATCCCAGTTGATGTTATAACCGGACGGGAAGATCCCAGAATGGAACCATGGCTCATAAGGCCATCACCGTTCTTTAATGAAATGTAGAGGAGCAGAGTCATAGGACTGTTTTAGGATCAACACAGATTACAAAGTACATTTGAATTTACAATGGTCTCATTAACACAAAGTCCCTTTTAAGCACACATGATGACTGTGGGTAAATGCACTATGCACTCTGAAACCAAAGTAAATGATTGTGGATGTCTCCTCAGAATCCCCCCAGATGAATGTCACGAGAGAGTTGCCACATTCCACTCCCAAAAACACACTTCAAAATCTTCTCTCATAATTATGCTTTCTGAAATCCAGACCAGATTTTCCAAATGACACTTTTAACAGTGAATCCATTCCAGGTGTTCACATCAACATCTTTAAAATTTCTTTCTCTTGCAAACTGCTCACAATTGCTTTAACTTTGAAATACTAGACTGTATTAAAATGACATCGGGGCAGGATTCTCCGATCCCCCGCCGGGTCGGAGAATCGCCCGGGGCTGGCGTCAATCCCGCCCCTGCCATGTCCTGAATTCTCCGCCCCCCGAGGTTCGGCGGGGGTGGGAATCGTGCCGCGTCGGTCGGTGAGCCCCCCGCGGCGATTCTCCGGCCCACGATGGGCCAAAGTCCCACCGCTGACAGGCCTCTCCCGCTGGCGTGGATTAAACCACCTACCTGACCAGTGGGATTGGCGGTGGGGGCGGGTGATCTGACACCATGGGGGTGCCCCCACGGTAGCCTGACCCACGATCGGGGCCCACCGATTGGCGGGCGGGCCTGTGCCGTGGGGGCACTCTTTTTCTGCCGCCTTCGCCATGGTCTTCACCATGGTGGAGGCAGAAGAGACCTCCTCCCCTGCGCATGCGCCAGTATGACATCAGCAGCCACTGACGCACCAGCTCATGCACGGACCTACGCCGGCCGGCGAAGTCCTTTCGGCCCCAGCTGGCGTGGCGCCAAAGGCCGTTCATGCGAGCTGGCAGAGTGGGAACCACTCCGGCTCGGACCTAGCCCCTCAATGTGAGGGCTTGGCCCCTAAAGGTGGGGAGACTTCCGCACCTTTGGGGCGGCCCGATGCCGGAGTGGTTCACGCCACTCCAACACGCCGGGAACCTCCGTCCCGCCGGGTAGGGGAGAATCCCGGCCCAGATGTTTGATTTACCTTTGAAAGCTACTGTCCCACTTTAAATCTGGTTACTGCAATTGCCCTTTAATGCAGAACACATTGTTTACTCTTCCGTAAATTCTTCTGAACAATACCGTCGTCTCTGTTCACTTAACTCCAGTCATCTGAAACATTCTTTCTGTCCCAGTTCCTTGATTATCTGGACAGTAACTTGTGATTTAGGAAGCCTGCCTCTTTGCACTCCAGTCAATACCTCCCCGTGGTCCCAATACTATCTCAACTGCCTTGATTTATACTTGGCAAAATATGTTGATCCTCATACAATAGGTTTGAGGGACATATCTAACTCTGGCATGATTGAAGGAGGAAACATTCAAAACTTTATTGGCACTTTACTTCCAAAAAAACTACAGAGCTAGTTACAAAATGGGCTGCACGGTAGCACAGTGGTTAGCACCGTTACTTCACAGCGCCAGGGTCCCAGGTTCGATTCCCGGCTTGGGTCACTGTCTGTGCGCGTTCTCCCTGTATCTGTGTGGGTGCCCTCCGGGTGCTCCAGTTTCTTCCCACAAGTCCCGAAAGACGTGCTGTTAGGTAATTTGGACATTCTGAATTCTCCCTCTGTGTACCCAAACAGGCGCCGGAATGTGGCGACTAGGGGATTTTCATAGTAACTTCATTGCAGTGTTAATGTAAGCCTGCTTGTGACCATAAATATTATTATGTAAAACGACAGAGCTAGTTACAAATGTAACCCCTCCCAGTAATTATACAATAATTGAATGTATATAATAATTAATAAACATTCTATCGCATTGCTTACATTAAGCTAGAGGTTTGTGTTCAGTCCCAAATGTCTCCCTGTATTGATTGGCTGTGTGGCTCAGTAGGTGGTAATTTGAGTCAGTAGGTTATGGATTCAGGGACTTAAGCACAAGGCTGACACTGTAGTGCAATATAGTGGGAATGTTACAAGGTTAAAGGTGTAAGACATTAAAGCAAGTCTACCCTCTCTGGTGGTTTTAAAAGACCCAATGATGCTACTTCGAAGACGAGCAGGGGAGCTCACATCACCACCTATAAACTATCTGAAAATTATCTTATTGCTGTTTAAGGGATTCTATGTGCAAATTGACTCATTTTTCCTACATTATAGCAGTAACTACCCTTCACGCTCATGCCTTTGGCTGTAAAGTGCTTTGGAACATTCTAAGGTTGTAAAAGGTGCAATATGAATTTCTTTTCCTGCATGAGCATGCCCTTCTCGTAGTTTGCTCTTCTCTGGTTCAATGATGATGAGAAATTGAGGCAAACACATTTGGTGAATCATGCAAGAGTGAACAGGCACAACCTGATATTGTTAAAACAACCCCACATCTTACATCAGACAAAAATGGTATGGAGGTATTGTGTTAATGCAATGAGTGCATGGTGCAATGTCCCTTTGTGTTTCAGTAGCTAAATGTGGTCTAGGCAGGAAGGTGCTTCCCACAAGAGTACTGATTCATATCAGAAGGACTAACTTATCTTCAGACCGTTATTTCACCAGGCACAGCTGTGCTGTCAATGAGAGAATCTCATCTACCTTTTCCAGCTCAGGGGTAAATCCTTAGAATAGATTGGAAGGCAGTCTCCATCAGAGTCATTATGGTAAGAAGTCTTACAACACCAGGTTAAAGTCCAACAGGTTTGTTTCAAATCGATAGCTTTCAGAGCACTGTTCCTTCCTCACATTCACCCGAGGAAGGAGCAGTGCTCCGAAAGTTAATGATTTGAAACAAACCTGTTGGACTTTAATCTGTTGTTGTAAAACTTCTTACTGTGCTCACCTCAGTCTAACACCAGCATCTCCACACCATAGTCATTATGGGTAGAGGAGGAGACCATTCAGCCCATCGAGTATGCCAACTTTTGTAGAGCAATCCAGTCGGTCCTATTTCCTTGTTCTATCCTCATCGCCCTGCTGGCTTATTTCATATGTGCTGCCACCTTCAAAGATCTATGTACAAGAGCTCCCAAATCCCTGCCCCTAGGAATTGTGCTATTAAGTCAAAATTGCCTCATCCCAACCCTGCACTCAAAATGCATCTCCTCACACTTCTCTGTATTAAATTCAATCTGCCACTTGTCTGCTCACTTTGCAAAACATCCTGTTACTGATGATTGGCATCTTCCTCACTGTTTACCACAACTCCAAGTTTGGTATCATTGGCAAATTTTGAAAGTTTAATAACAATAATAATCTTTATTGGAATCAGAAGTAGACTTACATTTACACTGCAATGAAGTTACCGTGAAAAGCCGCTAGTCGCCACATTCCGGCGCCTGTTCAGGTACACTGAGGGAGAATTCATAATGACGAATTCACCTAACAAGCACGCCATTCGGGACTTGTGGGAGGAAACCGGAGCACCTGGAGGAAACCAATACAGACACTGGGAGAACGTGCAGACTCTGCACAACCAGTTACCCAAGCCAGGAATCGAAACTGGGACCCTGGTGCTGTGAGGCAGCAGTGCTAACCACTGTGCCACCATGCCGCCACTCAGTTTTCCAATAACTTACACTGTCTCCATTTATCCTTGACAACTGCCTATATTGGGCATAAAGCACTGACCATTTCCAATGGCCACAAGACTCAAGTGCAAAGGGGCCGTTGACAACACATGAATTGTGCTGACTGATTTGAGCAGTTCCCTGCACCTTGATAATATTTGCAGATCTTTTTTGAAAATGAATTTAGAGTACCCAATTGATTTTTTTCCAATTAAGGGGCGATTTAGTGTGGCCAATCCACCTACCCTGCACATCTTTGGGTTGTGGGGGCAAAACCCACGCAAACACGGGGAGAATATGCAAACTCCACACGGAAAGTGACCCAGGGCCGGGGTCGAACCTAGGACCTTGGCGCCTGAGGCAGCAGTGCTAACCAGTGCGCCACCATGATGCCCTATATTTGCAGATCTTCAATGTTCTACTTCTATCCCTTATGAAGTCTTCAGAAGTATTTGTGATCAGTTGTATTGCCCAAGCTCCATGTAACAACATTTTGGTAAAACGTTCTCACTGTCACAACTCAGAGGTGACGATTGGTCATTCAGTGAGTGGCAATGGTTCCATTGTGCACACAGGGCTGATCTTCCATGGCGGTGGGGAGGCCAGATTGGAGATGGGCTTGCCTATAAAATTGGATTGCTGAGGGAATGCTGGCTTCCTGACATGGTCCTACCTCTCAGTGATTTTAGTGGAGGCATCATAAAGTTGGCATTGGCAACCCTGCCCAAAGATGGCAACCATCAATTCGGGATGCAATTGAGAGCTGGTTGAACGGCAGAATGAGATTTTAATGGGGAGACATAGGAAACATGCAGGGTCACACGTATATTCATGAAGAGGAGGTGGCAGCGCAGCAAGGAACCGATCATAGACCTGGGAGCAACTGCTAACACTGAGTAAAAAGGGGGAAGGAAAAGTGAGCACTTCATAAATTGGCACAGGACAGCCATTGTGTGTGGAGAGCTCGGGAAGAGTTTAATATTCAGGAGTTGAGGTGATTGCAGCTGCAGGAGTTAATGGATCAGAGCAGGAAGGTCCAGGGAGCCATTACACTGCAACTGGTGGCATGCCAGCAAAATCAGATTGCTGAGTGACACGGCAGCTCCTCAATGTGATTCCACCTCCCAGTCCGTCACTGGACATGAGGCTCAGCTACTCAGTTTATTAAAAATCTTTTTATTCGCAATATTTTCATCATTTTCACCATACAAAAAGGAAAACAACAATAAAACAACCCCACCAATATACAACCTAAAACATCAACTCGCAAGTTAAAAAAAAAACAACAATCAAAACCCCCCTCCCCCCTTAGCATTCAATGGCAACCAACTCCTGAAAGGGCATGATAAACAAACCCCAATAATTGTCGAACCCCTCCGTCAACCCCCCCCCCCCGCCCCAACTCAAACTTCACCTTCTCCAGAGCCAAAACTTCCAGCAGGTCCCCCTGCCGCCGAGGCACAGGGCGGAGAAGCTGATCTCCAACCCAACAGGACCCACCTATGAGCAATCGGCGAGGTGAAGGCTAAAATGTCTGCCTGCAACTCGGGCCAGTCCGACACCCTGAAAATAGTTTCTAGGGAACCCGGCTCCTGTAGCCATGCTGGCCACGCAAAATGGACACAGAGCCAAACTAAAATGGATGACAGCAGGGGAAGCCTGTTTAGTGAGAACAGACAGCCTGCTCTCAACTAATTAGCATTTTGCAAGCAGCAAACCAGTTTTCTGGCCAGGTGCAGATCTCCAAGCCAAAGGTGTTAATGGCAAAGCGCTTAACATTCTGATGAGGCAGCCCAGATCCAGGCACACACAATGGCAACATTTCCATCTCAATGTAGCACTTAATTGGTGGAGCAGACAGGATGGCACCAGAGTAACGAATATCGAAACCACCCCCCCAACATCGAGGGAAGCCCCCGCATTGGAGGATTTCGAAGGTAGCCGTTTGGAAACGTTCCAATCGGTACCGAAAGGTAGAGCCCGCCTAGAAGGGGGCAAGGACATTAGAGAGGGGTATAAAAGCAAATTCCCCACAGAGCCCGGTCTGTTAAACTCGTGCTCCGGCTCTGACTGACATCTTGCATCCTGACTCCAGCCGTTGAGCACCAGCCGCCGAAACCGTAAGTTCAACGCTCGCTACGCGATCCAAGCCCACTAGACTCCCAAGTACCAGAACGCTTGCTGAAGGCTGCAGTACAAGACCAGGACGAAGGCCTCGTTCTCTGACCTTGCCTGTTCCTGTTAGATAAGTATTCTGTTCACTTAAAGTTTAGTTATAGCTTAGTCTCTTAGTGTGTGCATGAGTATTTATTATAACTGTATAATAAATATTGATCGTTTGAACTTTACTAATCGGTGTATCGTCTTTATTACTTTGAACTTGACCTTGGAATACTTGTGACGTTGCCTATACGGCAACTGGCGACTCCAGAGCTAAATAATTACATAGAACAGAGCCTAGTAGTGTTAAGCACACGTCGAACTCGGAGGCGTGTTAATACACTCCAATAAACGCGTTTTACAACCACAGTAAAACGTGCAACATTTAGTGGCGACTCCGCCGGGACACGGTTGTAAGTGGAAACCCCACACCGTCCAGGACCCTGAAATTTGAATTAGAACTCCAAATTGCAGAGAAAGAAAGAGATCACAAGTATTCAAGGTGTTCAAAATAATAAGCGAAATTCGGAAGTGTGTTTAGTGCATGCGTACTAACAGGGCTGTAAGGTAAAACTGAAAGCTTTTTGTTGCGACAAACTTTCGGTAGTTTTGTTATCGGAAAATAGCGTAAGCCGTACCCTTTTCTCGAAACACCACCCCAACAACCCCCTGTTCCAAATTATACAAAGAGAGTCAGAGGAAATGGCCATGCAGGCAATGGAACGTCTGATGGATCCAGCAAAGTTTGTGGTCGCAGCGACCAGCAGCAGTAGCAGAGTAGGCCAGTGTCCCACGTGGGAGCTGGAACTCCGCAAATATTTACAAGGAAAGGGATGGCCCCTTTGGAAAGAGTTTTGTGCAAATGAGGAGACAGGTCCCGGGAGTATAGGTCATACTTGGTGGGAGAACCTCTCTCAAATACACAAAAAGAACCTAGGTAAAGCACGCAAGCCGATGGCGATTGTGTCCTGTTTGGCACAGTTGCGAGGCGCAGAGGAGGTCATCAGGACGCTCCGGACAGATTTAGAAGAGAGGAATAGGATGAGTAAGGTCGATGTCAGGGACATCGAGAAAGAAAACCTGGAATTAAAAGGGAAGTTGGCAGAGAAGGATAGAGAGGTGGATGATGCCAAGAGGGCTCACCAGTCTTGTCTAGCTCATCTGAGCAGTTCCCAGACCCAGTATGAGAAAGCCTATCAGGACGTGCAACGTGCCGTTCTGATAAGACAGGAATCGGAAAAGCAGGTGGAGGCATTGCAGAGGCAATATTCTGATCTCAAAGCAGCTTTGAGAGCACTCCATGCTGCAACGACCGAACAAAGACAAAGCACAGTTGACCACGCGAAATGCAGGAAACAGATTGCGGAATTGCAATCTCTGCTTTCGGTGCAGAATGGCTTCCAAAGCACCTTTGGAGCACAGTTAGATGGAGAAAACGCCCCAGATTGGCAGGAATTAAGCGAGACAGCGCAGCGTTATGTTCAGGGAACATGTGCGCCCGCAGCTCAGCAGAAACGACAGGCACCCCAACCCCCCACAGCTCAGACCATAACCGCACCCATGAATCCCGTAACCACGCAGAGAAAAGCCGAATCAGAAGGCGCCCCAGACATAACTTACACCACCCCTTTAACAGTAACCCAGCTAAGGGACGCTTGTGAAAAGATCACTCCGTTCCTCCCCACCGCAGACCCCCACCAGTTTTTCGCTAAAGTAAAGCAGCAGGCTACCATGTACGGCCTGGATGAGAGAGAGCAGGTTAAGCTCACAGTGCTGAGTTTAGACCAGAGTGTAGTAGCAGCCCTCCCCGACCCACAGAACGTGGCAGGAGGCAGCCTAGAGGAGATGCACACCGCCATTTTAGATGCCATCGGGTACAATAGAGGTGACCCCGTAGAAGGATTGAATAAGTGCAGGCAGAAAAGATCCGAACACCCCACAGCATTCGCAGGAAGGCTGTGGATTCATTTCAGCGCAGTTTTCGGACAGTTAGATAGAGCGCATTTAACCCGCGAAAACATGGTTAAGTGGACGCGCACAATTATCTCCCACGCAACAGAAGCAGGACAGAGCGCTTGCAATAGCTATGACCCCTCAGAAGAGGCCCATAACGAGAAATGGGTCCTGAAAAGATTGTCCCGCGCTTGGGAGCAATCGCTTCAGGGAAAAGGAAAAGTTAGATCCCCAGAAGAGGCTCAGGCTGCTGCAGATATCCACGCAGTCAGAGAGCACCAGAAGCCCGCATGGGTAAATGAAGGCAAGAGCAGCCCACAACAGAAAGGACAGGAATGCTATAACTGTGGACAGTTAGGGCATTGGGCAAAAGAATGCCAAGCACCCCAGCGATCTCAGAGAGGCCAGCAGACAGGCACTCTGAACCGCAGTAAGGCAAAACCCATCCACAATGTGATAGTACAGTCAGGACCCACCAATGTGGACGAGACGAACTGACGGTGTTCGGGCTCCCCCACTTGGGTCTGTGACACACTATGGGACTCATCAGGGAGGCCCGTAGTCACAGCAAAAGTCAAAGGGAAGCCCATAGAGTTACTGTGGGACACAGGAGGATCCCGCACCACCATTAACTCCACAACCACGGCACACGCAGACACGTGGCCGACCACCTCCACCATTACACTTAGCGGGTTCACCGGACACTCGCAGCAGGGACATATCACAGCACCCGTAGCGATCCAGCTAGGGAACATTTCCACAAGACACCCCGTAGTTTTAGTAAATCTTCCCCGGACGGCAGAACACATCCTGGGGATAGATTTTATGAACGCTCACAGCTTGTCGTTCGACCCAGTGAACCAGTGTGTCTGGCGAATGGCTAGATCAGACAGAGCCCCAGCCACCCTCACAGTAGGAGACTACGCTAATCGGATTAGCGCAGTGGGAGAGTACTCATTCGACCTGACCACACTCCACACCGACCGACAAATTAAGGCCCTACTAAACAAACACAGGACAGCATTTGCAAGTCACCGTCATGACTGTGGCAGAATGACTGGACAAGTTCATGTTACCGGACAGGACCCCCGACCGCAAAAGCAATATAGATTTCCCCTTGAAGCAGAGGTGGAAATAGAAAAAGTTATAGGTAGCTTGTTGGACCAAGGTGTACTGAGAACGGTAGCCTCCACCAACAATGCCCCTATTTGGCCAGTGAGGAAGCCCGATGGATCATGGCGTCTGACCATCGATTATCGGGAACTCAACAAAGTAACCCCCGCAGTAGCCCCAACGGTAGCTACTAGTCCCGAGACCATGCTCAAGCAGGGTCCCAACGCCAAGTACTTCACGGTATTGGATATCAGTAACGGATTCTGGTCCATACCATTGGCAAAAGCGTGCCAATACAAATTCGCATTCACTTTTAAAACTCAGCAGTACACGTGGACATGCCTCCCACAAGGATTCCACAATTCCCCCTCCATTTTCCACCGACAGCTGGCAAGTGGATTAGAGAAATTTTCCCGACCCGAATGTCTGGTACAGTATGTAGACGACCTACTACTGCAGACAGACACAAAGGCAGAGCACATTACGCTTCTGGCCGAACTCCTGGAACTCTTGACTGAAATTGGCTGTAAAGTTAACCCGAAAAAGGCCCAAATATTGGAAAGTAAAGTGATGTATTTGGGATCAGTCATCACGCACGGCAAACGCGAGATCGAATTCAAAAGAATTGATTCGATTGTCAAATTGCCCCTTCCCCAAAATGTATCAGCCCTCCGGTCGTTTTTAGGACTGGTTGGCTATTGTCGGAACCACATCGACGGATTCGCGACAAAAGCCGCCCCACTTTCAGACCTCCTTAAGAAAGGAGCCCCCTGGGAATGGCTTCCGCAGCATACAGGCGCTGTGGAAGAGTTAAAACGAGCCCTTAGTGCAGCACCCGCGCTGCTAGTCCCCGACCAACTTTCCCCGTACGCAATCGAGGTAGCTAGCACAGATCTGACCCTCTCGGCCGTGTTGCTTCAGGAACGGCACGAGCAGCTAAGACCAGTGGCTTATGCCTCCCGACTGTTAGACCCGGTAGAACAAGGATTTTCAGCCTGTGAGAGGCACCTCCTTGCTGTCTTCTGGGCAGTACAGTATTTTTCATACATAACCGGACTAAACCCCATCACCATTCTAACCGAACATACACCCACACAGCTACTACTAGACGGTCGACTGAAGGACGGTTCAGTTAGCCAGATTAGGGCAGCTAGGTGGACCCTACTTTTACAAGGACGGGACATTACAGTAAAACGGACACGCACACACACATACTTAGCAGACAACCTCCAATACCCCGGACAGCCCCATGACTGTGAAATTGTAGCTCCCCTGCATAACACAGGACCCTTTTTAGCAAAAACACCCCCCAGGAAGATAGGGAACCCAAAACAAAGCCCCCAGCCCACAGACACGTGTGGACCCTTGAGGATTTATGTAGACGGTTCCTCCACAGTTTTAAATGGTGAGCGTATCACAGGATGCGGCATCTATGTAGAGGACGCGCAGGGGCGCGCTCTCGAAGAGATAGCTCTGAAGTTACCTGGTCACTTAGGCGCGCAGGCAGCAGAGCTAGCAGCCATAGCGTATATAGTGGACCACCCCGATTCTTTCCCCAGCCCAGCAGACATATATTCAGACAGCTTATATGTCTGCAATAGCCTAACAGATTTTCTGCCCCTGTGGAGGACACGAGGTTTTGTATCCGCAGACGGAAAACCCCTTCCATCAGCCCCCTTACTCCAGCATATCCTAGAGAAAGCGAAGGACAGGACCTTCGGCATTATAAAAGTTCGCAGCCACCATAGGTCATCACCCCCTGGGAATGTAAAAGCCGACGCATTGGCTAAGGCAGGTTCCAGGAGAGGACACTGATGGACCCCCCCAGCTAGCGCACCAGCTTGCGCCCCTGTGAGCGCAGTACAAGTCTCACAAACAGAGGTTAAAGATCTCGTAGCAGCACAGAAACAGGACGGAGACCTCAGGGAGGTTTTCAAGGGAAACTTTGTGCCTGCGTACGAACACTTTAAACACACACTGACCACACATGAGGGTGTGATCATTAAGGATCAACTTTATGTGGTCCCACAGCAGGACAGGAATCAGATGATTGCCTTGTTCCATGACGGACACGGGCATCAGGGAATTGATGCAACAACGAGGCACCTCAGGCAACTCTGTTGGTGGCCTAATCTCAGGACTGATGTCACACACTACATTGAGAATTGCCTGATTTGTGCTCAGAATAACCCGGAGAGGTATTCTAAGAAGGCACAACTTCGGCATACTCGCCCAGTTAACGGCCCTTGGACAAACCTCCAGATCGATTTTATAGGTCCATTGCCCCCTTGTAGGAATGGCTATAAATACGTTCTGGTGGTCATCGACACCTTTACCAAATGGGTAGAGGCATTTCCCTCACGAACAAATACAGCAAAGACAGCTGCAAAGATCCTGACCCACCACATCTTCACGAGATGGGGTTTACCCCGAAGTATCGATTCGGACCAGGGATCTCACTTTACAGGACGGGTCATGAGGAACGTCCTGACAATATTCGGTATAAAGCAAAACTTCCATATTGCGTATCATCCACAGTCCAGCGGGATTGTGGAGCGCATGAATCGGACCCTAAAAACGACCCTCAGGAAAATGGTTCAACAGAACAATTCCACATGGGATTCAGTGCTCCCCTTTGCACTTATGTTCATAAGGAACACTGTCTCCACATCTACAGGATACACACCACATACACTCATGACCGGACGCCCTATGAAAGGTACAGAATTCCTTTTAGGACTGGACATGACAAGCCCCGAAGTGACGGCCCTCACACATGAAAAGGCAGTTAAAGATCTAGTTGAGACTGTGAGGTCTGCACAGATCGCAGCCGCAGTCCAGCTAGGGAAACGCCGACAGCAACGTACTGCCTGTTTCAATAAGACCGTACACACCACAGAATTCCAGGTTGGGCAACAGGTAATGTTATCTGTTTATAACCCCAGCAGTTTTTTGGCTCCAAAATATTCCGGTCCCTACTCAATTTCGGACAAAATTAGCCCCTCCGTTTACAGGATCAAATATCCTAATGGAAAGACCGCGTGGTTCCATATAAACCAGTTAAAGGCATATGGAACACAGGCCAACCATGCTCACCATGTCCTGCTGGATGCAGCAGAACACTTCACCCCGCCCACCAGAGACACTTTTCCACCATCCCCCTCACAGACCAGTTCATCCACGGACTCGCCCACGACTCCGCCCACAGACCACTACAGACCACGCCCCGACACGCCCACAAGCTGCCACAGCAGAGACAGCAGGACCGACACTGACTCTGAAGACAGCGACAGCACACAGCCATACAGCCCACACTGCACCAGCTACGACCCCGACTCCATTGACCCCATGGAAGTCACCTACCTCAAATATCCAGAACCACCACCCGACCCCGACTACCCCGACAACACACTCGACACTACACAATGGCACAGGGACAATTCCTACAGACTTGTCCGCAATGACGAGAGTGACCCCCGGTCACACAATTCCAAAGTTTCATGCCTGATCCACACAAGGGTGTGGGATCCGGGAGAGCAGGACGACACGGTGTCTGACTCCCGACACGGCAACCCCTTTGTGACCCTGTTCACAGAGGCAGAATCAAAGTGAGGTGTCCAGATGATGTAAGATAGGAATCGTTTGAGGGAAACGATGTCCTTTCTGATGGAACCTGCACGTATGTTTGTCTTCGTTTTATGTTTGTTTGTCTCAGGATTGTACATTGTTCAGCTGGAGGATGGACATCTTCTTTTCAGCTGAAAAGATTGTGACCACCTCACATACACGTTAGTTTGTCCGCAGATACTTTTGAGAACTTCGGTTTGATTGGAGATCCTTTCCAAAGTTGTAAGGCCACACGCCAAATAGTTTATCTGCAGATATCTCTGAGAACTTCAGTGATGTCCTCAGTTGGAGCATCTTGGCTCCCTTGGTTTTTTTGGTGCCCCTCTATTCGGCGAAATAGAGGCTGCAAGTCACGGTCAACATATTCGTACCCGTTTCTTTCCAGGTTACTCAGGCAGTGGACAAACGGCACTGAGGACCCGCCCTGTCTGAGAACCAACCCTTGGTCAGCCAAGCTCGGGTATGGCACAGCACGCCCTACCCGGGGATTCCATCCAACTCGTACCCGTCGCGGCCCATACGCAACTCATTCGGATGTTTGTTTCAAAGTTTGTTTTCATTTTAAGTTAGGTAGCCCTTCGGCCACCATCCCACATGCTATTTACATCCGGGAACATTCGGATGGTAAATCAGCAAAGCCTGCGAGACGGCTCGCAGAAGGAAGGATTGTTAGGTGTATGCTGGTCTTTAAATTCGCTTTTTGAAAAAAAAAAATGAGGGGAGTCACAGGGTGTGACTTAGCCAGTCATTTTAAAGGGTCAATTGGGTTTTGAAAGACAGATGCACTAACAAGTAAAGGTCTTAAACTGTGTATTGACAGATACTGTGCTTGATCCCAAAGGTTTCAAAGGACGAGACAGAGGTCGAAGCCAGGATTGTCAATACCGGAGGAAGAAGGAAGAGAAAGAAGAAGAACAGCAAAATGATGGAAGCCCACTTATTACTGTTTAATGTCATATGTATATGTGTGGAAACAAGACACGTTTCCCCCACAACCCCCACCGTAAATGTTTCAATTACAGCAAACCCCCAGTGCTCAGCTCTGATCAGCGAGGTTCAGACCTGGTGTACTAAATTCATGACGTGGTACTCCATGTCCTATATAATCGAATCACTGTTGGTGATCGCGATCCTCATCATACTAGTGCAGACCCTCAGGTTGAGGAAATGGAAGAGGAGAGCCTCTCGTTCCAGCACCTCACCCATCTATAGAGTTCAATCCCCCATCTTCGGATTCCACCAAACCCCTCAACCCCTCACTGATTACAACACTCTGTAAATAAAAATTCAGCCATGTATTATATTGTTCCATACTCGACTGCCGAGTTGGGAAGTGTGATGTTGTGGTGTGAATGGTTAAGATTTTAGAGTGATGAAATGTTAAGTTAAGGTTAAGGTTAATAGTGATAGGTAGAGGTTCCCAGTTGTAGTAATGCATGTCCCTTTGACATAGGGCCAAGTAGAGATGTTAGTTAAAAAAATTTTTCTTCTTCCCATAGTTTAAGATAGAGTAGAACAGGAACTGGCAAGAGGTCAGAACACAAGGAAGGCAAAGTACATAGGTGATCCTTCACAATAGTATGATTGTGAGGATCACAAGGAGGGAATGTAGCCATGCTGGCCACGCAAAATGGACACAGAGCCAAACTAAAATGGATGACAGCAGGGGAAGCCTGTTTAGTGAGAACAGACAGCCTGCTCTCAACTAATTAGCATTTTGCAAGCAGCAAACCAGTTTTCTGGCCAGGTGCAGATCTCCAAGCCAAAGGTGTTAATGGCAAAGCGCTTAACATTCTGATGAGGCAGCCCAGATCCAGGCACACACAATGGCAACATTTCCATCTCAATGTAGCACTTAATTGGTGGAGCAGACAGGATGGCACCAGAGTAACGAATATCGAAACCACCCCCCCAACATCGAGGGAAGCCCCCGCATTGGAGGATTTCGAAGGTAGCCGTTTGGAAACGTTCCAATCGGTACCGAAAGGTAGAGCCCGCCTAGAAGGGGGCAAGGACATTAGAGAGGGGTATAAAAGCAAATTCCCCACAGAGCCCGGTCTGTTAAACTCGTGCTCCGGCTCTGACTGACATCTTGCATCCTGACTCCAGCCGTTGAGCACCAGCCGCCGAAACCGTAAGTTCAACGCTCGCTACGCGATCCAAGCCCACTAGACTCCCAAGTACCAGAACGCTTGCTGAAGGCTGCAGTACAAGACCAGGACGAAGGCCTCGTTCTCTGACCTTGCCTGTTCCTGTTAGATAAGTATTCTGTTCACTTAAAGTTTAGTTATAGCTTAGTCTCTTAGTGTGTGCATGAGTATTTATTATAACTGTATAATAAATATTGATCGTTTGAACTTTACTAATCGGTGTATCGTCTTTATTACTTTGAACTTGACCTTGGAATACTTGTGACGTTGCCTATACGGCAACTGGCGACTCCAGAGCTAAATAATTACATAGAACAGAGCCTAGTAGTGTTAAGCACACGTCGAACTCGGAGGCGTGTTAATACACTCCAATAAACGCGTTTTACAACCACAGTAAAACGTGCAACACTCCAAATCCATATGCAGCACTCCCGAGATGGTGTTAAATAAATCCCTCCAATACCTTTCCAGCTTTGTGCAAGACTAAAACATATGAACATGGTTTGCGGGCCCCTCCCCACACCGCTCACAGACATCCTCCACCCCCTCAAACGCCGTCCCATCCTTGCTTTTGTGAGGTGCGCTCTATACACGACCTTCAATTGTATCAGCCCCAACCTCGCGCACGAGGTTGAGGCATTTACCCTTCACAGCACCGCACACGACACACCCTCTTCCTTCGCCCCCCCCCCCCCCAGTTCTTCCTCCCACTTCGCCTTAACCCCATCCATGAACACCCTGGGTGGGATTCTCCGTCTCCCCGCCGGGTCGGAGAATCGCCGGGGGTGGCGTGAATCCCGCCCCCGCCGGCTGCCCAATTCTCCAGCGTCGGGAACTGTGCCGCGCTGGTCGCCGGCCTCCCCCCGGCGATTCTCTGACCCGCGATGGGCCAAGTGGCCGCCCATTTTTTGGCGGTCCCGCCGGCGTAAATTAGAGTAGGTCCTTACCTATGGGCAGCCTCCGGGGTCCTCGGGGGGATCTGGCCCCGGTAGTTGCCCCCATGGTGGCCTGCCCCGCGATCAGGGCCCCCCGATCCACGGGCAGGCCTGTGCCATGGGGGCACTATTCCTCAGTGTAGGCTGCTATTCCTCCGCGATGTCCGACACAGAGATGAATCCCCCCCCAGCGTATGCGTTGGGATGATGGCAGCACACACTGGCGCTCCCGCGCATGCGCCAACTCGCGGCGGCCGCCCTTCGGCGCCAGTTGGCGTGGCACCAAGCCCCTTCCCCGCCGGCCGGCGCTGCGCAAACCACTCCGGCGCCGGCCTAGCCCGTGAAGGTGCGGAGGATTCCACCTTCGCATAGGGTGGCCCGACGCCGGAGTGGACTCCAACAACGAGGGGGCCAGTGCTATCGGGAAGGTTGGGAATGGGAAATCCTTCCTCACAAATCTCGGGCTGGGAGGTATCTAAACCCTTCCTCCTACGCTAACCCATATTTCTCTCCCAGCACTTCCATCTCACAAATCGTCCCCCCAAGAACAGATCTTTCATTACTTTCGCTGCCCAGTAAGAATACAAAATGCTTGGGAGGCCCAAATCAGCCTTCACACTCCCCACCGAACTGGTAAAATTATACCTTCAGAGCCCACCCCAATCACATGCCACTTGCACCCCCAGGTGCCTGAAGTGGGTTACCGCCCTACGAAATGGCATCCCCCTGCCCCCACTCCCAGTTGGGACACCATAAAATACTCGCTCTTGTAAAGGTCAATTTATACCCCAAGAACAATCCGAATCTCCAGAGCAGCCCCAATATATTCTTGACTGAGATGTACAGTGACAAATAATAATAATAATCTTTGTTGTCACAAATTGGCTTACAATAACACTGCAGTGAAGTTAATGTGAAAATCCCCCAGTCGCCACACTCTGGCGCCTGTTCGGGTACATAGAGGGAGAATTCAGAATGTCCAATTCACCTAACAGCATGTCTTTCGGGACTTGTGGGAGGAAACTGGAGCACCCAGAGGAAACCCACGCAGACACAAGGAGAACGTGCAGACTCCGCACAGATAGTGATCCAAACCAGGAATCGAACCTGAGACCCTGGCACTGTGAAGTAACAGTGCTAACCACTGTGCTACCGTGCTGCCTAAATCATACAAGGGTACTCAACCCCATCACCCCCTCACTATCACCCTCCACAACCCCGAGCTCCTTAGAGCAATGGCCAGAGTCTCTATAGCCAATGCGGGGGAAACCTGGAAACCCTACCTAGTACCCCAGTGCAGAGCAAAATACCCCAAATTCATATTATTAGTGCGAACACTCGCCATCACTCCCTATACAACAGCTAAACCCACACCGTAACACTTGGCCCAATCCCAAATCTTTCCAAGACCGCCATCAAATAACTGCAATCTACCCGATCAAACGCCTTCTCCGCATCCAGTGCCATCATCACCTCTGTCTCCTTTCCATCCGTCAGTGGCATGATCACTTTTAACAACCGTCTCATATTCGAGAACAGCTGCCTTACCTTCACAAACCCTGTCTGATCCTCTCTTATCACTTTCGCGAGCCATCCCACCAGCACCTTTGCATCCACATTTAATAGGGATATGGACCTGTACGACCCACACTCCACCAGGTCCTTATCCTTCTTTAACAGCAGGGAAATCGAAGCCTTCCCCAACGTCTGCAGCAAAACCCCTCCACCTATCGCCAACCATCAGCAGTGCCAACTTGTCTTTAAACATCTTATAATATTCCACTGGGAACCCATCCAGTCCTGCCGCCTTCCCTGACTGCATCCTCTTCGATTGCCTCTTTTACCTTCTCCTCCCCCACTGCCCCTCCAGCCCAGCCCTATCTTCGTCCCCCAACCTCGGATACTCTAATACGTTCAGGAACTCCCTCATCTCTCGCTCCTCTCCCGGCGGCTCCAACCTACACAGCTTCTCAAGGAACTCCTCAAAAGCTTTATTAATCTGTTCTGGGGCTACTTCTAGCTTTCCCGTCTTATCCCGTACTTGGACTATCTCCTTCACCACTGCCTCCCTCTGGATCTGGCCGGTCAACTCCCCGTACTCAAAGACTTTCCCCCTCGCCCGTCTCAATTGGCGCACTGCCTTCCCTGTGGACAACCGATCAAACTTTGCCTGAAGCTCCTTCTTCCTGTCCAAGAGGCCTGGGTCCGAGTCCCCCAAGTACCTCCTACCCACCTCCAACATCTCCTCTATCAACTTTTGGCACTCCTCCTTGTCCGCAGTCTTAAAAGAGATCACCTCCCCCCTCACTACTGCCTTCAGAGCCTCCCAAACCACTGCCTGTGAAACTTTGGCAGTGCAATTAAACCCCACATATTCCTCAATCACCTACCCAATCTTATCACAAAAGCTCGGATCCCCCAAGAACCCCACAACCATTCTCCACCCCAGCCTCTAGGCCACCCCCTTCTCCAAAACCACATCCACCCAATGCGGCGCATGGTCCGAAATCGCTGTTGCTGAATACTCTGACCCTTTGACCCCAGCCAATAACACCTTCCCCACAATGAAAAAGTTTATTCGTGAATACGCTTTATGTACCGGGGAGAAAAAGGAGTACTCCCGCTCCCTCAGGTGTAGGAACTTCCAGGGGTCCACTCCTCCCTTCTCTCTCATGAGCCCAGTCAGCACAACCCCCTCCCCCACTGTGCCAGCGAGCACGGTTGTGACCTGTCCATCCTTGGCTCTTGCACCATATTCCAGTCCCCCCCTACTATTAACTCACAAGTGTCCAATTCTGGGATGGCACCAACACCCTATTCTCAAACTGTACATCGTCCCAGTTGGGGGCCATATACGCTAGCCAGCGCCACCAACATCCCCTCTAAAGCCTGTGTCACAATCACGTACCTGCCCCCCGGTCCGCCACCACCTTCTCCACCTGAAACTTCACCCTCTTGCCCACCAATACTACTACCCCCTGAGCACTACTATCAAACCCCAAATAGAACACCTGACTCACCCAGCCCTGCCTGAGCCTCACCTGATCCTTCTCCCTCAGGTGGACCTCCTGCAGCATCACCACATCAGCCTTTAGGCTCTTTAAGTGCGCAAACACCCTCACCTTTTCACTAATCGCCCCAATCCCCTCACATTCCATGTTACTATTCTTACCAGTAGTCTCTCTTCCCCCCCCCCCCCCCCCCCCCCCCCCCCCGGCCCCCCCCCCCGGCCCATCCTTCCTATCATCACCACCCCGGGCCCTGTCCACTGGGCCTGACCCACCCCGTTCATTTGTTGCCGTCGAACCCCTCCCCCCCTCCCAGAATCCCCCCATCCACTTCCTCTTGAAAACACCTCTCCCAGTATCAATCCCATTCCCCCACCTTTCACACCTCCCAAGCCCATCGAAACCTGTTCAAACAGGCTCTAATGACCGTGGCCCCTTCCCCCGCCACTCCCATTCACTAGCCACCCTACGCTTGCTCGTGTGGAGGCCACTGCCCCGGTCCCCCTCCTCCCAATACCCTTCCCTACGCCCAGTCCTTAAAAACAAAAAACAATCTTAACCAGTGCAAAAAACCATGCCTCAGAAAAGCGGCATAAACCCCAAAGTTCACAAATCTCCTATCCGCTGTACCCCATACAGCAGGGTACACTACCTTTCCCCATCAACAAAATCAAAAACCAAACTCTCAACTGTTCCCCCCTCATAACAAACAAATAAACATCCTTAAACAAGAAATGAAACTATATACAACATTTCACCCCCCATCCCTCAGTCCAAAGCCAAACCCCAATCCCATCTCTCATTTCAATCACAGTCCTGCAGATTTCACAAACTCCTCCTCTGCCTCCACCAGTACTCCAAAGTAGAAGTTCTACCTTAGCTTCACCGGGTAGACCAAACTGAACCTCACGCCATTACTGTAGAGTGCTGCCTTCACCCGACCTAAGGCCGCCCGCCTTCTCGCTAGTTCCATGGTTAAGTCCATACGAATACCAACTCCTTCCCACCTCACCTCACGCTTTTGTTTCACCCAACTCAGGGCCGTATCCTTAACATGGTATTTATGAAAACAAATGATAACCGCCCTCGGCGGTTCATTTGTCTTCAGCTTGAGCCTGAGTGACCAATGAGCCTTGACCAGTACATACCAGGAGGATTGTCCCCCAGCAACTCTGCCAGCATCTTAGCAAACTACTCAGTTGGCCTCAGACCCTCCACCCTCTCAGGCAAGCCCACAATTCTTAAATTCTGCTGCCCTGACCTGTTCTCCAAGTCCTCCACTTTGGCTGTCAGTCCTTTTTGGCCTCCACCACCCTCCTCAGTTCCTCACCCATTGAGGTGAACTGGTCGCTATGTTGCGACAGAGCTTTCTCCACCCCCTTCACTTCTCTCCTTGCTCCCGTACCTCCGCCGATGTCTTCAACACCGGGGCCATCGCCTCCTCCATTGCTGCTGTCCTCGCTTTACGTGTCACCTCCATATGCTTGGCAAACTGCTTTTCGGACTCTCCAGCCATCACCTCGGTCAAAGTCTATACTGTGAAGGACACGACCCCACCCAGCGATCCAGCCTCCACCATCTTTCCTGCAGCTGGGCTGACCCGCTCGCCTGACAGCGATCTTGCGCTCACCCACTTCTTCCCGATGGCCTTTTTCTGGTTCTTCAACATTCCCCTCCTTCCTTATGTCTTCCTGCACCAGCTTATCCAAAAACTGCCCCTGGGACCGGGCGTTAAATTCCAGAAATCAGAGTCTCAAGCAAGAGCCACCCAAAGTGTGACTTCCACCTACATGCCACCACCGGAAGTCTCCTCTGCTACTCAGTTATTGAGTCAACACATCCTGCCCTTTGGACACAGAGGGGATGCTTGAGGAAAATGGCGGGAACAAAAAAAGGAGACACACCATAGGGTGCACTGCCAAAGAATCAGATTCCTGGACATAATGGAACATAATTTCCACCAGAAGCTGCACCTATTAAGGCATTTTTTATATTCCAGGGTACGCAACATTTCAAAAAAGGCAGACAAAATGGAAAAAGAGAAATTGCCCTGTTAGTAAAGGATGACATGAGGAAGGATCCTGGTACAGAAGATCAGGAAGTAGAGCCTGTATGGGTAGAGATTAGAAATAGCAAGGGCCAGTGTAGAATCCGCACAGAATGAATACATATGGAACTGTTGGCTGTTTGCAACGATATAGATTTATTCAAAGTACCCAATAACTCTCCACTCCCCGAAGGGTCTCCCTCCTCGACCTGCACCGAGGTTAGGGGTCACCGAGGAAGGAGCAGTGCTCCGAAAGCTAGTGTTTGAAACAAACATATTGGACTTTAACCTGGTGTTGTAAGACTTCTTACTATGCTCACCCCAGTCCAACGCCGGCATCTCCACATCAGGGTTTTTATACCAAGAGGTATAAGGGGGAAGCCCTGAACAGAAGTTCGTATTCTGTGGAGGTCACAATGAACCGGATGGTCCACACCTCGTGATCTCCGTGGAGGTTGTAACACTCAGAAAATGACGGTGGGAGTAGTTTATAGGCCCCCGAAAAGTAGTTATACCACTGGGCAGAGCTTTAAGCAAGAAATAATTAGAGCTTGTAACAATAGCTTATAACTGTGGGAGACATTAATCTTCATATAGACCGAAGATTGGTTGGCTGAATAGACCAAAAGCTAAAGCAATAAATAAACAGTGGGAAACTTTAAATAAACAATTCAAAATGTACAACAAAAATACATTCCATTCATGGGCATCATGGTGGTTCAGTGGTTAGCACTGCTGCCTCACAGCGCCACGGTCCCAGGTTCGATCTCAACTCTGGGTCACTGTCTGTGTGGAGTTTGCACAGTCTCTCCGTGCTTGCGTGGGTTTCGCCCCCACAACCCAAAGATGTGCAGGCTAGGTGGATTGGCCACACTAAAGTGTTCCTTAATTGGCAAAAATGAATTGGGCACTCTAAATTTATTAATAAAAAAAATACATTCCACTCAAAAACAAAAGCTCAGAAAGAAAGATCCATTTGTGGCTTGCTAAGAAAGTTAAGGATTAAAAGAAGATGCTTATAATGTTGCAAAGGCGAGTATTAAGTGTAAGGATTGAGATGTTTTCGAAATCAGAAAAGAACAAAGAAGAAAGAAAAGTACAGCACAGGAATAGGCCCTTCGGCCCCCCAAGCCTGCGCCGACCATGCTGCCCGTCTAAACTAAAATTTCCACACTTCCAGGGTCCGTATCCCTCTATTCCCATCCTATTCGTGTATTTGTCAAGCTGCCCCTTAAACATCACTATCGTCCCTGCTTCCACCACGTTCTCCGGCAGCGAGTTCCAGGCACCCACTACCCTCTGTGTAAAAAAACTTGCCTCGTACATCTCCTCTAAACCTTGCCCCTCGCACCTTAAACCTATGCCCCCTAGTAATTGACCCCTCTACCATGGGTAAGTCTCTGACTAGCCACTCTGTCTATGCCCCTCATAATTTTGTAGACCTCTATCAGGTCGCCCCTCAACCTCCGTCGTTCCAGTGAGAACAAACCGAGTTTATTCAACCTCTCATCATTAGCTAATGCCCTCCATACCAGGCAACATCCTGGTAAAACTCTTCTGCACCCTCTCTAAAGCCTCCACATCCTTCTGGTAGTGTGGTGACCAGAGTTGAACACTATACTCCAGGTGTGGCCTAACTAAAGTTCTATAAAGCTGCAACATAACTTGCCAATTTTTATACTCAATGCCCTGGCCAATGAAGGCAAGCATGCCGTATGCCTTCTTTACTACTTTCTCCACCTGTGTTGCCTCTTTCAGTGACCTGTGGACCTGTACACCTAGATCTCTCTGACTGTCAATACTCTTGAGGGTTCTACCATTCACTGTATATTTTGTCCTCTTTGTCCTTCTAGATGGTAGCAGTTTGGAGTTTGGAAGGTACCTCTAAGGAACCTTAGTGAGTTACTACAGTGCATCTTATAGCTGGAAGACACAGCTGCCACTGTTCGTTGATGGTGGAGGATTTGAATGTTTGTGGAGGGGGGAGCAATCAAGTGGGCTGCTTTGTCCTGGATGGTGTTGAGCTTTTTGAGTGTTGTTGGAGCTGCACTCATCCAAGCAAGTGGAGAATATCCCATTACACTCCTGACTTGTGCATTGTAGATGGTGGACAGGCTTTGGGGGGGGGGGGGGGGGGGGGTCAGGAGGTGAGTTACTCACCGTAGGATTCCTAGCCTTTGACCTGCCCTGGTAGCCACAGTATCAATATGGCTAATCCAGTTCAGTTTCTGATCAATGGTAACCCCCAGGATGTTGATTGTCAGCGATTTAGCGATGATAATGCCATTGTATCATAGAATTTACAGTGCTGAAGGAGGCCATTCGGCCCAACGAGTCTGCACCAGCCCTTGGAAAGAGCACCCTACCCAAGCCCACACCGCCACCCTATTCCCGTAATCCCAGTTAACCTTTTTTGGACACTAAAGGCAATTTAGCATGGCCAATCCACCTAACCCACACATCTTTGGACTGTGGGAGGAAACCGGAGCACCCGGAGGAAACCCACGTACACATGGGGTGAACGTGCAGACTCCACACAGACAGTGACCCAAGGTGGGAATCGAACCTGAGACCACGGAGCTGTGAAGCAACTGTGCTAACCACTATGCTATCTACTGCCCTGTCAAGGGATGATAGTCAGATCCTCTCTTGTAGGAGATGGTCATTTCCTGCACTTGTGTGGCGTGAATGTAACTTGCCACTTACCAGCCCTAGTCTGGATTTTATTGTCCATCATTGTGCTGTCCTCAGAAGATAGCTGTTGGCCCTCTTTTTGAATCACTGCAGTTTCACACAACTGAATGGCTTGCTGATTCAGAGTTCAGTTAACAATCACTTTGGTTGGGTCTGGAGTCACGCGTAGGACAAACCAGAATGGCAAGTTCCCTTCGCCAAAGGACATTAGAAAACATTGGCATGGGACCAGATTACCAGGCTGTGGGATTGGGTTACCAGGCTTCAGGGCTAAATTGGACCCTCAAGTTGCAGTTGCTCACTTCTGTTGTCTTTGGTAGGTCTACCTTCCACACCTGTGACAATTGGGTCAACTAGCTGAACACTAGTTCAGCTAGAGGACAGCATGGATTGAATAACACATATGGATAAACACCCAGATTCTTGCAAAATTTAACTTGACAGGTTAAAAATTGTCTTGGGTTATAGGGACTAATTATTAATTATAGAACATCACTGATGTCACAAATCAATGTGTTGCCCCACAACTCAAATCTTGGCTCGTACTTGACTGCCACACACCAAATTCCCAATCTCAAGCGAGAATGCGAAGAGGCCAGTGAATAGCGGGAGAGGCCAAAAACGGGAATCGCATCGGGCGCCAAACCGTTTGCGAGACAACCGGGGCGCTCCTGTAGGCAAAATTGGGATCCTGTCCTAATGTGGCGAGAAAGCAATAATCACCACTTAAGCACTATTTCCATACAATTAACGGAAGCCACCCCATACCCAACAGCCTCCCGTGATCCAGCGGCCTCCCCAGCAAGTGTTCATGCTGGCCCCGTTTGGATCTCCTTTTGAAAAACATGAACATGGCGGAAGGGCTGCTGGCGGAGCCGAGCCGGTGAGGAGCCATCTTCGCTCATATGCAATGAGCCCGGGAGCACTTGTCTTGCTGCTCCTGTGCTTGGCGGAGGGGCTTTGCCTGGGGAGAGGGTTGCGCAACTGTGCATAGGTCCTCCATGACAACCCCTGGATCGTGTGTACCCATTCTGGGGCACACTACCTGTCTGCCCCACCGACTACACATAACTCCCACTGACCACAGAGGCCTCTGGCCGTGCGGCTGAAGGCTACTGCTAAGTTGCTAATAGGGAATTGGCAATCGTGGTTAAATGAGCACTTCACACATCCCAAGTGGATCCCTGTGGGTGGGCATGCCATGTATCATGTGGGGCTCATTGCCTAGCATCCTAACCACACCTTGATGCATGGACACTGTGCTTGAACACAGCAGGAGGCAGCACCACAGACGCAGCCAACCTCCGAATACCCAAGGGTGGAATGTAGGTGGACGTCGGCTGGGTTATAGCAACATTCTGTTTGGGTGTCTGGAGTGCAGAGTCTTCGATCCAGTGAGTCGCTCCCACCCACCCTCTGCCGTGGCCGGGTATATATAGGGGGGTTGCCAGAACCCGATGTCTGGGGGGATGGGGCATGGGATTGGTGGTCAGCCCGCATTGCAGAACAAAGAGCCAGAGGCTCTGGTTGGGTGAGGGTTTTTAAATTTGCCTCAGAAATTTAAATTTAACTCGGACAAGTCTACACCACTGCCCCACTTTCCCGATGGTGCTCCTCACTCTCTCCACCCTCCCTCCACCCCCTCATCCCCCAATGCACACTTCCCTCCTTACCCTCTACCTACCCCCTCCCTCCCAAGTGCCCTTTCAGTGATCCTCCACGTGCTTAGCCTTCCTTGCTCTACCTCTGCATCTAAGTGTATCCCCAGGATGCACATCAGAGATGGAGACAGCCAGCTGCTTACAATGCCTTCAATGCGGGCATCCTCTGGGGGCTCTGAGGCACATGCACAGCCCTGCCTCCCTGTTCCAGGTGCTAACTGCGAGACGTGGCGTTGTCAGAGGGTTGAACCCAGGGGGCAGAGGGAGCTGGTGGCTACTGTTGCCAGTCCATAGAATGGGTCCGGGGTGACAATCAGTGCCCTAACCTCCCGGTTGGTGCCCATGGAGCCCTCGGGTTCACCTTGGAACAGAGGGGCAGCTGGATTAACCCGGACTGTCCCTGCATCATCTGGTCCTGCCAGCCCTGGCGGCTCTCCAATGTCTGCACAATGGTGTCAACGCCCTCGGCGACGCTCCTCAGTGACTGGGACACATCCCCAATGAATGGCCTACGCTCTGCTGTACAATGCCCACCTGCTACTTGGACAAGCTCTGCAGCACCTCAGCCATTTCCATCTGAGAGCAAGACATTTCCCGCAGCGCCTCATTAAGGTATGCGTGGTACTGGGTAACATCCCCCAGCGGGTAGGACAGTCTACCAAGGCCCTTAACCAAGGCCCTCACTGACTGAGCCACATCTTGGACACCTCCGCTCATGCTGCCGACATTGTCCACCAGGCTTCCACGCAGTCGCCACTCTAGCAGTGTTGGCCTCGGTGCCACACATTGCAACGGCCATTTCCTGCGCCCGTAGCCTCTGTGACTCTCCCAATTGGCCATGGACCTGCTGGAGTGTTGCTGGCATCTCCCTCTAAAGATCAAGGCCTCACCCTAACGTTTGCATAAGCTCCGGGTAAACCTGTCCCAAAGACTCAGCAATCTGACTGGGACCCTGCTGGGTCCTGGGATCCAGCAGATCTCTGACTGCTCTCTAGCCTGAGTGTCACTGACTCCACCTGATGTGCATTTGCAAGTGTGTGGTGCTCACCAGATTGTGCCCCAGAAGCCTGACCACTAATGTTGCCCAGTGAGGTGTGTGTCTTTGCCCTGGTGGAGTGTGGGGATGGCAGCTGTGACACGCGATGGTGGCATCCTCGGAGCTCTCCCTTAACCTCCAGGGCCCGTTCCTTGAAGGTGGTGAGGATTCTGAAGTCCGGCCCTCTCTTGACAGTTATGTCACAACTTCTCCTGCGGGGACGCAGAGAGGGCATCGTGTGATTCACCTTGGGGGAGGGGTGAAGGAAGGGTTGGGAGGTGGAGTAAGTGATGAGGGTGTGAAGGAAGGTTTGGGGGGTTCGAGTGGGGGTCAGAAGGTTGTGTGTGGGGGGGGGGGGGAGGGGATGCGGTGCCAACTCACACGTGTGGCCCACTGTAGGTGTTGACCTTCTTGCGGCACTGGACGCCTGTCCTTCTGGTCACGCTGCCCGAGCTGACGGCCGTTGCCACTTCACCCCAGGCGGCACTGGCTGCCCTGTGGCTCACCCTCTGGGACCCTCAGGGAATAGGTCAGCCCTGCTGGCCTCGACCACCTCTAAGAGCCTCCCAAGGTCTGCGTCTCCAAATCTTTGGGCCAGTCATCTCAACATCATGGCTGCGAGCTGAGTGGGGTTGGCTGTGCAAGGAGCTGTTTGAGTGCTGTTCGACCTTGTTAGCAGGGGGCTGGCGACGCGGTCCTGGCGAATCGGCTGGCGAGCCTTCATTTGTGGCGTGAAGCCCGTGGGGTCTCCTTAAGTGGACCAATTAATGTTGTATTGCTGGGCCGAGTGGCGGGAAGCTCGGAGCAGTTCCCGCTTGCTACTGACAATCCCTGATCCTTTTAGTCTGGGCTCAATAAAATCTGAGATGGGTCTGCAGGTATCAATTATTGTTTTTTTCCACCAGCTTGCAAGGCTGACTCACTCGTGGGACCTTAGAACACACAGCTGTCTTCTAGAGCTCCCAAAAGCCAGTGAGAGCTAGGACAAAGAAATCACAGCACATATTGATTGAATCACGTCAAGATTCGCATACAAGCTTCCCATAGGTCAATGTATACACCTTCTGACCTGGCCATATATCCTGATTAGCTCACTTCGCATTTCCCAATCCTGGCCTCTTGTTACCCAGCATCTTTTTCTCCATTCTCTCCACGAGGCAAAGGTCCCTTCCCCCTTCCTAGCCATGCTGTGCTCATCCCTTTGTTCTCAGTCTGTGAACTCATTACCCTCAGGGTCCTACTGTCCATCATATTAGTTTGTTCACTTCCTCACTACCATACTTAAGAAATCTTTCCAAAGAATTGCGCATCTAGTGTTCAGTTCACCTGCACAATTTGAGTGTTCGGTTCATCTGCAGTCTGAGAATTTGGTTAGTTCATCAGTACAGACTAAGTGTATGGTTCACCTGTACAGGCCCAGTGTCCAGTTCACCTGCACAGTCCAAGTGTTCAGTGCATCTGTATAGTTCATGCAATCGTTTCACCTGTGTAGTCCGAGTGTTTGATTCACCTGTACAGACGGAGAGTTCAGTTCACCGGTACAGTCCAAATGTTCGGTTCACCTGTACAGTCAGAGTGTTCTGTTATTCTGTACTGTCTGAGTGTTCGGTTCACCTGTACAGTCCAAGTATTCAGTTCACCAGTACAGGCTGAGCATTCGGTTCACCTGTCCAGTCTCAGTGTTTGGTTCACCTGCATAGACTGAGGATTTGGTTCACCTGTACCGAGTGGGCATCACGGTAGCACAGTGGTTAGCGCAGTTGCTTCACAGCTCCAAGTCTCAGGTTCAATTCCCGGCTTGGGTCACTGTCTGTGCGGAGTCTGCACGTTCTCCCCGTATCTGCGTGGGTTTCCTCCGGGTGCTCCGGTTTCCTCCCACAGTCCAAAGATGTGCAGGTTAGGTGAATTGGCCATGATAAATTGCCCTTAGTGTCCAAAAAGGTGAGGTGGGGTTACTGGGTTATGGGAATCAGGTGGAAGCGTGGGCTTAAGTAGGGTGCTCTTTCCAAGAGCTGGTGCAGACTCGATGGGTCGAATGGCCTCCTGCTGCACTGTAAATTCTATGATTCTACAGGCCTTGTGTTTGGTACATCTGTACAGACTGGGCATTTGATTCACCTGCACAGACAAAATGTTTGGTTCACCTGGTGTAAGGGTTCTTCCTGTTTATTCCCTGTTTATTTCCCCTTTCTTTTATTTTGCTGTTGCATTTTTGATTCATGGATGATTAGTGGACATGTATCTTTCAGGCAGGTGGCCTGTGCCTTTAATTCAAGCAGAGGAATTCGGCAGCAGTAGAGATCACGGTGCTGGTTCAAATTGGAGTTGTAGGCTGACTGGCACCAATGACAGATTGGCTAGGACTCGGTTTGATTGATTTGGCTGGTGCCGATGAATTGGTCCAAAAGGCTGTGGGTCTGATCCCACTGGAATGTTTTTCAGAGCTCCAAGGGTTGACTTTGGTTTCAGTTTTGGTCTTGGCCCCAGGAAAGGACTTGCTATCCTCTCCTTTCTCCAGAAAGGCTGTGCTTCTGAACTGGCAGAAAGCCTTGATGAATCTATATACAGGCAGAGCCCAGAACCGACCAACCCTCTCACTTGCATGGCAAAGGCAGAACCGACTAACTCACCCCACAGAATGACGTAGGCTTGAAGGTGAGCCTTGAGCTGAAGGCCCAGTTTGATGAGAAATAAGGGGCAGGATTTTCCATCTCGCCGCACCTGTTTTCTGGTGCAGCGCGCTACCTGCAGGCAGCGTGATCCTCCGTCCCGCCAGCCGATCAATGGGGTTTCCCATTGTGGGCACCCCCACGCCGTTGGGAAATCCGGGGGCATGAGTGCGATGCCGGCGAAACGGAGGATCCTGCCGATGGAGAGTCCAGCCCAAGGTGTTTCTCCAGAAAGCCTGCTGCCTGTGAGTACAGTATTTTCTAACCAGCAGGGACCTGAATGAATTACTTACAAAGAAGACCGGCCGTAAACCATAGACTTTAATCAGCAAGCTTGCTGTGAAGAAAGTGTGCAAAAGAACCACCATCTGAAGCACAGAGTTTTATCTTTTGACCTTTGTCCTCCCCCCCCGTTTGTGTTTCTCTGCTTGTGTGTATGGGTAGAGGGTGGTAGGTTGAAGTGGGAGTCAGGGGTTAGGTGAAGTTAACCAGTTGTATTTATTGCATATTTCATGACAAACCTTATTGTAAATAAACAGTAATTGTGTTTAAACTTTCAAACCTGGTGAGTGTAATTATTGGGCAGTCAAGGGCCAAAGATGTTGGGTATTTTTATAAGAATAATTGGTTAATTCACTTGTGTTGAGACTCCGGAACAAGTGGGGCTGGAATTGACTACGCACTAGCTCAGGGTAGCCTATTACTGTACAGTGTGAGCATTTAGTTCATCGGTACAGTCGAGCATTCGGTTAACCTGTACAGGCTGTGTTTAGTTCATCTGTACAGTCCCAGCATTCGGTTCATCTGTACAGTCCGAGTGTTTGGTTCATCTGTACAGTCCGAGTGTTTGGTTCATCTGTACAGTCCGAGTGTTTAGTTCATCTGCACAGTCCCAGCATTCGGTTCACCTGTACAGGCTGAGTGTTTGGTTCACCTGTACACTCCTCGTATTCAGTTTATCTGCACAGTCTGAGCGTTCGGTTCACCAATACAGGCTGAGCAATTATTCACCTGTACAGGTATTCACCTATACAGACTTATCTGTACAATGAGCATTTCCTTCACTTGTACAGGCCAAGTGTTCAGTTTACCTGTACAAGCCGAATGTTTGGTTTACCTGTACAGACTGAGCATTCAATTGACCTGTACAGGCTGAGTATTCAATTCACCTGTACAAGCCGAATGTTCGGTTCACCTGTACAGACCGAGCATTCAGTTCACCTGTACAATGAGCATTTGGTTGGCCTGTACAGGCAGAGTGTTCAGTTCACCTGTACAGACTGAGCAATGCCAGTTCCCAGTCAGTGTGGAAGGACTGTAGACTGAAATTTGAAGTAATTATTGAACTGTAACAAAACACATATTATGCTTATCTAATTGATCCTGTGTGTGTTGGGTAGATTCCAGAGCACGAGTAGTGAATTCAAACAGAACAATTTGATTCCAAGTCTGATACTTAGAAATTATGTGATACAGAAGACTAGGCTGTGATAACAAAATTCAAAGGTGTTGGTGTTGCTGAAACAAACTGTTGTATTGTCAAACAGTGTGATTCCCCCATATACCAAATCTTCTTATTCCAATTAATCCACGTGGGGAGGGGGTGTGGAATCATTTGAATAAACATGTTGGACGTATCTCAGCAATAATCAGACACTAGGGTATCACAGGCCTGCCTGGCACTCGATTTGTCCCTTTGTCAGGAAATACATTTGGGAGAAAGGGGATGGGAACCTGGAGGGGAGGGGAAAGACTTTTTTAAAAAAGGCAGAGTGGGTGAAAGCAGAACCATGTCAATTCGAATTGTTGCTGATGTGCAGTATTTCACCGGAAAGTAGGGCATTTTGCATGTGGCACAGATTTGCACAGACTGCAAGGCAAGTTGATAAAGAAAACCATTATTTAACAATCAGCCAAAATCTCAACATTCTGACTGTGCAGCAAGTGCTGCAAGCTACTTTCTGTCTCAAATGGCAAAATAGTTTAAATGTGGTTTTGATCCGTGCTTACCTTAGTCTTAGCAAAACGGTACAATCCTCCTAAATGGCTCTGTCTTCAGGTTTCTCCAAGCTCTGCAGTGACTTACGTGGCTTTGCAGTCATTAGTTTCAATGCAATCATCTGACAGTCAGTGACAAACCATTGTACATTCAAAATGAAAAGTCTTCTGCTGTTGCGTGAAACTATGCAGATGTGTAAGGAGTCAATATAGTCTGCAGCTGGCCTTTCATGCAAACCACAGGAAGATCACTAAAATAGAGTGAAACACTGAGGCATTAATATAGAACCTTTTCTGACATTAAAAACATCTGCCTGAAGCTGCAATAAAGTCACATGGATTATATTTATGCATGATCCTCAGACCCCTAACCACATTCAGCTAATCCAAATTGTCCTTCTCTCCTGAGGTATTTGGGTTAAACACCAGTGGAATAGCTTCTAGTTACCATCACCTTCTCAAGGGCAATTAAGGATGGGCAATAAATTCCGGCCTAATTGAATACTTCATCAGTTGTAGGAAATACAGCAGTCAAATTGCACACAGCTAACGTCCCACAAACACCAATGAAATAAATGGCCAGATGGTTTAGCTTAGTAATTTGGCCTTTTGGCTAAGAACAAGTGTCAGGTCAAACCTAAGATGAGGTGCAATGCCTTTTCTTGAGAGCTTGGATCTAGTATGTCTCTCTTGTGGAGATCATGAAATGGATTCAATTTGAATTATTTTTTAGAGCAAGCAAGGAGATGGATTAAGGGCTTGCCTTATCCACTCTGTGCATTAACTTGCAAACTTTAATGTTTTAAAGAGATTGATCTTATTTGTTTGAGGGACAAATGTGGGCTAAGACATCTTGGAGACGTACTCTGCTCTTTTTCTAATAATGCCATGGGATTCTTTACATCCACCTGTGGGGGCACCTTGGGCCTCAGTATCCAGCAGAACAGCACTCTCTCACTGCTGCATGTATCAGTCTAGATTTTGCACTCAAGTCTCTGAAATGTGACTTGAATCCACAACCTTCTGCTCAGAAGCTCCTAAGCGTGCTACCAAATGAGTCATGGCTGGTATTGACTCAGGGTAGAACATCTTCCTGTGTGTCACTTCCTCGGTAGTATAGTGGTCAGTATCCCCGCCTGTCACGTGGGAGACTGGGGTTCAATTCCCTGCAGGGGAGGAAGTAAACCATTATCTCAGGGGCTGTTTAGCACAGGACTAAATTGCTGGCTTTGAAAGCAGACCAAGGCAGGCCAGCAGCATGGTTCAATTCCCATAACAGCCTCCCTGAACAGGCGCCGGAATGGGGCGACTAGGGGCTTTTCACAGTAACTTCATTTGAAGCCTACTTGTAAATGATTTTCATTTCATTTCTTCCTGCAAACTTATATTGAATCACAGTCAGGTAAACTGAGGGAAGTCACCAAATTTCCCTGGGTCCCCCAGTTTTCTGTTAACTGTACCAATAATGTGTTGTTGCATTTTCCTTTAGGTACTGCACAACGGATCTATTCAGCAACCCACAGAATGTGAATGAGATAGCATTGTAGTTTCCCTAATGGCTTTTCAGGGAAGGATACCACTAGGAATGATATTGAAGCAAATACACATAAGGATGCTCCAGAACAGCCTCAGCTGAATGAACTGCCATCAGTTGTGTCAATAACTGAAACCTACAATTAACCTCAATACCCCTAGTCCAGGATTGAGCAACAGTCTACTGATTACCTTCGCTACCCCTAATTGCAATCCACTGCCTCCTGCTGTGAACAATGGGTGAGAAGACAAAATCTCAGTTTGGTTATAAGTGCTGCACAGTTCATTGAACCTGCAGACACTGGGAGAGGGGTTTTGCGCTCCCATTTTTGGGGCACGGGAACAGGGGCTGTGGTGGAGAATCCCACAGGAGTCCCAAAACGGGTTGAACACTGGTGAGACTTCCTGTTGCGATTGTCTCCACCCCCAACAATGATGTACAGGGTATCGCAATGTTGAATGTCAGGATCCCGATTTGAATGGGGATAGTGTCATGGGGCAGTGCTGGGGGTGTTCTGTGTGAGGGGAGGGGAGGGGAGGGGAGTTGTGATGCTTGGGTGGTTGGTCCATGGTGTGGGGATTTCTGTGTCCATTGGGAGGGGGGCTCCATGAGGAGGGTACTCCATGGTGGTGGAGGGGTGCTGTTCTGTGGAGACCGTACTGGAGGGGTAGGGGATCATAGAATTTACAGTGCAAAAGGAGGCCATTTGGCCCATCAAATCTGCACCAGTACTTAGAAAGAGCACCCCAACTAAGCCCACACCTCCATCCTACTATCCCTGTAACCCAGTAATCTCACCTACCCTTTTTGGACACTAAGGGCAATTTAGCATGCCCAATCCACCTAACCTACACATCTTTGGACTGTGGGAGGAAACCGGAGCACCCGGAGGAAACCCACGCTGTCACAGGGAGAACGTGCAGACTCCGCACAGTCAGTGACCCAAGCTGGGAATCGAACCTGGTACCCTGGAGCTGTGAAGCAACTGTGCTACCGTGCCATGAGTCCCATTGCGGGGTGAATGATTGAGTGGGGTGAAGGTGGTTCTGTGTCTGTAATGGGGGGGACTCCATGAGTGGATGGAGGGTGAGGAGGTCTGTGAAGGCAGTATCGGGAACAAACAGAGGAGTCTTGTGTGTGTTGGGGGAGGAATTCCATGGAGGGGTCTGGTTGGGTGGGGGTGGGGTTCTATTTTTATTTTTCAAAATCAAACCCTAAGTTGCTGATGGGCTCAATCAGAGTCTGCTCCACCAGCGTGACATTGTGGGAACTGCCCCTTAACTTTCTTTTTGACTAAGTGGCTAAAAATAGTACGGAGGACGCTGCCCTTGGGGCTGGCAGCTTCCACCCCATTTCCCCCATCCGCCGCGTCACTCTGCAAATATAGGAGAAAATTCTGCCACCCACTGTCTCATCACAGGCATAAATAATGGATCTCGGATGAGAAACTGGAGGATCTAGTACCTGTGGATCATAGCAAGCTGAGCAAGGGAAAATCAGTCAAACAAATCTACCTATTATACCAACTCGGCAAGTTCGAACATAGAGTCTTCATCTAAGACATGGGGGGGGGGGGGGGGGGGGTTTGGAATGGTACCTACCTCCCAGATGGTCTTTCTCCTCTGGTGTAGCCTTATTCTCCATGTCTTGCCACTTTCTTTTTCTCCTTCTCTTTGTTTCTGCCTCCATTATTAGGTTATATAGCCCATAATGACCCCACGGTCAAGGCTCCAAGACAGAAAGGCGGGCTGCAAAAGGTTTCCCTACCTGAAACTGCCGGAAGGCAGCCTGTAGAATCCTTTCTTAGTAACAGAGCTGAGGAAAGATGTTTCAACTCCCGTCGCTCAAAGCTGATGTTTCAGACCAAGTTTCTGGGGATTCAAAGCCTGTGAACTGAACCATTTCTTTGTTTGACAAATCATGCAGATAACTCACTCCTCTTTTCTATACGCTTAAGCCTAAGTAAGGTGCACTGTTGGAATTTCTGGAACAGCAACTTTGGCCCTTGTTATCGGATCACTTACACAGACTGGGCACATCTTCCGCAGGTAGCCGATTCCATTGGAGCTTGGCATTTATTTTTAAATGGATCCAATTCCTGGGTAAATGATTAAATTCCTGCTTTTCGGATCACTACCCTAATTTTCTAGCAATAAGGAAAAATCAGAATTTTGGGCCTATTGAGTTTTGACTTCTAATTTACAACTGTCAACACTCAAGATTATCAACTCAAAAGTAGACCGGATCAAAATTAGATTAGCAGCAATGCTAGTAATGGGTGCAAATGCCAGAAAATGCGGTGAAAATTAAGCAGCTGAGAGCAAGCAGCTAAATGGACCTGTCCACAGAAGAGAGAGTAAATAAAGTGACTCATTCCCAGGCTTATATTTTGCTCCTCCTCGCAATTTTGGTGAAACTATCATTATGCAGGTCTGTGATCAGGTATTGAATAGGAAAGCACTGAATGATGGGTCAGGGATGCAAATGTACACATAATCTCTGCAAAGATAGTTAACTTTTGATTGATTAAATAAAAATATTTGTGTGATGCAGTACAATAAATAAATGTCTGCATGCAAAATATGGGAGAAACTCAGTTTATCTGTTTAGAGGGTAACAAAGACTAAGCGAATCAACTGTTCAACCCACCCAATCCATGTTGGTGTTTATCATCTACACTGACCATTGGTCCCAATTACATGCATCTGGACTGGTCTTAAAGTTCTTGGCTCCCCTTTGCTTCACCACTTATCTAACCTTTCTTAAATTCTGAAATGGTGGATCTCTGCTTCAATAGCTAATTCCGCTGGTACATTTCACTGTCTCTTCCAATGTTGAAGACATTCTACGAGAAACATTAATTAAAAGAATAAAGCCACCAAGATATCAATGAAAAGTCATGCCAAACTGGAAAACTTTTCACAACTTTTGCTTCAAATTTCCACCCTTTCCTCATCTTCACATCTCCAACTTCTCCTCTTCTTCAGCTGCTCTCTTCACATTTGTGGCCATTGGCTATCAAGCAATATCTACTTTAAGCCCACTAATTCTTACAGATACTTTGATTTCTCTTCCTCCTAGCCTGCTTCCTTAAGGACCCGCCAAATTCACAAGATGTCATCTTCCATGCTACAGCCTCCATGTCCTCCTTTTCCCTCAAGCGAGGATTCCCTGTCACTGTGGTTGACAGGGTCCTTGGTGTGCCTGATCCATTTCCTGCATTCCTGACACTACTTTTTTCCCTCCCTCCAAGAACCATGACATGGGTCTCTTGTCCTGACCTTCCATTCTACCAGTGAGCTGCTGTTGAAGGGCCTTGGTGAGCTGCTGCAGTGTAGATACCTAGGTACACATTGCTGCCACTGTGCACCTGTAGCGGAAGGAGTGAAATTTAAGGTGGTGGATGGGGTGCCAATCAGACTGCTTTGTCCTGGATGGTGACAAGCTTCTTGAGTGTTGTGGAGCTGAACTCATCTGGAGGCAACTGGAGAGTATTACATAACACTCCTGACTTGTGCCTTTTAGATGGAGACAGGCTTTGGGAAATCAGGTGGTGAGTTACTCAATGCAGAATTCCCAGTTTCTGACCACATTATTTAATTTAATTTACATTTAGGGGGCGATTTTCCAAGCCCCGCGCCGGACCGGAGAATCGTTGCAACCGCGCCACGATGCCCCGTTGCCGGCGCGATTCTTCGGGGTGCGGAGAATCGCTGCCATTTGCGCCGCCGTGGTTGGCGCGGCGCTGGCCGCTGGAATCAGCGGGGCCGCCAATTCGCCGGCCCGGATGGGCTCAGTGGCCGCGCCGATACGACAGAGTCCTGCCGCCGCCGTTCATCCCTGGTCGCTGCCGGCGGGAACGGTCGGGGGGCGGCCTGTTGGGGGGGGGGGGGGGCTCTGATGGGGTCTGGCGGGCTGGCCTCTCCCCCCCCCCCCCAGGGCCTACTTCCTGGCACGGCCGGCCCCTGAACACCGACCCCATGTTGGTCGGGGCCGGAGCGCTAAAGAAGTCCCCCACGCATGCCCAGGTTGGCGCGGCATGAGCGCCGCGTAAGGAGGCTGGAGCAGCGTGAACCACCGCAGCGCCGTGCTGGCCCCCTATGGAGGCCAGAATCTGTCGCACCCGGGCCCGGTTCGCGCCGTAGTGAAACGCGACGACGTTCACAACGACGCGAACACTTGGGCCCAATATTGGAGAATCACCCCATTAATTAATCTTGCCTCCAACCAATCAGTTCTATTGCTCTTTACTCCCCTCTACACTTTCTCTGCTTCTCTCTTTGTTAAAAACCCAATATGCCTGAAATATTTCCCAGTTCTGATGAAAAGTCACCTATCTGAAATGTTGTCTTTTTCCTCAGATACTACCTGACATAGAGTATTTCCTGCATTTATTTCAGATTTCAAACATTCTCTAATATTTTGCTTTTGAATTTATCCAGTATCAGTAATTGCTCCATTTAATACCCTTGTGTGTATGGCATGAAATAATTCAGAGTAATTGTTTCCTGATCTCTCAGTTCAAAATGTATTTTCTATTTATGTTTTCCCTTTTATATGACCCATCCTGTTTCAAAATCCCTTTTCCTATGCCTAGGGTAGCAGGGTGATCTGAATGTTGACAAGGGTAGCAGGGTGATCTGAATGTTGCTCCTGTGTGAGCCAGGGGTGTGAGAGCAGGGCGAAAGTTAACTTGACAATGGATGAATGGCGGGGCGGGTCTTGGGTGCCTCTTTCTCTCCTGTATATTGATGGAAGACCCAAGACTGGGAAATCTCCCTCGTGGGAAAATCAGACAATCCCACTCAAAAACTATAATTATATTTAATGGCAAATATGGAACCCATTAAGAAACAGGGTTATGGAATATTTTTCTTTTATTTAAAAGATCATTCACAAAATATCAAATTTATTTTATATATTATGAAATTGAATTTGTAAAATGTTGGGAATCCTTATACTTAAAGTGAAGGTAAATGTGGGACATTAATTATCGCGGATGGTTTAAAAAATTCAACAGTTTTCCACGTTCAGTGAGACTTTAAAACGTCTACATTCTGAAGATCGTAGTCAAAATGAGACTTGTTGGATCCGTATCCTCCTGAACTATAAGATAAAGGGGGCCTACCTACAGGACAACAGTAGGTCGCAGTCTGGTAAAAAATACTTTTTTTTTTAGTCAATTGTTTGGAACTCCTACAGAAAAGAACCACAACACAAGACATTGAAAAATTAGGTGGGTGTCTTCAATGGAAACTGGTCATCGAAACAGAGAAGCTGAGCGTGCCACTCGTCTGAATGTACAAGATGCACCATGTCCCCTGAATGCTTGATTCATGGCTATGGAGTTTTCAGCGTCGTTCAAATGGTATCTCTCCATATTCAAGGCATGCCATATTCTTAGATCTAGAAAGTGTCTGAATGTGTGTGTGAATATTTGTTCATATCAGCGTTTAAATAGCATATAATATATACATGTGTATGTATAGATAGGAGAATATTAAATGCAGGTTAGACAACTGTGTTTGGTGAGAAGGATGTTGATAAAACATCTGGTTCTAATGTGTTCCTGAGAAACTCAGTACTGAAATATTCACAAGTACCATTTAAAATCCATGTAATGTGGAGCAGTTACCACTGGCAGAAAGCAAACTGTTCAAAGCAAAAAGATGGTATCAGGCAGGCTTTAAAATACAAATAAGCTGGAGTGTTCTCAGAGACAAAGCATTTGTAAACAGCCAACATACATTGGAGTTATGTGGGGAATTGGAAGAGAAGACAAAAGGAAAGCTGTTGAGTAGTAGGAATGGAAAGTGCCGTGCCTACTTTCCATGAGTCCAGCCAGGCTAGGGGTCCTCATGTCCAGATTTTTCCTCCCGAGGCCTGGCTCCACCAAATATGGCCGAGTTTGGATTGGCTACTTGGTTAAGTGGGGCAGCAACTGTGCGAGGTTTAAGTTGCAGTCTGGGTCTCTGTGCTCGCTCCTCTGAAAGACACAAGACAAAAAGAGAATCAACCTTGTTAAAACAGATACAAATTCTGAACTCATGGAATTTACAGTGCAGAAGGAGGCCATGTGCAGAAGGAGGCCATGTGGTCCATCAAGTCTGCACCGGCCCTTTGAAAGAGCACCCTCCCTATACCCACCTCCACCCTTTCCTCGTAACCTCACCTAATCTTTTTTGGACACTAAGGGCAATTTAGCATAGCCAATCCACCTAACCTGCTGGGCCGAAAAATGGCAGATGGAGTTTAACCCTGATAAGTGTGAAGTGATTCATTTTGGTAGAAAAAATTTGAATGCGGATTACAGGGTCAACGGCAGGGTTCTGAGGAATGTGGAGGAACAGAGAGATCTTGGGGTTCATGTCCACAGATCTCTGAAGGTTGCCACTCAAGTGGATAGGGCCATGAAGAAGGCCTATAGTGTGTTAGCATTTATTAACAGGGAGTTTGAGTTTAAGAGCCGCGGGGTATGCTGCAACTATACATGACCTTGGTGACACCACATTTGGAGTATTGTGTGCAGTTCTGGTCACCTCATTATAGGAAGGATGTGGAAGCATTGGAAAGGGTACAAAGGAGATTTACCAGGATGCTGCCTGGTTTTCAGGATAGGTCTTATGAGGAAAGGTTGAGGGAGCTAAGGCTTTTCTCTTTGGAGCGGAGGAGGATGAGAGGCAACTTAATAGAGGTTTATAAGATGATGAGGGGGATAGATAGAGTGGACGTTCAGAGACTATTTCCTCGGGTGGATGTGGCTGTTACAAGGGGGCATATCTATAAGATTCAGGGTGGGAGATATAGGAGGGATATCCGAGGTAGGTTATTTACTCAGAGTGGTTAGGGTGTGGAATGGACCGTCTGCTGTGATAGTGGAATCGGACACTTTAGGAACTTTCAATCGGTTATTGGACAGGCACATTGAGCACACCAGAATGACAAGGAGTGGGATAGCTTGATCTTGGTTTCGGACAATACTCGGCTCAACATTGAGGGCCGAAGGGCTTGTTCTGTGCGGTACTGTTCTATGTTCTATCTTTGGACTGTGGGAAGAAACCGGAGCACCCGGAGGAAACCCATGCACACACGGGGAGAATGTGCAGACTCCACACAGACAGTGACCCAAGCCGGAAATCGAACCTGGGACCCTGGAGCTGTGAAACAACTGTGCTAACCACTGTGCTAGCGTGCTGCACACTGAAAACTAATGGGACTGCCTGGAAAATTGGAGGGAGGGTAATCTTCTATGACATTTGCAACATAAATATAATCAGTTTGCCCACTTGTGCCAGCTGAGGGACAGATAAGCAGAGGAAACTGATTATAACCATCTGCTGTGACTGAAGCCCGTACATTATTCTTTCTCTTTTCAAGCAGATAGCAGGAAACAAAATAGTGGTAGGGAATGAATCCATAGAATCCCTAGAGTGCAGAAAGAGGCCATTCGGCTCATTGAGTCTTCACCAACCCTCCAAAAGTACACCCTACCTAGGCCCATTCCCTCAACCTATTCCCATAACTCCGTAACCCAGGGGTGGGCAAACTACGGCCCGCGGGCCGCATGCGGCCCGCCAAAGGTCTTTATGCGGCCCACCAAGATCAAGTCATTTTAAAAAAATATATATATATTTTTTTTTAATTGTTTTTTTTTAATTTTAAGGTTAATTGGGGGGGGGCTGTTGGATTACTGGTATAGGGTGGATACGTTGACTTGAGTAGGGTGATCATTGCTCGGCACAACATGTGTTTCATGTGAAGTTTCTACTTTAAAATATTAATTAATAAAAATTAATTGCTTTTTTTTCTTTAAAAACCTTTTATTTTGGCTATTTTAAATATTAATTATTTTACTTAATATACTATGCGGCCCTTTAAAATTGTGAATTTCTGAATGTGGCCCTTGCACGGAAAAGTTTGCCCACCCCTGCCGTAACCCCACCTAAGCTGCACATCTTTGACACTAAGGGGCAATTTAGCATGACTAATCCACCTAACATGCACAACTTTGGACTATGGGAGGAATCCACAACACCTGGAGGACACCCACACAGACATGGGGAGAACGTGACACCCACACAGACAGTCACCCAAGGCTGGAATCAGATCCGGGTTCCTGGTGTTGTGACGGAGCAGTGCTAACAACTGTGCCATCATGCCGCCAAAAACCTGAATCAGATTGTCCAATTGGTTTGAGCAGGATGATAATTGCTTCAAAAACTTGTATTCTACTGCAAACTTTGAATAAAATGATCTACCTGGAAAATTAAATATTCATTGTGAAGATTGTAAGGGACTTCCAGACATGATTACTAGATTAGTGGGTTAGTGAGTCAGATGGAATTTAACTTTGAGATATGTGAGGCGATAAGTTTTGGATGAAAGAGCAAGGAATGGAACTACAGACTGTTTTATTTCATTGTGTAATATATGTTACTCATTTGCTTCTTCCCAAGATGATCCTGTATTCGATGTTCATTGACACTTAAACTCTTCTAGTTAAAGCAACGTGCAAACTCCACATAGACAGTTACCCAAGACTGGAATTGAACCCGGGTCCCTGGTGCTGTTAGG